>NC_083877.1:50756571-51059601 GCF_032452875.1 Bos javanicus | reverse complement strand
AGCTAGAAGACAGTTTCTCAACAACTAAAATGAATAAAAAGTATCTCCAATGCTGAGTTTTATATTCCAGCCAAACTATATGATATAAAGGTAGAATAAAGGTCTAGCTATTTTCAGACAAATATGACCTACAAAAATATGCTTCTTATGCACTCTTTCTCAGGAAACTGAGAATATATTCCACCAAATCAAGGAAACAGGAAGACAGGAGATCCAAGAAAGAAAGGACTCAACATAGAAGAGAGGAAGAAGCAATTCCTAAAACAACAGAAAAAAGAAATCCCAGGATGACAGCTGCTCAGCAGGCCTATAAAACAACAAGTCCAGATCAGAGCAGAAGTGAGTGTTCAGGAGAGATGTACACAAGATTAAAATGGGTCTGAGAAATAACATGATATGGTTGACAGTACTGGTAAGTCTGGCTGAGTTAGTGGTAAGCCCAAGTAAGACGGTAGGTGTTGCAAGAGGGCATCAGAGGGCAGACACACTGAAACCATAATCACAGAAAACTAGTCAATCTAATCACACTAGGACCACAGCTTTGTCTAACTCAATGAAACTAAGCCATGCCCGTGGGGCAACCCAAGACGGGCGGGTCATGGTGGAGAGATCTGACAGAATGTGGTCCACTGGAGGAGGGAATGGCAAACCATTTCAGTATTCTTGCCTTGAGAATCCCATGAACAGTATGAAAAGGCAAAATGATAGGATACTGAAAGAGGAACTCCCCAGGACATTAGGTGCCCAATATGCTACTGGAGATAAGAGTTGACTCACTGGAAAAGACTCTGATGCTGGGAGGGATTGGGGGCAGGAGGAGAAGGGGATGACAGAGGATGAGATGGCTGGATGGCATCACTGACTCGATGGACGTGAGTCTGAGTGAACTCCGGAGTTGGTGATGGACAGGGAGGCCTGGTGTGCTGCGATTCATGGGGTCGCAAAGAGTTGGACACGACTGACTGACTGAACTGAACTGAACTGAAGAGTTTTAAAGCCAAGCAACAAAATGATAAGGCAATTGTTAATTCCAGGGAAAACAAAACTTTAGCAAAAAAAGTAGAGTCACAGTAAAATACCTGATTTTGCGGTGAATAAATCTAATGCTTTACATTTTGAGTACTTTGATCAAAGTTTTGAAAAAAATTGGGAGGTTGGAGCAAAAGGAGGAAAAAATGGTATGAAAAAAAAAACCTAAATCCTCATCTTTATAGGACTAAATCAATAAACAATATCTACAACTTTTAAATGAAGACATCAGAGTGTAATCATGTTACTCAGAAATATGGGGATAAGGAGCTAAAGACATCTAGGAGTTGAACGGGACTCCATCAGTGTGGAGGGATAGAGCAGTAACTGATTTTTTACATAAACTATCTGACTTTTGGGTTTCCCTGGTGGCTCAATGATAAAGAACCTGCCCACCAATGTAGGAGATGTGGGTTCCACCCCGGAGTTGGGAGGATCCTCTAGAGAAGGAAATGACACCACCAGTATTCTTGCTGGGAAATACCATGGACAGAGGAACCTGGTGGGCTATAAAACAGCCCATGGGGTCATAAAATGTGGGACAGGACTTAAAGACTAAAATAACTAAATAACAACAACATTTGACTTTTAAGGCTATTACATCTGTAACCCTGAAAAAAAAATAAAAAATTATGGATTAATAACCAGTTTGTTTTTTAAATGATCCATTTTAACTAGAGATGCAAATAAGCAAAAAAGAATGGGATATTTTCCAGTTTAGTATCTTCTGACAATTCTCCCTAGATGCTACTCGCCACCTCTCTTAGAAAATACTATGCACATTTTCACAAACTTAAATAAATATATATATTTGGTCATCTTGATTTATATAATTGCTATGAATAAAAACTGATTCTGTTTTTATTATAGATAAGCTATTAAACTATGCATGTGAACATTTGAAACATATACTAATAAAAACTACAAGAGCAAGAAGGTTTAAGTAGCATTTTTGAAAAATGGTGAATGGTCATTATTTGAGATGCACTTTCAAGATTTTTAGCTCTACTGTGGTTTCTGGCCTGTAAAAATGATTCATCCATTTAATTTTTTCATGTAATACACTTTTATAAATATCCTTTTTATAATCAAGGCAGCATGCTAACTTCTGAATTTCCCGAAATCTGTAATATTCTCACTTGTACTTAATGATCTTAAATACTGTAAAGTGCTTAATCCAGCAACATATATCTTAATCTGTTAACATTTGCAATTCTTTTTCAGGGAAAGATTCTAATTTGAACGATAGTATTTATTGCTTATGGACTGACATGGAGACCAAAAACACACAAAACTCCTAAATTCAATATTCTAAAGAAGCTTTCTATTCAGTTCAGTTCAGTTCAGTCGCTCAGTCATGTCCGACTTTTTGCGACCCCGTGAATTGCAGCACGCCAGGCCTCCCTGTCCATTACCAACTCCCAGAGTTCACTCAAACTCACGTCCATCGAGTCGGTGATGCCATCTCACCTTCTGTCGTTCCCTTCTCCTCCTGCCCCCAATCCCTCCCAGCATCAGAGTCTTTTCCAATGAGTCAACTCTTCGCATGAGGTGGCCAAAGTACTGGAGTTTCAGCTTTAGCATCAGTCCTTCCAAAGAACACCCAGGACTGATCTCCTTTAGAATGGACTGGCTGGATCTCCTTGCAGTCCAAGGGACTCTCAGGAGTCTTCTCCAACACCACAGTTTAAAAGCATCAATTCTTCGGTGCTCAGCTTTTTTCACAATCCAACTCTCACATCCATACATGACTGGAAAAACCATAGTCTTGACTAGACGGACCTTTGTTGGCAAAGTAATGTCTCTGCTTTTGAATATGCTGTCTAGGTTGGTCATAACTTTCCTTCCAAGGAGTAAGCGTCTTTTAATTTCATGGCTGCAATCACCATCTGCAGTGATTTTGGAGCCCCCCAAAATAAAGTCTGACACTGTTTCTACTGTTTCCCCATCTATTTCCCATGAAGTAATGGGCTTTCTATTATCTCCTCTAATTTTCCTCTTTGGCAAGAGTTGGATAAGTATCATAATATTATGCCACTATAAAAAAGGTGGAAGGAACATCATTTCTGCAGGAAATAGTATTTCCCAAGCAAATATCAAAAACGTAGCAATAAGAAAAAACAGTAGATAGTAAACAGCAAGAAGATGTGAGCCCTTCTTATTTACCAGGCATCCCTAGTGCCACAGAATTCAGCAATGTAATGGGTACTGAAATATGTTAAATGAGTGAATGAAGCACTGCTTAGTAACTTTGTCTATCCTCTCTAATCAAGAGATACAGAAAGACCACATTCTGTTAGATATCAGGAACTGATACATCTGACTAGGAAGGAAGATATGTCTTGACATTTTCGGATCCCCATTACCTAAAGAATGTTGAAAGGCAAAAAAAGAAAAAAGCCCCTGTCAGGAACAGATCACAGATCAGAGTAGCACCAGCCTACTTTCCCCTCTCTGAAAACTGAATGTCCTTAAGAGGAGTAGACTCAATAGAAAATTGACTTTTTCTGACACAGGCACTTCCCACTCCATGCAAAATGAGGCCAAGTTAAAACCGCAAAGACTTGGCTAATGCAAGCACAAGTTAATTTATTATGATTGGCCCAAATCACCCACTTTTTTTTTTTTTTTTTGCCGCGCAGGCCAATATCCACAACCGCACTGACGCCTCATGTAGAGCGAACGTTTTCCCCAGTAGCTGATGAGGAGGAGGGTGTTTCTCAGCCAAAACCGAGAAAGACTGGAAATTGTGCAGTGTAGTGCACCTTGAGTGGATCCCAGCCTTTAAAACTTACATTTCGTAAGAAATTCCTTCAATTTTCCATATTACAAGCTGGGGAAACAAATCTGAGCTTTTCAGGGACGAGTTCTTTTCCAAATACTACAGCTGCTGCCAATTCCCCATCTGTCAGCCCCAGGCTGAACCACACACGACTCAGGTCTTAATGGTCACACCCGAGCTGACCGCCTCCCCGCTGGCCTTTAAAGAAGCCGCGCGCGGTCTAGCTGCCCCAGAGTTCAACTTCCGGCCACAAAATGAGAGGATGTTTTTCTCCTGGCCACGCCCTCCTAGCCACGCCCTCCACGCCCCGCGCTGGCCAGAGCGCGCGGGCGCGCCGGCGAGGCGGAGCCCCGTGGGCGGTCGCTGTGAGTGTCCCTTTCACCCGGCGGCGCGCAGGCACGCGCAGGCACGCCCAGGGCCCACGGACAGCGCGGCGGCGCGCGCGCGCGCTCCCGGAGCCCTCCCCTGTGACGTGCCTGGCCGAGGCCGCGCAAGGGCGCTGTAGCTGCCAGTGCCGCTGTCATGGCGTCTGAGGCGCTGTCTGAGGAGATCCCGCCGTGGTCTCTTTAGAGCGAGGGGCGGGCGGCTGGGTATGGAGAGCGGCCCCGAGAGCCTGCAACCGCTAGAACACGGAGTGGCCGCCGGGCCAGCGCCAGGGACAGGTTCTCCGCAGGAAGGGCAACAAGAGACCAGGCTCGCCGCTGGGGATGGTCCTGGAGTATGGGCGGCGGAGAGCAGCGGCGGGAAGGGGCAGGGGGCGGCGGCCGGCGGGAGGAGCCTCTCGGACTCGGCTTCTCCCGCCCGCTCTCCTCAGGTTCTGGTACCCTGCAGCTCGCTTCCGAGGTTGGACTTGAAGGAGAGCGATTTGGAGAGTCCTGCTGCCCAGAAGGAGCCTGTAAGAGGACAGCACAAGGTGACCGCCTCCCCGGAGACAGCCGAGGCCGGAGCTGACCATGGGCTGGGTCCAGCGGGAGATGGGGGCGCCCGGCCGGATCCCGCCGGCACCTGCCAGGAAGAGTCGGCGGCCGCGGGCTCTTCGGAGCCCAGCAGCGGCGGCGGCCTCAGCAGCAGTTGCAGCGACCCGAGCCCTCCTGGGGAATCGCCGAGCCTGGACTCCCTGGAGTCGTTCTCTAACCTACATTCTTTCCCCAGTAGCTCCGAGTTTAATAGTGAGGAAGGAGCTGAGAACAGGGTCCCCGAGGAGGAGGAGGGCGCGGCGGTGTTGCCCGGGGCTGTGCCCCTGTGTGGAGAGGAGGTGGAGGAGGAGGAAGCCCAGGTGCTGGCGGCCTCCAAGGAACGCTTCCCGGGACAGTCTGTCTATCATATCAAGTGGATCCAGTGGAAGGAAGAGAACACACCTATCATCACCCAGAATGAGAATGGCCCCTGCCCTTTACTGGCCATCCTCAATGTTTTGCTTCTGGCCTGGAAGGTACATTCCGCAGCTTCTATTTCCTACAGCTTTTGGGGAGGGGTAAAAGAGGGGTGAGAGAGTTGCTGCATTGTCAGCTGATATCTTCTTCCTTTCTTTCCTCATTCATCAATAATCCCCGTTTCTTCCTACACGAAACTCACTCTGAGATTGTCTTGTTTAAGGAATATTCTCATGTGTATGTCAGAAAGAACTGCGGGCAACCTAAGATCTCTCTTGTCGCTTTCAACAGCTGTGCCTGATGCACTTGAAAACAGCCAGGTCTTAGAGCATCCTAAATCTTTTGATTATTTTTTAACTATATTTTTCTGTTATTCCTTCTTACTGACTTTATCCTATATGCAAAAGCGTGAAGAACTGGACAAAATCATCTTCAGAAGTTATCATCAATCCATTATATCAGGGAGCAAGTTTTGATGGTTATGTTTATGCTCCATTTGGGTGTGGATACTTAAGGACGTGGTAATAGGGAAGATGTGGCCCCCTAGACAAATTCCATTTATGGAAAAGTAATGGTCTGAGACCTAATTACCATAATTTCTTGGTTTTCAAAGATTGTTTTTATTTTATGGATGGTTTTTATTTGCCTCATTTCTTTGACTCTTGTTAAATAGTCTAGCATTATTACCCATAACCACACAGAATGTGTTAAGAGAGCTAAAATTATAATAACAAATAAGAAAAGACATATTCAAGATAAAGGAGCAAAAGAGGAAAGGACCCTTCAAAAGTAACTGTACTGAGGACTCAGGAGTGAGTTACCTGTACATGAAGTGTCTTATTTAAGCTTGCAGTTTTAGAGTGCTGAGAAGATGCATTTTAGAGCACATATTTTACTGTCAAATTGAGAGCTGTATCTATAGATAAAATGTTCCCTAGAAAAAAATAACCTGGATTATTGTGACCAGTTAGAAAGAAAATCAAGTAAAGGGAATAGTGTTTATGAAAGTCCCTCATCTTCCTGTCTAGCAAGGGATAATGCAAAAGAAATAAGATTAGAAATCTTACCACTATCAAGTGCATAATGGCACTCAAATGTTTTTTGTGGAGATTGCTTGCTCTTGAAGAGCTGTTGAGCTATTTGGAACTGCAGCATTGACTCCTTGAAATTACTAAAGAACAATGCAAGACAATATACTGTAAATACTAGGTTATAGGAAGCAGATTGAAATGCATTAGACATCCCAAGAGGGGAAATTTTCCTTTAGTCTGGTGTAGTTCCAGAGAGCTTCATGAAATTTTTATATCTTGAAGGAAGCTTTTAAGGAAAAAGTAGGATTTAAAATAACAGAAAAATGGGAATCCTGAGAGAGGGAAGGATATAAACAAAAACGAATGAAAACAGAATGAATAATACATGTGTGTATGTGTTTTGGATGACAGGAGTGGAAAGTTCATATTGCAAGATAATAGAAAATAAGATTGAAAAGGTGAAGAGCCACTTGATGAAGGACCTTGAATGCTAGACTAAGAAGTTAGATTTCATCCTATAAGCCAAAGTCTCCAATCTGTCTGAAGGAGTAACTGTTTCCTTTAGGCTTTTCTCACTTCCTAGTTTCTGCATAGTCCTGCAGAAGCTCAAAGGAAAGAGCAAGTGCTGTGGTCTCACATATTTGAGGATAGATGAGCATTGGATTGGTCTTTGAAAGACAGCTTCAAGTGAATGACCGTAACGTTTGGGTTCCCACTTTGTGTGAGATAATAGAATACAGAGATGAGTAAGATGCAAGAGTGCCCTCATGTAGCTTAGTATTGATTCAGAGACAGACATATAAACCATAACCCCAGTGCAGTGTGGAATTATGCTATGGAATTACAGAGAAAAGTGTAAGTGAGAGTGGAATGTGTCAAGGGAGAGCTTCATAGAAGAGGTAACCTATGTACTGGGTCTGATGGGTGAGTAAACGAAATTCCTTTCAGGCCAAGGGAGTAGTATATTCAAAGATGCTGAAGCAGAAAAAGGTTTGTTCTATTTGGGGATTCTAACCTTGGTTGGACTGCGGCGGAGGAGGAGAAGGAAATGGCAGTAGCAGGAAATAAAATTGATGTTAGGTCAGACTCTGAATGAGAAAGCATGTTAAAGAGCGTTAAGATTATTTTATAAGTCTTTGGTTCTTACCTTTTTTTTCTTTCTACCTTAAGGTTATTGATGCACACAAAAATTACTTAGTAATCATCAGTGATAAGGAGATGTATTAAGAGAAGCAAGGTTGGATAGAGCAGTGTCCTAAAAGTGATCCAGGGTTTCTGAGGTCAGTACTGTTCAGAATAGTACTTAGTTGTTTTTTGCCTTTTACACTATCATTCTTTCAGTGTTAATAGAATTTTCCAAGCTGTATGATGTGTGATGACATCCTTGCCCTGACGGTTAATGGAATGTGTGCTCTGCATTCTTGTGTTTAAAATTTTTCTCAATTTTTATTTTTAGTATAGTAAATGTTGATAGAATCCATTTAAACTAGAGCTTTTTAGGATCCTCAGTGATTTTTTAGGACTGAAGAGGGTCTTGAGACCAAAAAGTTTGAGAAATGCAGTTGTAGAGAAAAATAGTAATTAGAGTATGAAAGTTTTCCCTGGTGGCTCAGTCAGTAAAGAGTCTGCCTGCTATGCGGGAGATCTGGGTTCCATCCCTGGGTTGGGAAGATCCCCTGGAGAAGGAAATGGCAATCCACTCCAGTATTCTTGCCTGGAGAATTCCATGGACAGAGGAGCCTGGTGGGCTAGAGTCCTTGGTCACAAAGAGTCGGGCATGACTGAGTGACTTAACTTTCTTTCAGTGTATGAAGGTAATTGTCAGATTTCAGAGGACCCATCACTAGGCTTGTTTAGACTTTATATATAGTTGATAATAGGAAGCTATTATGAATTATTGGATAAAGGAATGACATAATGAAAGAGATCTTTTCATTTGAGATTAAACTAGAAGTCAGACTGTAGTGAGTGTAGCAACAGGAATTGATGAGATTAACTCTTTTGGATGGGGAATTCTTTACCCCTTTTCTTTTAAGAGGATAGTGCCACACAGCCTAAATGATGAATTGACTACTAACTGGATATAGGAAATTAAGGATGTGATACTTTTTCCAATTTGAGTAATAGAGAATTGCTTGGATCATTCAAAAGATAGAGAATGTGCTTTTGATGGGAAAGTTGATGCAACGTTTGGTTGTGTCAGATTGGAATTGTCTTACTAACAGTAAGTCATAAAAATATAAATGTTTATTATACCTTCAGAAGAATAGAATGGGCCTCAGAAAAGAGGTCAAAATTATGGGAAAAATTGAGTTGGAGAATTATTGCATAGATTTAAGTATGGTATCTATGAGAATAAATTAATTCTCCATAGTAAATGGTGAACAGTAGTTCTCAGCTATTCGGGGAGGGACTTCCCTGGTTGTCCAGTGTCTAAGACTCTGCACTCCCAGTGCAGAGGAGCCCGAGTTCCATCACCGGTCAGAGAATTAGATCCCACATGTTGCAACTAAGAGTTTGAATGTCGCAACTAAACATACTGCATGCTGCAACTAAAGGTCCTGCATGCCTCAGTGAAGACCCAGCACAGACAAATAAATAAATAAAGGCGGTGGGGAGAAGGGAATGTAAGCAGTAAAGATGAAAGAGTATAAAAGAAACCAGTATAGGCCCAATTTGAGATGTAGATGAGAACTAGAAATGGGACAATGTCATAACAGTTGTCTGGGAGAGAGACTCTTAATTTTTTTTTTTTTTTTAAGTGACTTATTGTCAAATGCAACAGCGTTAAGGAACTGGTGAAGTAGGAAAGATTGTTGCCAAAAAGGACAGGTTTGAGAATAGGGCATTACAAAGTTAGGATATTGTGGAATCCTCAGAGGTGGTAAAATTCTCTTCAGAGGAAAAGAACAACAATCTTTTTTTTTTTTTTTTTGCCCTGAAGTAATGGAAAGAAGATACAAAGCAAGGTTATGTTAATTAAAATGGAGAGAAAAGTGAAAATTGAGGCCTCATTCTCAGTTTTGGCAAAGTAACAGTTGATCTCATCAGTAGTAACTATTGAACTTGCCAGTAATTAAGAGGAGAGGTTGCAAAGCTTCAAAGTGTGATTTTGTGAGAATATTATGTTGTATTTTAAAGAAGTTCTCATCTCATTGGAAATTATGCCTAGGAATTGAGGCATAAGTAGAAAGTTGTAAGTGGCCCTGGCTAAATTGGCGTACTCTGAAAACTTCTAGTATGTCAGTTTTGCTCCTCCCCCCATTAGTTCTCTTATCTCTGGAAACAAGAGGGGGAAGAATGGCTGTTTAGGATTATCAAGTATTGGGTTTTTCAAGGGTTGATTCATTGTGAGTCAGTGGAGTTAAGGGTTGAAAGTAAAAGAGTTGATCATCTTTTTGGGGGGAGAATGAAGCAATGAGAAAAATCAATTTTTTAATTTTTCTGCTAGGGAATTCTCTAGCAGTCCAGTGGTTAGGGCTCTTCACTTCCACTGCAGAGGGCACAGGTTCTGTCCCTGGTTGGGAAACTTTAAAAAAAAGAAAGAAAGAAATCAATAAACTGAATACATTAGGAGGATTTGAGTGATTCAGAGGAAGGAAGTACCATGTTTCTGAGTGAGAGATGACAGGTAAAATTATCAAACATGATAAGTACTGATTTGGAAATGTTGGAGTTTTAATTAGACGTGTTGGTTTAGGACTGATGGAAAATAGATGATCATTAATAATCTGTAAAATAGTTGAGCTTTGATAATCCAGTAAATCAGGAAAGAAGGAAATCTGTTCATTAATTTAATTTGAGCTCAAATTTTCTAATTCTCTTAACTGACACCAGGTAAATTGACTCAAATTTATGTCTTAGAACAAATATTTTCATTTGCTTCTTTAAAAGAGACTGGTTTTGGTTGTTTTTAAATAATTTTTCTTTAGTCTTTCATTTTATCTATCAAAAACAATGCCATTTATAGGTTTACTTGAGGACTATGACCCAATGAATCAGTTATGTTTATAAAAATCAACAAGTCAGAAGAAATGTAAAATTTACTTTCTTATGATACTGGCCTATACTATAAATGTTGAATCTGAGTGATGGGTATTTGTCATTATGCTGTTATTTTTTTCTACTTTTGCATATGATTTAACTTTTGCATTATAAAACATTTTTAAAAGCTTCTGCATTAATATTTTTATATCATGAGACATGTTTAATAACAGAGGGAGTCCCTCCTTTGTCACACTTTTGTTTTCTTATAGAAAGAATATAGGTTTAAGGCCCACATACTCAAATATATATGTATGTGTGTGTATATATATATATATATATAGACATAAGTGAAGTGAAAATCACTCAGTCGTGTCTGACTCTTTGCGACCCCATGGACTATACTGTCCATGGAATTCTCCATGCCAGAATACTGGAGTGGATAGCCTTTCCCGTCTCCAGAGAATCTTCCCAACCCAGGGATCAAACCCAGGTCTCCTGCATTACAGGTGGATTCTTTACCAGCTGAGCCACAAGGGAAGTCCATATAGACATATATGTATATGTAACTTATACTGTACTTGCAGTAGAGGACATATAGTATTGTAATACCTAATTGGTATGTAACATGTTAGTGGAAGACTAAATGCACTATTCTGATTTAAGATGTGCTTCAATATCTTGTATTTAAGATGTGCACATATTCTCTCCTGCCTAGCCCTTTTGGGTGGAAAATTCTTTTCTTTTTGCTTAGCAGGAGCTGAAGTGATCTCCCACTCCACATCAAGGGAGGAACACCAGGATTCTTAAGTTTGTTTATATTAGGCGGGTTGCTTCTAGGTTTAGACATTAAATCTAAAAACTGTAAAAGAAGAATTGATATATTTGATTCAGTAAAAAAAGAAAAGAGCTTAAGGTTAAAAAATAGACAAAAATATACCCCTTCGCCCAAAAAACTTCACCAGGAACTAATTCAAAACACACACTACAAACTGAGGGAATTATCTGCGAGACTACTGTATGTGTCTAAGGGCTAATTTCTCAGTTTACAAAGAACCCATAAATTAGAAAAGGAACTTCCTTGGTGCCCCAGTAACTAACACTCCATGCTTTCAATGCAGTGGGTACAGGTTACATCCCTGGTCAGGGAACTAGATCCCACAATCTGCCAAATAAATAAATATTCAAAAATAAATAAATTAGAAAGAAAAAGATGAGCAACGCAATAGCAAAATGAGCAGAAGGCCATTGGCAGAAAATTCAGTGAAGTTCAAATGGACATATCCTCTGTCTCATTATCACCTGCAGAGGCTGTGCTTCTTCCCAGAAAGCTTTTGCTCTAGTTCTCCTTCTCTCCTGGTGACTTTTCTTTTCTTGGACCCTTTTCTTGCTTTTGACTAGGTTTTATTTTCTCTTTATTACTTCCTGACTTATAGGAATATTGTAGCCACACAAATATTCTCATATTCCACTTTTCCTAAAGAAGGTACAAAGCTCTTTTGAGAATTTCCAAGTGTTCAGTTCAGTTGAGTCGCTCAGTCGTGTCCAACTCTTTGCCACCCCATGAACTGCAGCACGCCAGGCCTCCCTGTCCATCACCAATTCCCGGAGTCCACCCAAACCCATGTCCATTGAGTCCATGATGCCATCCAGTCATCTTATCCTCTGTCGTCCCCTTCTCTTCATGCTGTCAATCTTTCCCAACATCAGGGTCTTTTCCAATGAGTCAGCTCTTTGCATCAGGTGGCCAAATTATTGGAGTTTCAGCTTCAACATCAGTCCTTCAAATGAACACCCAGGACTGATCTCCTTTAGGAAGGACTGGTTGGAGTTCCTCGCAGTCCAAGGGACTCTCAAGAGTCTTCTCCAACACCACAGTTCAAAAGCATCAATTCTTCGGACTTAGCTTTCTTTATAGTCCAACTCTCACATCCATACATGACTACTGGAAAAACCATAGCCTTTAAAAAATAAAAAAAAAATAAAAAAAATAAAGACTACCTAAAAAAAAAAAAAAAAAAAGATATAAATACCCTCCCAGTAAAAACTGTCAAAGTATTCTTGTTATAATTACCACGTTTTTATATTTAGGTTGGTAAAAAAAAAAAAAAGAAAAACCATAGCCTTGACTAGACGGACCTTTGTTGGCAAAGTAATGTCTCTGCTTTTTAATATGCTGTCTAGGTTGGTCATAACTTTTCTTCCAAGGGGTAAGCATCTTTTAATTTCATGCTGCAATAACCATCTGCAGTGATTTTGGAGCCCAGAAAAATGAAGTCAGCCACTGTTTCCACTCTTTCCCCATCTATTTGCCATGAAGTGATGGGACCAGATGCCATAATCTTAGTTTTCTGAATGTTGAGCTTTAAGCCAACTTTTCCCCTCTCCTCTTTCACTTTCATCAAGAGGCTCTTTAGTTCTTCACTTTCTGCCATAAGAGTGGTGTCATCTGCATATCTGAGGTTATTGATATTTCTCCTGGCAATCTTGATGCCAGCTTGTGCTTCATCCAGCCCAGAGTTTCTCATAATGTACTCTGCATATAAGTAAAATAAGTAGGGTGACAATATACAGCCTTGACGTACTCCTTTTCCTATTTGGAACCAGTCTGTTGTTCCATGTCCAGTACTTACTCTTGCTTTCTGACCTGCATACAGATTTCTCAGGAGGCAGGTCAGGTAGTCTGGTATTCCAGTCTCTTGCAGAATTTTCCACAGTTTATTGTGATCCACAGAGTCAAAGACTTTGGCATAGTCAGTAAAGCAGAAATAGATGTTTTTCTGAAACTCTCTTGCTTTTTCCATGATCCAGCGGATGTTGGCAATTTGATCTCTGGTTCCTCTGCCTTTTCTGAAACTGGCTTGAACGTCTATAAGTTCATGGTTCACATATGGCTGAAGCCTGGCTTGGAGAATTTTAAGCATTACTAGCATGTGAGATGAGTGCAATTGTGCGGTAGTTTGAGGATTCTTTGGGATTGGAATGAAAACTGACCTTTTCCAGTCCTATGGCCACTGCTGAGTTTTCCAAATTTGCTGGCTTATTGAGTGCAGTACTTTCACAACATCATCTTTCAGGATTTGAAATAGCTCATCTAGAATTCCATCACCTCCACTAGCTTTTCTCATAGTCATGCTTCCTAAGGCCCACTTGACTTCACATTCCAGAATGTCTGGCTCTAGGTGAGTGATCGCACCATCGTGATTATCTGGGTCGTGAAGATGTTTTTGACAGTTCTGTGTATTCTTGCCACCTCTTCTTAATATCTTCTGCTTCTGTTAAGTCCATACTATTTCTGTCCTTTATTGAGCCATCTTTGCATGAAATGTTCCCTTGGTATCTCTAATTTTCTTGAAGAAATCTCTAGTCTTTCCCATTCTATTGTTTTCCTCTATTTCTTTGCATTGATCGCTGAGGAAGGCCTTCTTGTCTCTCCTTGCTATTCTTTGGAACTCCACATTCAAATAGGTATATCTTTCCTTTTCCCCTTTGCTTTTCGCTTCCCTTCTTTTCACAGCTATTTGAAAGGCCTCCTCAGACAGCCATTTTGCTTTTTTGCATTTCTTTTTCTTGGGGATGGTCTTGATTCCTGTCTCCTGTACAATGTCACAAACTTCCGTCCATAGTTCATCAGGCACTCTGTCTATCAGATCTAGTCCCTTAAATCTATTTCTCACTTCCACTGTATAGTCATAAGGGATTTGATTTAGGTCATACCTGAATGGTCTAGTGGTTTTCTCCATTTTCTTCAATTTCAGTCTGAATTTGGCAATAAGGAGTTCATGATCTGAGCCACAGTCGGCTCCTGGTCTTGTTTTAGCTGACTGTATAGAGCTTCTCTATCTTTGGCTGCAAAGAATATAGTCAATCTGATTTTGGTGTTGACTATCTGGTGGTGTCCATATGTAGAGTCTTCTCTTGTGTTATTGGAAGAGGGTGTTTGCTATGATCAGTGTGTTCTCTTGGCAGAACTCTATTAGCCTTTGCCCTGCTTCATTCTTACTCCATGGCCAAATTTGCCTGTTACTCCAGGTGTTTCTTGACTTCCTACTTTTGCATTCCAGTCCCCTGTAATGAAAGGACATCTTTTTTGGGTGTTAGTTCTAAAAGGTCTTGTAGGTCTTCATAGAACTGTTCAACTTCAGCTTCTTCAGTGTTACTGGTTGGGGCATAGACTTGGATTACTATTATATTGAATGGTTTGCCTTGAAAACAAACAGAGATCATTCTGTCGTTTTTTGAGATTGCATCCAAGTACTGCATTTCGGACTCTCTTGTTGACTATCATGGCTACTCCATTTCTTCTAAGGGATTCCTGCCCACTGGTGCTGCTGCTGCTAAGTCACTTCAGTCGTGTCCAACTCTGTGCGACCCCATAGACGGCAGCCCACCAGGCTCCTCTGTCCCTGGGATTCTCCAGGCAAGAATACTGGAGTGGGTTGCCATTTCCTTCTCCAGTGCAGGAAAGTGAAAAGTGAAAGTGAAGTCGCTCAGTCATGTCCGACTCTTAGCAACCCCATGGACTGCAGCCTACCAGGCTCCTCCGTCCATGGGATTTTCCAGGCAAGAGTACTGAAGTGGGGTGCCATTGCCTTCTCCGTCCTGCCCACAGTAGTAAATATAATGGTCATCTGAGTTAAATTCACCCATTCCAGTCCATCTTAGTTTGCTGATTCCTAGAATATTGATGTTCACTCTTGTCATCTCCTATTTGACCACTTCCAATTTGCCTTGATTCATGGACCTCACATTCCAGGTTCCTATGCAATACTGAACCTTGCTTCTATCACCAGTCCCATCCACAGCTGGGTGTTGTTTTTGCTTTGGCTCCATCCCTTCCTTCTTTCTGGAGTTATTTCTCCACTGATGTCCAGTGGCATATTGGGCACCTACCAACCTGGGGAGTTCATCTTTCAGTGTCCTATCTTTTTGCCTTTTATACTGTTCATGGGGTTCTCAAGGCAAGAATACTGAAGTGGTTTACCATTCCCTTCTTCAGTGGACCACATTCTGTCAGACCTCTCCACCATGACCCGTCTGTCCTGAGTGGCCCCACACAGTATGGCTTCGTTTCATTGTGTTAGACAAGGCTATGGTCCATGTGATCATATTGGCTAGTTGTCTGTGATTGTGGTTTCAGTCTGTCTGCCCTCTGATGCCCTCTCTCAGTGCCTGCCTCTTACTTGGGTTTCTCTTACCTTGGATGTTGGGTAGCTCCTCCCGGCTGCTGCCCCTGACCTTGGGCGTGGGTAGCTCCTCCTGGCTGCTGCCCCTGACCTCGGACTTGGGGTAGCTCCTCTTGGCCAAGTTATTACTTATAAAAATGGAAAAACAGATGGTGAGCCAAAGATTGCATTTTAGCCTCTGCCCACCCTATTTGTTCTTAAATATAGATCCTTTAAGGAAAGATAAAAACTTCACACAGTGGTGGAGTTTGTTTACACAAAAGATGCAAGCAGCACTTCTGAAGTTTTCATTTCCAGTCAGTCCTAAAAATTAGGGTTGGTGTAATATCTCTGGATTTGTGAAATAAAGTGGAAATGGGCAGATGATATTATGAATACTCCCTGTGGTGGTTGTCCTGTTAGTGATGTCCTCATTTTTTCTTGTCCCTTTGCTATGAGTAGTCCTTCAGTGGAAAACTTTCCCATTTTCCTTCCGTCCTTGTTGATGTTGAGTCCCAGGTAGCATTTGCACACAGGTAGTATCATAATAACCCTAAGTACGCAATTATTTTTATGTCCAGATACTCTGCTAAGTATTTTATATGTATTGTATGCATTTTCTGTTTTAATTTTCTCAACCACATCATAAGATCCTTGTGTAGTTATTGTTCCTATTTTACATACATAGAAAATTGAGGTACATAAAGTTCAAATAACTCACCCAAGGTAAGTTGATACCCACTCCAGAACCTGAGCTCTTAGTTCAGATATTTGGTTGGAAAGTTAAAGATAACACCTGGTGGACAATAGGCCTGGAACAAACCAGGGTGGAAGAAGAGCTAGTGATAAAGTCAGAGAAGCAGAAACAGACATCATGAATCATGATTCCTTAGAACAAATCCTAGGGATCTACTCTTTGCACAGATTTGTTCTGTTTTCAGCCCCATATGTTTTATCCCATGTCCTGTGAATTCTCTGTCACTTCCAATTTCAGAGCCTTTCTTGAGTTCTGTGGTGAGTGAGCTTGCCTTAACCGTGAAAGTTTATTGACTGTATTCTTTAATATTTTCAAAAATTAGTAAGTTTTCTCTGTCCTGCTACTCTCCTAATTCAAGCTACTTTCCATCTTCTGTACCTTCTAACTGGTCTCTTACCTTATCCTATTCTCATCTATCTTGCAAGCAATTAATATAAAAATTTCACTGTTACTTTTTCTTTAGTAGGTTTTTCAGCATTGGTAAGCTTGCTGAGCTGCTTAAGTATAAGTCCAGTGAAATTTGAACTAAAGATGTCTTCTTTTACTCATGAATCTTTTACTGGGAAAATTCTCTGGAACAACATTCTTCACTGTTTTATAATCCTTTGAATTGCATATTAAATAGGACATTCTTGAAAATCTAATACATATGGATGCATCTATAATTTCTGATGTTAAGCATTTTTAAATAGGCCTTGATGTTGTGGGGTTTGAGTTATGATAAACATCTGTGGTAAAAGTGTTGCAAATTGCTAGAAGTTGAAGCTTGTCTCTTATTAAAAGTTCCTGATTTGAAATACTGATGGCAAGTAGAAAGTTAAATATTTAGTATTTTTAAGTACAGTAATTATTTTTAATAATAAATGAATATTACCTATAAGAAATTAGAATGTAAAACATGATTTACAGTAGCTTGTAATACATGTTTATTTGCTGGAACCAGAATTAAAAGCATGTTGAAAGGATCCTTAAGTTTTTTAGCTCTTATTTTGAAAAAAACCTACATTCTTCTCTTTGATTCCAGTTAACAGTACTTACAGTATAATTATTTTACAATTTGAACTTAAAAACTCATCAATACTATATGATTTACTGCATATTCAAAATCAGTGAAACTTGAACTGAGAAAAAAAATTTTTTTTTTTAGCCACGCTGCATGGCTTGTAGGATCTTAGTTTCCCAACCAGGGATCTGACCTGTGCCTCCCTGTCCTGGAAGTGTGGCGCCCTCACCACTGATCACCAGGGAATTTCCAAGAAATTGTATTATTTATGTATTATTTAGTGATCCATTTTACCATAAGTAATGAAAAATAGACTGCAGCATAGGAATCAAATAATTCATGGACAAATAAAAAATCTTTGTCTCCTGAGTTCCATCTCAACTTTCTGTTTGAATGTCAAACTAAATTTCACAGTTATGAAGCAGATATCATTTCTTCTACAAACTTACCAAATTTTTTGTTTTCAATAGGTGTAGGGATCTTAATTTTTGGAGTTTCCTAAACCTTAGAGTCAACTTTAGAGTTAATTTTTCTTTTCCCATTATCCTCCACTTTTCATTGGTCATAAAGTTCTGTCAATTCTTCATTTAAAATATATTTCAGATGATGTTTTATATAAAACCTCATTGAAAGTGTTACTGTTTTTGGAAGTCTGTATATTAATTTTGTATCCTGCAATTTTATCAAACTCATTGATGAGTTCTGGTGGTTTCTTGGTGTTTTTAGGATTTTCTGTGTATAGCATGTCATCTGCAAACATTGATAGTTTTACTTCCTCTTTTCCAATTTGGATTCCTTTTATTTCTTTTTCTGGCATGGTTGCTATGATTAGGACCTCCAATACTATGTTGAATAAAAGTGACAGAAATTCCCTGGAGGTCCAGAGGTTAGAACTTTGTACTTCCACTGTAGGGGACACAGGTTCAATCCCTGGCTGGGAAACTAAGGTCCCAGAGCCACATGGTGCAGCCAAAAAAAAATGTGTGAGGGAGCATCCTTGTCTTCTTCCTGATCTGAGAAGAAATGGTGAAGTGCTTTTCACCACTGAGATGATGTTAGCTGTGGACTTGTCATAAGTGGTCTTTATTATGTTGAGGTGTGTTTTCTCTATACCCAATTTGTTGAGAACTTTTATCATAAATTAATACTGAATTTTGTCAAAAGTTTTTTGTGCATCTGTTGAGATGAACATACAATTTTTATTCATCAGTTTGTTAATGTGATGTATCACATTGATTGATTTGCAGATATTGAACTGAACCATCCTTGCATCCCTGGGATAAATTCCACTTGATCATGGTGTGTAATCCTTTTTATGTATTGTTGAATTCGGTTTGCTGATATTTTGCTAAGGATTTTTGCATCTATGTTCATCAGTGATATTGACCTATAATTTTCATTTTTGTGTGATATCTTTGGTTTTGGTATCAAAGTGATAACTTGCCTCGTAGAATGAGTTCAGAAGCATTTTTTTGTGTGCGATATTTGAAATAGTTTGAAAAGAATAGGTATTAACTCTTTTCTAAATGTTTGTTAGAATTCATCCTATTTTTTTAATAATTATTATTGTACTAAACATCAATAGGCTTGGAAACAAAGCTGTAAAACAACAGACAACACACACACAATTGTTTGCTACCGATGCATGGTTGACCAATGTCCTACCTAATCAATAGGTTTTTTTTGTTTTGTTTTGTTGGGTCTTCGCTGTTGTGTGGGCTTTTCTCCAGTTTTGGAGAGCGAGGGCTACTTTGTAGTTGCAGTGTGCTGGCTTCTCATTGGAGTGGCTTTTCTTGTGAAGCACAGGCTCACAACTGTGAGCGCTTGGGCTCACAATAGTTATGTCATGTAGGCTCAGTAGTTGTGGCTCCCAGGCTCTACAGCTTAGGCTCAATAATTGAGGCACACGGGCATAACTGCTCTGTGACATGTGGGATCTTCCTGGATCAAGGACAGAACCTGTGTCTCCTGCATTTGCAGGCAGATTCTTGACCACTGAGCTACTAGGGAGCCTGATCTTGGACTTTTATTTGTTGGGAGTTTTTTAAATTACTGATTCAGTTTCATTACAGGTAATTAATCTGTTCATATTTTATTTTTTTTCCTGGTTCAGTCTTGAGACATTATACATTTCCAGAAATTTGTGCATTTCTTCTAAGGTTGTCTGTTTTATTGGAGTATAATTGTTGGTGTGTGCTTAGTCACTTCAGTCGTGGCTGACTGTTTGTGACCCTAGGGACTACAGCCCACCAGTCTCCTCTGTCCATGGAATTTTCCAGGCAAGAATACTGTAGTGGGTTGCCATTTCCTCCTCCAGGGGATCTTCCTGACCCAGGGATTGAACTTGTGTCTCTTGTGTCTCCTGCATGGGCAGGCAGGTTCTTTACCGCTAGTGCCACCTCAGAAGCATAATTGTTGGTGGTACTCTCTTATGATTTGTATTTCTGTGGTGATAATTGTACCTTCTTTTTCATTTTTATTTTTATTGATTTGGGCCTCCTCTCTTTTTTTCTTGATGAGTCTGGCTAAAGGTTTATCAGTTTTGTTATATCTTCTCAAAGAACTAGTTCTTAGTTTCATTGATTTTTTTTCCCCCCCTGTATTCTTGGCTAGCTTTCCCATAACATGTTTTTGTGTGTGTGTTTTTTTTCCTTTAATAAACTCTAAAGAGACAATGGAAAGAAAGTCTTAGGATCATTAACAAAATCTTTGGCATTTGCTTTTGTGGTGATGGTGGTAGAGGGAAGCAAAAAGAGAAGGAGCTTGCAGGAAGATCCTTTTGTGGTTAAAAAAAATTAAAATCTGTTGATGGTTCCTAAGTATTGGTGGGAAGCAAGTATTTCTTCACTGTTGTACTCTTTAATCTCTAGCTTTAGTGAACATCCAGGATTTTTAGCTGGCTAAGATTCAGGAACTGAATATACTACTGAGTATACCTGGGAATAGTCAGTTAAAATATTTACATATTTGTTGTCGCACGTCTAAAATCTATATAAAGATTGTCATTTCCTGTTTCAAATACTTGAAGCAAGATGTGGTAGGCCGTTGTTATTATTTGGAAATTGCAAGACTAAAACCTGAAATCATCTATTTGCAGAAATCTAGGATTATAGAATGTATTTCCCAAATACATACACTTGTTAGTACTTTGCTTTTTTATTTTGACAATTTTATAGTAAGATCACTACATTGACCAAAAGAGGATAAGCTGTTTGTTTATGGGATTTTCTAGTAAAATATATATATTTATTTTACTTTTGGCTATTCTGGGTCTTTGTTGCTCTGCAGGGGCATTCTCTAGTTGTGGTACACAGTCTTCTCATTATGGTGGCTTCTCTTACTGCAGAGCACAGGCTCTGGAGTGTGTGGGCTTCAGTAGTTGTGGCTTGCAGGCTCTGGAGCACAGGCTCAATAGTTGTGGCTCACAGGCCTGTGTGCTCCACAGCATATGGGATCTTTCCAGACCAGGGATTGAACCCGCCGTGTCCCTTGCATTGGCAGGTAGACTCTTCACCACTGGACCACCAGGGAAGCCCTCTAGTGAATCTGTTTCTGTACTGGATTTGTCTGGAATAAAAGAATGTATAGGTCTTATTTTTTTCAAAAAGCATTGTTAGGTGTAAATGGGACTTTCAGATTGGTCTGACAATTATTCAGAATGTAAATATTCACAGTGTATGTAAACTACTAGTTTAAATATCAGACCTTCAAAGTGGTACTGAAACACCTTGATGAAATATTACCTAAAAGCAGTTAAAATCATCTAAAGCAGTATTCTGCATACTTTTCCTGTAAAGGTACGTGCGTGCTAAGTTGCTTCAGTTGTGTCCAACTTCTGTGCGACCCTATGGACTGTAGCTTGCCAGGCTCCTCTGTCCATGGGATTCTCCAGCAAGAATACTGGAGTGGGCTGCCATGCCCTCCTCCAGGGGATTTTCCTGACTCAGGGATCGGAACCACGTCTCTTACATCTGCTGTATTGGCAGGCCAGTTCTCTACCACTAGTGCCACCTGGGAAGGCCTCCTGTAAAGGACCAAATAGTAAATATTTTTAGGCTTTATGGGCTGTACCTGGTCTCTGCTGCAAAGATTCAACTTTGCTATTATAGTGCAAAGCAGCCAGAGACAGTACATAAACAAATGAGAGTGACACCCAATAAAACTTTATTTAGAAAAGCAGGGGACTTTAACTTGACAATGAATTTCAACTTAAAAAATAATATTTATGGGAACTCTCAGTACTTTCTGCTCAGCTTTTCTGTAAACCTAAAACTGCTCCAAAAAAAGTCTATTACAGTTTCTGGGACTTCCTTGGCAGTCCAGTGGTTAAGACTCTGTACTTCCTCTATAGGGGGCATTGGTTCAATCCCTGGTCAGAGAACTAAGATCCCACATGCCACATGGTGCAGCCAAAAAAAAAAAAAAGTTTATTAAAATTTTTCTAAATGTCCTAGAAAATAAAAATTATTTAGAATGATCAAAACCTCCATGACATCTGTTGGTTTTCACTGAGTGATAAAGCCCCCGGGTGACTAACTCATCCGTTTCAACTGTCAGGTATGCTTTCAGAGGGTCTAAAACCATCCTGTTTTACAAGGATTTTTTTTAAGACTTAAAAGCAAACAAAGAGGTAGAGGTGTCACATACTGTTACTACATTTGATAACATAAATACTCAGAGCACTTTCCTCAACACTTGTTGGAGGAATTGCTGATTTAAATGATTTCCTTGGTTGAACAGAAAATAATTGCTAAAATATTAATTCTTGAAGATTTTTGAATTATGCTGCTATTCTATCATTGATATGTTAATTACTTTGAGTTTGCATCCTATAGTATTTATTTTTCTTCTATAAATATACCAAGGAGTATCCTTTTTAGTAAATCAGCTAAAATATTTACAATCATTGGCTGTAATATCTGTATAACTCAGCTGATAATTCATTTGAAAAATTTAGACTTTGTTGCAGCTGAATTAACTTTTGAAATTTAGATGTGACTATAACATATATATCTACTTTTAAACTTTTTATCGTGACATGTAGCACAGAAAATACATAAAACAGAGATGTCCAGTTTAACAGACTAATTATAAACCAAACAGTGGAACTACCATGCAAGTCAAAATATAAAGCATTGCCAGCACCCCAGAAGCCTCTTGTATGTCTCATTCTAACTATAACCCCTTCCCTTATTCCTAGGGTTAACTACAGTCCTGATTTTTATAGTATCCATTTTCTTTTTTTAGTACATGTGCAGCTCTAAATAGTGTAGTTTGTTTTGCCTGTTTTTTAAAATTTTACAGATGGGCTCATATAGTATGAATACTTCGGTTTATGACCAGTCCTTTATACTGTATTCATTTTAGCTATTCAACGACAACAATAAAAAATGGTCAAGGTAGACTGAAGTGATGGGATATTGAGCTGTGTTCCAGCCTGTCTTCAGAAAAATTGCTTCATGGGTGATCTGTGAAAACATGTTTGGTGCCACTTCCTGCCCTTTAACCACATTTTCTGTCACGCAGGACACTGTTGCATGTGCCTAATGACAATCAGGATGGGTGATGAAAGGCATAGCGCTTGTTTTTGAAAACAGATTTCTCAGTGACTGTGAGATCTTGAATTTTATGGTGATAGGATTGTGTTAAACTAATCTTTAATACAACAAAGCTATTGTTGTATTAAAGATTAGTTAAAGTGAGTATGGTATACATATAGTAGATACATATAATATAGATACATACTTGTGTTTCTGACTGAAGAAACACTTTAATTACCTAAAACATTTGATTTTATAGAAAAAATACTTTGTTTTTCAGGTGAAACTTCCACCGATGATGGAAATCATAACTGCTGAACAGCTGATGGAATATTTAGGTTAGTGTTGAAAAGTGAATGATTTTTATATCTCTTTCAAGATAAAACAAAGTTTTCAAAGCTAATATTATTACCAAATTTCACCTTTTTGAAGCTATTTTTAATCTCGTAACTAAATAATTTTATTAGTGTGTTTCTGTTCTTGGATGTTACAGACTTCTTTCTAACCAGCGTTAAAATTTTTTAATGTAAATAAAGAGACTAGTGACATCTAGAAAACAACAAGGTATATATTAATTCCAATAAATTACAGAATGGGAAATGGCACAGAAACTCTTAACACTGCATGTAGAGAGTGTTTAAAAATATTGAATAGACTTGAATTAAAATCCAGGAAGTGATTTAGAGCAGTGCTACCCAAAATATGGTTCACGAACCTATGCCAGTCAATAAAATGTTAGACCAGTCTGCAGTGAAATAGAGGGTTGTACTAGCATATAAAACATTTACTTTAGGAAGCACACTGTTTAGTCCATCTGAAATATTTTTATAGCGAGTTTTTCTTGATGAAGGAAGCAGCATATTGAGTTGCATTCTTATGCAAGCTTCTTATTTTAAAACAGAGCGTAATACACAGTTTGCAGATCAGCTGCATTCAGTAGAACTTGTTTACAGAGCAGGTAGTTATTTATTACACTGAGGTCTTTTACAACTTAACAAATAAGAAGTTATATATTTGCACTGTTACCAAATGAGAAATCTTAATCCATATTCTTATTTTTAGTAATTAAATTTCTATTAAAAAGATCTTATTAGCTGATTAGTTTGTCTGTGCTCTTCCAGACAACTAGCTAACTGATTTTTTTGTGAGATGTAAGTTTAGTGAAATAATTGAGATTACAGCTTTTGGAAGACCTTTTTACTTATATAATTAATATAATTTAATCTTATTCACTGGCTAGGGAACCTCATCATTAAGTGTAGATTACTTCACTATCTAGATATCTGAAAATAAAGTTTCTGTTTATACCTCTTTTTACTCTAGCTTGGTGATTCTTAAACTTTGTGATTTCTAAATTATATTTCATAGAAAAAGGCTGAAATATGCTTAGTGTTTTTGAGGAACAGCCAGAAGGACTGCCCAGGACTGCAAAGGGAAAGTGTCAGGAGATGAGGTTAGAGACAATGGAATCATATCATATGGAGTATCCTAGGCCTTTATAGCAACTTTGACTTTTGCTGTGGGTGATCTGAGAAGCCATTAAAGTATTTTGAACCGAGGACTGACATGATCTGACTTTAAGATTCTTTAACAAGAATTCTCTGGCTTCAAACAGGGTAACAGAAGTGAGATTATAAAATATGGTCAGATTCTGAGTATAGAACAGACAGAATTTGCTGATTAGTTGAATGTGGAGTTAGAGTGAAGTCAGGAGTTACCCAGTGATTTTTGGCTTGAACAACTGGAAGGATGGCATTAACATCAACTGAAACGGGAACAAATGGAAGGAATATGTTTACGGAAGAATATCAGGATTTTGGTTTGGGGATGTTTATTACTCCTTGGAAGGAAAGTTATGACCAACCTAGATAGCATATTCAAAAGCAGAGACATTACTTTGCCAACAAAGGTTCGTCTAGTCAAGGCTGTGGTTTTTCCAGTAGTCATGTATGGATGTGAGAGTTGGACTGTGAAGAAGGCTGAGTGCCGAAGAACTGATGCTTTTGAACTGTGGTGTTGGAGAAGACTCTTGAGAGTCCCTTGGACTGCAAGGAGATCCAACCAGTCCATTCTGAAGGAGATCAGCCCTGGGATTTCTTTGGGAGGAATGACGCTAAAGCTGAAACTCCAGTACTTTGGCCACCTCATGCGAAGAGTTGACTCATTGGAAAAGACTGTGATGCTGGGAGGGATTGGGGGCAGGAGGAGAAGGGGACGACAGAGGATGAGATGGCTGGATGGCATCACTGACTCGATGGACGTGAGTCTCAGTGAACTCTGGGAGTTGGTGATGGACAGGGAGGCCTGGCATGCTGCAATTCATGAGGTCGCAAAGAGTTGGACACGACTGAGCAACTGATCTGATCTGATCTGATTGACTTTCCAGTGGAGATATCAGGGAGGCAGTGGGATATATAAATCTAGAGCCTAGAAGACAGGTCTAGATCAGCACTGTACAGTGAACTTTTGTGTGTTGATGGAAATGTTCTTTATCTGTGCTGTCCATTTTCTTAGCCACTAACCACATATGGCTCTTGATGTAGCGAATATTCAGCTACATTTTAAATTGTAGGAAAATTGAATATTTAATTTTAATTTAAATTAATGTAGCCACATGTCACTACTGGCTGTTGTGTTGGACAGTGCATATCTAGCCTGTAAATACCCATTTGGGAACAGTAACTATCATATAAAGGATCATTACACTGAGTCACAAATAATATATCCGTAGACAGAGAAGACATCAGTGGACTGAATCTGGGACATGCCAGTGATTAGAAGCTGGAGAAGAGGAAGAATATATAGAAACTCAGCTATGTAGAAGAAAAACTGGAGACTGATTTCCTAGAATCTAAATGAAGAGTTTCAGTAAAGAATGAGAGACTATCTGAGTCAAATGTTGCTAATAGGCCTTGCAGGGTTAAGACTAAAAATTAACCACTGATTGAAGCCATACAGAGGTACTTGGTAACTTCAGTAAGTCCACAGGATGAAAACCTGACTGGAGTAGGCACAAGAGAAAATCAGAAGTCCTAAGACATAACCAATAGGAATGGAACATAATGCAGCCACTGTGGAAAACAGTTTGTTAGTTCCTTAAATAGCTAATATAGAATTACCATATAACCCTATAGCTTCCCCCAAGAGGAATAAAGACATATGTCCATACAAAAACTTGTATAGGAACATTCATAGCAGCATTACTCATATATGCCAAAAAATTGGAAACAATCCAGATAGCCATCAACTGATGAATAAACCAACTATGGTATATCCATATAATGAAACATTATTCAGCCATAAAAGGAAATGTACTGATGTATTCTTAAATATAAACCTTAAAGATGTTGTGCTAAGTCAAAGAAGCCAAGTCATGAAAGACCACTTATTATGTGATTCCATTTATATGAAATGTTCAGAATAGGCAAATTTAGAGACAGAAAGTAGGCTTCATGGTTGCTTAGGACTGGGGAATATAGGGGGGAAATAGAGATTGACTGCTAAAGGGTATAGAACTTCTTTTGGGGGAGCCAAAATGTTCCAAAATTAGATCATGATGATAATTTCACAATCCTGTTAATATAGTTCAAAAACATTGAACTGTACACATTAAATGGGTTAATTTTATGGTATGTGAGTTATGTTTCAATAAAGCTGGTTTTAACAAGAGAAAGTTGGAGGAAAGGAATTGAAAAATACACTTTAGATAAATGAAGAATTAGTCTTAGGTATACAGGTAGTTCATCCTTAGCAATAGAAGAGAAGATAGACTGTTAAAAATAGGTGCAGGTTGGAATTCCTTAGTGGTCTAGTGGTTAAGAATATGCCTGCCAATGCAGGGGACATGGGTTTGTTCCATGGCCTGGGAGGATCCCACATGCCACAGAGCATGTGTGCCACAACTATTGACCTTCCTACACCACAGCTACTGAAGCCTGAATGCTCTAGGGCCTGAGCTCTACAACAAGAAAAGCCATCACAATGAGAAGCCCACACACTGCAACTGGAGAGTAGCCCTCGCTTACTGCAACTAAAGAAAGCCCACAGGCAGCAGCAAAGACTCAGCGCAGCCAAAAATAAATAAATACAAAAATTTTTTTTAAGATATAGGTAGATGGGTAGATGTGGGTATGGTAGCTTGTAGAAGGTCTTTTAAGTACTTTTATTTTCTCAATAAATGGGTAATCAGGTCATCAGCTGAGAGTGAGAATGAAGGAGGAGTTATTGAAGATGAGAAGGAAGGTATAATAAAATAGTTGCTTAGATATGTGGGAGAGTGAATGAGGAGATGCAATATGATTCCTGAGTTTTACCCTGGGGTTAGTGAGACCAGCCAGCATTGGTGGTATGATTTCTGTAGTCACATTCTGCTGCATGAGTATAGGCCTGAATAGTGGAGGAGCAGGGTTTAACCAGAGCTGGGTTTCTGCCAAGTGAGTATGTTGAAGAGAGTCTAGGGAATTGAAGTTATGTGTAGATATACCTGTGATATAATAATGAGCCATAATATTTAAGTTACATGAAGAGGAGATGCGGATATAAATACATTGAAGAAAAATGTGACAGGATTTAGTGGATTGTAGGCCCTAATACAATCAAAGAATTTTTGGAACCTGGTAGTAACAAAATTGTATGATCATAGGGAATGAGTTTCTGACATAAGGTGGAATATATGATTTTTGTTGGAAAAGAGATCAAGGAACAGAAAGGCCAGAATATTAGGTGGGTCATCTCTATGAGCATTAAAATTATCAAAAATTACAGCAGGATTTGTATCAGAGAGAGATAGTGAGCTAGGAATGAGAGAGATTGACCTAAAAGTTTGTAGAGAACTATAACCAGGTGGGTGAATAATGGGTAGTAGTATATCATGGCATAGATTTTAAAACAGTTTTAGGGAGGATGGGGGGAAAGAATGATCGTAAGGAACAAGTAGATATCTGCTACCAGCAGACTCACTGGTAAAGACGTATAAGCGAGAAAGGAGCTATCACTTAAAAGGACTGCAGTGTCATCAAGGCAGAGCCAAATTTCATTTAGGCAGAAGGCGAAGGAAACATTAAGAAAAAACATTTAGTAGCTTTGTTGAGAGACCATGAGTTCCAGAAGACGTTGAAATTCAAAATAGGAATTTAGAAGTCATGGATGGGAAGATCCCCTGGAGAAGGAAATGGCAACCCACTCCAGTATTATTGCCTGGAAGATTTCATGACAGAGCCTAGTAGGCTACAGTCCATGGGGTCGCAAAGTGTTGGACATAACTGAGTGAATGAGCACACACAAGTCTAAAGATTATATTTAAATCTGTGGAAACATGAGATCATTAAGAGAGAAAGAATAAAGAGAGAAGTGGGTGCAGGATTGTCTCCTGAAGTTTCCCAGCATGCCCAAATTGGGTAGAACAGTGTTTCTCAACCTTTTTTTTCAGTATTGTCCCCATAAGCCTTTGAAGACATCTTTGTCCTAATCACTCCAGGAAATTTTAATACCACAGACATACTGTGTGTCTCTTCGTGCTCTATGGCCCTTTGAAGGCCACAAGCGCTTATAATATCTAAGATATTTTTGCCCCTACCCTCCCAGAATCAGTTTTTGCCCTCTTGTGGGGGCAGCATCACCCCTACTGAAATATATAGGTTAGAGGACAGAATGGTAAGGGAAGAAGTAGCCACTAAGAAAGGAGAAAAGCCAGAAGAGGGTGATTCAGTGAAGCCAAGAAGAGAAGAGTGCTAGGAGGGAGAATAAGAGAGTATTGAATACTGGAGAATATTCTCTACATAATTTGGCAACATGGAAGTTATTGTAACCTTCACAGAAACAATGTCAATAGAGTGACGGGATGGAAATGAAATAGTGAGTTGAGGAGCATCTAAGAGATAAGTAAGTGAAGACTCAAATGCAGATAACTTCTGAGAAGTTTGTCTATGGATCGGTATGAGAAGTAGGTGAAAAGTAGGAAAAGGTTTAGTAGAGAACATGTGACTTATCTTGGTTTTATGGTATACTTAGAATCCTTGTAAAGAAGGTGGTATACTTAGATCCCTTGTGAAAAAGGAGGAAGATCGTTTTAGGGCTAGGTGTAAACTATTTTAAGCTCAAGCTCAAGGTAAAAAAATGGAAGGCATTTTTTTTCCCTTAATTTTATTTATTTTTTGGGGTGGGGCTGTGTGTGTCTTTGTTGCTGTGCAGGGTTTTCTCTAGTTGTGGTGAGTGGAAGCTATTCTCTAGCTGTAGTGAGTGGGCTTCTCATTGCAGTGGCTTCCCTTGTGGGGCATAAGCTCTGGGGCATGCAGGCTTCAGTAGTTGTGACACATGGGCTCAGTAGCACAGGCTTAGTAGTTTTGAG
The DNA here is from genome assembly GCF_032452875.1 of Bos javanicus. NCBI lineage: Eukaryota > Metazoa > Chordata > Mammalia > Artiodactyla > Bovidae > Bos > Bos javanicus. The sequence goes on along the minus strand of NC_083877.1, from coordinate 51,030,591 downwards.
GCATGGCAACTTCCCAAATCAGGGCTCGAACCCCTGTCTCCCACATTGGCAGGCAAATTCTTTACCACTGAGCCACCAGGGAAACCTCTGTAAGACATATTTGGAAGAAGGGTGATTTGAGTACAATTTGACTGTGGCTGGTAACTCTGCATGTTACAGAAAGTTGGATTGGAGATTGGATTAGTAGGCTACAGCTAAACTGAGGAGTTTTGGAAGCCAGGCAGAGAAGTTTACTATGGTAGGCTGCTTCATGTATTTTAGTTCAAGAGGAGTAAACAACATGTTAAGTGTAGTTTTTAGGATTGTCTGGTTGAGACCGATTAGGAAATAGTAATAGCAACTCAGATGTGGTCAAATATCAATAGATTTTTGAATGCCTAATATATATAGAAAACATGTATTTTTGAGCCCAGTTTCCTATCCATTTCTTCCATATCCAACCACTATCCGTCCTACTTTCTTTGTTCTCATATCATGACTAGAATCACCTAAACCTACACCACCTGGCATAGTAGCCACTGGCCACAGGTGGCTTTTGAGCACTTGAAATATTGCCAGAGTGAACTGAGATTTTCTGTAAGTGTAAAATATATACTGGATTTCAAAGATTTAGCTCAAAAAAGAATATAACATATCAGTAATTTTTATAATGATTATGTGTTTAAATGATAATATTTTTAATATACTGCACTAAATATATTATTAAAATTACTTTTACCTAATTCTGGGACTTCCTGGTGGCTCACTGACTAAGACTCTGCACTCCCAATGTAGGGGGCCATGGTTCGATTCCTGGTCAGGGAATTAGATCCCACATGCCACAACTAAAGATCCTGTATGCCACAACAAAGATCAAAGATCTCAAGTGCTACAACTAAAACCCGGCACAGCCAAATAAATATTTTAAAAAATTTTTTACCTATTTCTTTTTACTTTTTAAAAATATGGCTACTAAAAATTTGAGGTTGCATATGGCTTACATTATATTTCTATTGGACAGTGCTAACCTAAACTGTGATACGTCTCCACAGCTTCTTATTTCATCCTGGCTCTGCTCTCTGTGCTACGGTAGACTGATATTGTTTACCTAACCTGTTCCTGCTGTTATTACCATCAGTCTACTTGCCTTTTTCTATTCTGTCTTCTGGGACAAAATAAGCTCTTTTGCTGTTGGTTCCCGTAGCTAAAGAATGCAGTTGTAATGGCAGAGACCCGTGAGCAGAAGCAGAAGGCATATGAATGGACGTAGGAAAAGATAAGACTGAAGTAGCAATAAAAGCATCATAAATTATAGTACCTCTGGATTTTATAGATGAGGTAACCAAAGCTCAGAAAGGTTAAATAATACGTGCTCTCTACCTGGGTACCTTCTAGTATTATTTTTTAAATGCTGAAAGGCTAGTATTCTCAAAAGTGTATCTCTTCTCCCTTTCTACCACTCAGGTGTGTATTTTAAATTTGTACTACTTGTTTCTATCTTCCTTTTTCTTTTTTCTTACCCAGCAAATATTTACTGATCACGTACTATGGACACATTGTTTGGAGTTGTCAACAATACAGTCAGTGTAACTGCACAAATGTACTCCACTGAGAAAATGTTAACATGGTATTTTTCTTGGAAAGAAAATAATTAGTACATCTTGGTATTTTAAATTTATCCAACTGCTATGTTTTAAAAAGTCCTAAAGAAGCAGGACATAGAGATTTTTTTAAATTATAGGGAAAAGAAAAATTGATGAAGAAATGTTTAGATCTGGGGTAGGTGAAGAGGTTTGGAAGTCCTGGGTGAGGCTGGATGAGGGTACTCATCTACTAGGAATAGCATGAAAGTAATATGATCCTAATGGGAGGTGGGGGAGAAGTGAGCAAGAGTGATGTGAGACGAGAGCTTCTGGAAACTCTGCCTTGCCAAAAATAAAATTTATTCAAGGCCATTTCTGCCAGAACTAACTGTTTAGTTGTCTAAGCTATTTGGATTTTGTTCTCTTGAGATGACTGAAGTTCTCTGGAGGAACCAGAGACATTTTGCATAAATAAGCAAGCACTAGTAGAAATATAATAAAAGAAAACATTGAAGACTTTCCTGTACCCAGATGAAGAACCATGGGGAATGGGAATTTTGACCTGTGGGTCAGGAATCTGACTGGCTGAGTGACTCTCGTTTAAGGTCTCTTACACAGTTGCAGTCAGTGTGTCAGTTGGGGCTGCAGTCTTATCTCCAGGCCCAGCTGAGGAGGATCTCCTTCTAAGCTTACTTACTTGGTTGTTGACAGGATTCAGTTCCTCACAGGTCGTTGGACTGAGGTCCTCAGTTTCTCACTGACTGTGGCCAGAGGCCTCCTTCAGTTGCTTGCCATGGCCTCTCCCATAAGGCAGCTCAGAACATGACACGTGGCATTTTTCAGAGTGAGCAAGTGAGAGAGCACCATAATGAAAGACACAGTATTTTCTTTTCTAATTTTGTAAGTGACATTTTATTAATTCTGTTGTATTTTATTCACTGGAAGTGAGTCCAGTCCACAGTCAAGGGAAGGGGATTATACAGAGGTATGAATACCAGGCAGTAGGGTCCATCAAAGAGGCTGCCTCCCTTAGTGAGGCCATTCTTTTCTTGTCAAAATCTTTTCTGACCTCAGGAAAAGAGAAGTTGCTTATCTGAGTCTTTCCCAATGATTATTATACTCTTAACACATAAGCTTTAATCTATGATAGCATACCTAGGGTCATTTAGTATTGAATTATATAATATTCTGCATCCTGACCCTGCTAAAATGTTAGAAAAACACACACTACAGTGTTTTATCAGGATAATTACAGAACTTACATGAAATATAGGATCAAAGTATAGCAAATATGGTCTCAATTATTTGCGTAAATAATGTATAAAATTTACTCAATGTAGTTTTCAGTTAAGTGCTATATTAAAATTTCAACATGTAAATATAGTGTGCCAGTTATAGTAAGGTTTCAAAAATATTTGTTAAATATACTTGCTTATATATTTCTGTGAATGAATGAATTTAGTATTTTTGGAGTTCCTTTACCTATGGTGCAATAAAATTGTTATTAGATTTTGCTGTCTTAAAATTTTAAATAAACCCACAGATAATAATATATTGATGTTTATAGGAATTCTTTGATTATCAAAATTGGAGAGATTGAAAGAGTACTGGCTACAGTCTTTGGAAGTTTATTTTGAATTTGAAAATAAAAGTTATATAAAAGCAATTTATCAACTTGTTAGTGGTTTGGGAGGCTGAGAAGCTGGTTATATCACTGTTTATATAAAAATTAATTCCAGATAACATAAAGACTTAAACATAAAAAAAAAACACATAAAATTACATGAAGAAAGTATATGTGAATGTTCGTATACTCTGAAGAGGTGAAAATCTTTCTAAACATAACGTCAAGCTCAGAAGCTGTAATAGAAGACTGTGACTATATTAAAATTAAATATTTCTATGCAGTGAAAAATAGGCAAAAAAGCACCATCATAAAGTCAGAAGCCAATATGGGGAAAAAAATAATGTACCACACATTTAACAGGAAATGTTCTCATTTCTCTAATTGAAAAAGAGCTTTTATAATTCAACAGTTCAGTTCAGTTCGGTCGCTTAGTCATGTCCGACTCTTTGCAGCCCCATGAATTGCAACACACCAGGCCTCCCTGTCCATCACCAACTCCCAGAGTTCACTGGACTCACGTCCATCGAGTTGCTGATGCCATCCAGCCATCTCATCCTCTGTTGTCCCCTTCTCCTCCTGCCCCCAATCCTTCCCAGCATCAGAGTCTTTTCCAATGAGTCAACTCTTCACATGAGGTGGCCAGAGTACTGGAGTTTCAGCTTTAGCATCATTCCTTCCAAAGAAATCCCAGGGCTGATCTCCTTCAGCATGGACTGGTTGGATCTCCTTGCAGTCCAAGGGACTCTCAAGAGTCTTCTCCAACACCACAGTTCAAAAGCATCAACTTTTTGGCGCTCAGCTTTCTTCACAGCCCAACTCTCACATCCATACATGACTACTGGAAAAACCATAGCCTTGACTAGACAGACCTTTGTTGGCAAAGTAATGTCTCTGCTTTTGAATATGCTATCTAGGTTGGTCATAACTTTCCTTCCAAGGAGTAAGCGTCTTTTAATTTCATGGCTGCACCATCTGCAGTGATTTTGGCGTATAAGCAGGCAATTTGAAGAAAAGTATATATAACTAATATATATTTTAAAAAGCAAAACATAGATCAAAAGGTACTGCATATATTAAAATGATGCTACATATATTTAAAAAGTGTCACGTATACTAAAAGTCATTTATATATTAAAAAGGTGATACCAAATAAAAATACATATATAAAAAGATATCAATTTGGAGGGGTGAATAGTTGGTTTACAACAGTTTCAGATGTACAGCCTAGTGATTTGGTATCTTTACAGATTATACTCCACTTAAAATTATACAATAGTGGCTATAATTCCCTGTGCTATACAATATATCCTTGTTGCTTATCTATTTTATACATAGTACTTTGTATCTCAATTCCATACCACTTTCTTGCCTTTCTCCTTTCCCTCTCCCTACTAGTAATCACTAATATATCAATTTCTTAAATGCAAAAAAGTTTTTGTTTACTTCTAAGAAAAACAACATTCAGAAGACTGATAACACCCATTCTTGGAAAGGTACTGGGGTAACAATTCTATTGCTGATATCCGTGAAACTTTGTAAAGCCTTTTAGAGTTTTATTGTAGTGATGTGGAAAGATGCTCATGAAGGAAGAAAAATAAATTCAAAACATAGGATGTACACTGAGAAAAATGTAAGATCTTAGCTAACAGTTAACATTGATTTTCTCTGATAATTTTCTCTGAATAGAATTGGGTGGGGGCTCTTTTTTATGTTACTTATTGTTACAGTTTATAATTTAAATACATTACCTTTATAATTAGAAAAAAAGTGATATTTTTAAAAGGCAACTTTACAATTTCTTTTTACAGGAGATTACATGCTTGATACAAAGCCAAAAGAAATTTCTGAAATTCAGCGTTTAAACTATGAGCAGGTAACAACCCAATTTTTGTTATATTAAAATAGGTAATTTGCCCTTATGCATATATTCATTGGTCACTATCAATGGCTTTTCAGGCATATTCTTTGTTTTCTTTTTTTTTTACGCACTTTTAAAAATGTAAAAACCATTTTCAGCCCATAGCCATGTTTGACCCACAGGCCATACTTTGCTGATCTCTCTTTTATATGAACCTATATACAGTCCATGGGGTCACAAAAGTTGAACACGACTTGGTGACTAAACCATATAACATGAAGAAAGAAATATGGACACCATTCTACACACCTATGAAGAATCATGACCTAGTATTTTCCTTGAAAAAATTGACTTTCAAGTGAATTTGTTATTGATGCATCTTCCCTCATTTGTTTATATTTTACAATTAAGTTATATTTTGGAAATCATTCAGCAAATGATGTCTAGAGTATGCCATTAGGACTAAATCTTCTATTTCATAGTTTCAGTGTGTTTGCATTGTTTGGCACATTCTTTTGAGATACTATTCTGTAATATAGGTGGGGACCACTGGGCTCAAAATTATTGGAGCTGGAAGAAAGCAAGAAGAGCTTCATTTTCTTCAGTATTCTTCCTTTGTTTGACAAAAGAAGGCAAGAAGAACACAGGTTCTTGCAGTGGAAGAAGTATCAGCCAGGGAAGAAACATATCATTGGAACTTTTGTTTGACTGTGTTTAAGTTGTTTGGCATGTTCTTTGGAGATACTATTCTGTAATACATGAGGGGACCACTAGGCTCAAAATTACTGGAGCTGGAAGTAAGCAAGCAGAGCTTCATTTTCTTCAGTATGATTCCTTTGTTTGACAGTAGAAGGCAAGAAGAACACAGGTTCTTACAGTGGAAGACGTATCAGCTAGGGAAGAAACATATCACTGGAACCTTTATATAAGTTTACTTTCAAAGTAACCCTTATTACATACTTTCACCAGTGTCCAGATAGCAAAAAGAAAACTCATTTCAATATTGCAAAATTTCTTGAATTTGAATGTTAGATAATCTAGTTCTAATAAGATCGAAAAGCTAGTATGTTACATTGAATCACTGTGTAAGGTAGGAAATCTGTGTGTGTGTTAAGTCGCCTCAGTTGTATCCTACTCTGTGCAACCCCATGGACTATAACCTGCCAGGCTTCTCTGCCCATGGGATTCTCCAGGCAAGAATACTGGGGTGGGGTGCCATGCTCTCCTCCAGGAAATCTGTAGTTAAAGCCAAATAGGTATACTAAGTCATTTCAGTTCTATTGGAATTCGTTACTTAAAGCAAGGATTTCCAAACATTTTTCACAGTAGAAACTTGTTTTCAAATGAAATCTTATGTTAACCTTCAATTTATAAAGCCAGTGAATATTTTATAAGTGTAAAGTGATATGGTTAAACTTGTATCATTTATCAAGTTTGTATCAGTTCTTATTGAAATCGGTAAGGCTATTGTAATTAATACAAAAACTTGAAATTAGAAATTACAGATCATAGTTGCAGTTTCATATCAACCTCAAAATTTAGTTCATTTCTGTTGCACAGACTTGAGAAAATCTTGAGTGCAAAGTATTTGCAAATAATACCAGCACTTTGTTTCAAGTCTTGTCTTGCAGTCTCAGGATGTGCTTCCATTGAGATGATCTGGACTCTTGAAAAATGACTGGAAGTTTTGTTTCAAAGTTGAAACAAACACTGACAGCCACTTGGATTTCTTATCAACATGTCAGACAAAAAGTACCGTGTTTAAAATAAGTTCTAAAACTATAAGGTATTGTGATTGAATTACCATTCATTTTGAGAATAGTACGTTCAGTTCAGTTCAGTTCAGTTGCTCATTTGTGTCCAACTCTTTGCGACTCCGTGAACCACAGCACACCAGGCCTCCCTGTCCATTGCCACCTCCCGGAGTCCACCTAAACCCATGTCCATTGAGTCAGTGATGCCATCCAACCATCTTATCCTCTGTCGTCCCCTTTTCCTCCCGCCCTCAATCTTTCCCAGCATCAGGGTTAGTGCCAAGCTGATAAAATTGAGTCTAAGCTGGTATTTAATGCTCCACAGGTATGATGTAACAATAATCTTTTTGTATAATTTTGTGTGAGCAGAAATGTTCAAGCCTAAATTTTAAAAGACCAGTGCAGAACTTCAGTCTTCCTGATTTAAAATCCTTACCAGAAGTTGCAATATAAACAAAATACTGTGTGTTTATGACAGATTTTTATATGACTGCAAATATATTTTTTAAATATATCTTATGTTTAAATTTAAAATTTCACCACATTAACAGTACGTTTAAGAAAAATTCTAAGAAGCAGTTGAACTATTGGCTTTAAAGAAGTAGTGATCCTTTTATCAGCACCCTTCCCTAATTTATATTTTATGTTAATTATCATAATATGAATTTAGGAACAAAATGGCAAAATACTCTTTCAAACTCTTTGTTTATAGATTTATTTATATCAGTTTTATTCTTTATGGAGATTATTAGTTATATTAATTTAGTGATTTTAATATTATATAATCTATTTTAAATGTAGAAGATATATATAGGTGTAAACTTGAAATTATACTCCCCCTTGAAGAAAATTGGGTGATTGGCAACCAAGAATTTAACAAATAGCAGAAAAAATCAGTAGTAGTAAAACTGCAGTCCTACAGTGGCTCATATTCATTCATATTTTCCCACATTCATCATTGTTATGGCTTTAGGCAAAGTTTTAAAACACAGAAAGGAAAAAAATGTGAGTTGATTGTTTTCAAAGGTTCAACTTTAGGGAAGACTGAGAAAATAAGTGTTTCAGGGTATTACAATTGTTAGAAAAAACCCAAAAACTCTATGATAGTGCTATCCTGTTGTAAATTCCTCACTCATAAATTTAAAACATTTGATTAATTTCTGTTTTTAGTCTGTGTTGTCTCTTATGATAGAATTTTGTAAGTTAACTGGTAAAACTTTTCTTATGACCTAAATTTGTCCTTTCCAGATTTCAGAGAGTCCCTAATTGTAATATAAAAGGGTTTATTTCATGTTCAGCCATTCTACTATAAGCCCTCCAGTAGGCTATAGTCTATAGCCTATTTTATATCTTTAGTATGTAGCACAGTATCTGATTAACAGTATAGATCTAATAAAATTTTATCAAATTTTCTATATTGAATTTTATTTGTTCCATCAAATATACCCTCTATACTTCTGTCCATATTTAATATATTAAAATGTTTCAGTTCAGTTCAGTTCAGTTCAGCCGCTCAGTCGTGTCCGACTCTTTGTGACCCCATGAATCACAGCACACCAGGCCTCCTTGTCCATCACCAGCTCCTGGAGTTCACCCAGACTCACGTCCATCGAGTCAGTGATGCCATCCAGCCATCTCATCCTCTGTTGTCCCCTTCTCCTCCTGCCCCCAATCCCTCCCAGCATCAGAGTCTTTTCCAATGATGGCACCCCACTCCAGCACTCTTGCCTGGAAAATCCCATGGATGGAGGAGCCTGGTGGGCCGCAGCCCGTGGGGTCGCTAAGAGTCGTACAAGACTCAGCAACTTCACTTTCACTTTTCACTTTCCTGCATTGGAGAAGGAAATGGCAACCCACTCCAGTGTTCTTGCCTGGAGAATCCCAGGGACGGGGGAGCCTTGTGGGCTGCCGTCTATGGGGTCGCACAGAGTCGGAAACGACTGAAGCGACTTAGCAGCAGTAGCAGCAACTCTTCACATGAAGTGGCCAAAGTACTGGAGTTTCAGCTTTAGCATCATTCCTTCCAAAGAAATCCCAGGGCTGATCTCCTTCCGAATGGACTGGTTGGATCTCCTTGCAGTCCAAGGGACCATCAAGAGTCTTCTCCAACACCACAGTTCAAAAGAAAAACATGTTTTAAAATAGTCTTCATTACACACTTACATGACCATGTTTAATGAGAAACCTGGTGTGGACAGAATGACTCTGATTTGACCAATAAGCCTTTGTGATTGAGCCTTTTTTTCATAGACTTCACCTCCCACTGTTTACACTGATACAGAATTATTACCCAAAGTCCATAGTTTACATTAGGGTTCACTCTTGGTGTTTATACATTCTTTGAAAGTGTCTCAATCATGTCCGACTCTTTACATCCCCAGTGGACTATATAGTCCATGGAATTCTCCAGGCCAGAATACTGGAGTGGGTAGCTGTTCCGTTCTCCAGGGGATCTTCCCATACATTCTTTGGGTTTTGACAAATATATAATGACGTGTATCACCATTATAGTATCATACAGAATAGTTTCTCTGCCCTAAAAATCCTCAGTGCTTTGCCACTGCGTCCCTCCCTCTTCCACTGATCTTTTTACTGTCTCCATCGTTTTGCCTTTTCCCATTGTTTTGTGTCATGTGGAATCATACAATACACTTCATATTGGCTTCTTTCACTTTGTAATGTACATTTAAATTTTTTCCATGTCTGTTCATGGCTTGATAGCTGATTTCTTTTTCTTTCTTTTGTTTAAATTGTGGTTAAAAAAACATAAAATTTACTCTCTTAACCATTTTTTTTCTCTTAACCATTAAGTGTAATGTTAACTGTATTTATATTCTTGTGTAACAGATCTCTAAAATAGTTTCATCTTGTAAAACTAAAATTCTGTAATAATTGAACAATTCCCCAGATCTCCCTCCAGCCCCTGACAACTACCATTTTACTTTCTATTTCCATAATTTTGACTACTCTAGATATCTCATCTAAGTGGAGTCACATAATATTTGTTCTGTGTGGCTTATTTCACTCAGCATAATGTCCTCAAGTTTCATCCATGTTGTAACATGTAATAAAATTTGCTTCTTTATTCCATTGTGTGTGTGTGTGTGTGTGTATATATAAATAAAACATGTTTCCTTTATCCATTTTTCTGCCTAATGGACATTTGAGCTACATGCACCTCTTGGCTTTTGTGAATACTGCTGCAGTGAATATAGGTGTACACCTATCTCTTTAAGATGATGCTTTTGATTCTTTTAGGAATATACCTGGAAATAGGAGAGGCCTTTCTCTTTGACTAGAAACTTTTGTCTTTGAACTTCCTGGTCTAAACATAGATCCCTCTCCCCTCTCACTCTGTATATCTTTATCCTATCCAATTCTTCTTACTAATACTTAACTTTATATTATAATTTATGTATTTTTCTCTCAGTAGTAGACTGTTAGTTCCATGAGATTAAGAACTTTGTTTTATCCACTGTTTTATCTTTAGAACTCATATTTAATGCCTGTAACATAGTTCAGTGCAATCGCTCAGTCCTGTCCAACTCTTTGCAACCCACGGACTGCAGCATGCCAGGCTTCCCTGTCCATCACCAACTTCCGGACCTTACTCAAACTCTTGTCCATCCAGTTGGTGATACTATCCAACCATCTCCTCCTCTGTTGTCCTCTTCTCCTCCTGCCTTCAATCTTTCCCAGAATTAGGGGCTTTTCAAATGAGTCAGCTCTTCACATCAGGGGACCAAAGTATTGGAGTTTCAGCTTCAGCATCCGTCCTTCCAATGAATATTCAGGACTGATTTCCTTTAGGATGGACAGGTTTGATCTCCTTGCAGTCCAAGGGACTCTCAAGAGTCTTCTCCAACACCACAGTTCAAAAGCATCAATTCTTCAGCTCTCAACTTTTCTTTATAGTCCAACTCTCACATCCATACATGACTACTGGAAAAACCATAGCTTTGGCTACACAGACCTTTGTCGGCAAAGCAATGTCTCTGCTTTTTAATATGCTGTCTGGGTTGGTCGTAGCTTTTCTTCCAAGGAGCAAGCGTCTTTTAATTTCATGGCTGCAGTCACCATCTGCAGTGATTTTGAAGCCCAAAGAAATAAAGTCTCTCACTGTTGACATTGTTTCCCATCTATTTGCTGTGAACTCATAATCTTAGTTTTTTGAATGTTGAGTTTTAAGCCAACTTTTTCCCTCTCCTCTTTCACTTTCGTCAAGAGGCTAGTTCTTCTTCACTTTCTGCCATGAGGGTGGTGTCATCTGCATATTTGAGGTTATTGATATTTCTCCTGGAAATCTTGATTCCAGCTTGTGCTTCATCCAGCCCTGCATTTCACATGATGTACTCTGCACGTGAGTTAAACAGGATGGCAATATACATCCTTGACGTATTCCTTTGCCAATTTGGAATCAATCTGTTATTCCATGTCCATGTCTAACTGTTTCTTCTTGACCTGCATACAGGTTTCTCAGGAGGCAGGTAAGGTGGTCTGGTATTCTCATCTCTCTAAGAAATTTTCACAGTTTGTTGTGATCCACAGTCAAAGGCTTTGGCATAGTCAAACCAGCAATCAAACCTGGGTCTCCCACACTGTGGGCAGACTCTTTACCATCTGAGCCACCAGGGAAGCCCCTTAAACATAGTAGGTACTTCATAATAAAAATGGAAAAGATGAATAAATTGGATAAAGTGGAAAATTTATAGTAAATGTGCCTGTATTTAAATATCTTTTTTTGTCATTGTTTTTCTCATTTTTTTCTCTTCCCCTTTCTATTTTCAGAATATGAGTGATGCTATGGCAGTGTTGCACAAACTACAGACAGGCTTGGATGTAAATGTAAAATTCACTGGTGTTCGAGTGTTTGAATATACACCAGAATGCATAGTATTTGATCTTCTTGATATTCCTTTGTATCATGGATGGTTAGTGGACCCTCAGGTAAGTACAAAATCTTAAATTATATGAACACAAATATAGTAAAAATTTATTAATTTGGCAAAGGAATCTAGGTTTACATTTTCTGATATTTCTATTTTTGTGTTTTTACATGGAATTAGCCACATTGTGAGGTTAAGAGCACAGTCCTCTAGACTGCTAAATCTGCTCAAGACTTCTGACTATAATTTCATGGAGTTAGAGGCCAGCTACAGAGCTGAGTGCACATCCTCAGCAACACCTGTTATTGTCTATGTTTTTGATTATAGCCATCCTAGTAGATGTAAATTGTATCTCACTTGTGGATTTGTTTGCATTTCTCTAATGATTAATGTTGTTGATTATCTTTCCATGTGCTTATTAGCCATTTGTATATCTTTAGAGAAATATCTGCAAGTCTCTTGGCCATTTTTAATTGGGCTATTTGTCTTTTTGTTACTGGGTTGTAAGAGTTTTTTCTGTATTTATAATATATAAAGTATGTAAGTATAAAGTATATACTTTTAGTGCTTACATTTAGGAGTTTGATACATTTTGAGTTGATTTGTGTATGTGGTTTGGGGAAGGAATCCAACATTATTCTTTTGCATGTGGATGTTCAGTTGTCTCAGTCTCATTTGTTGAAAAGATTATTCTTCCCCACAGTGAATTGTCTTGGCACTCAGAATGATCTTTGTGAAATAAACCCTACCCTTTATCCCTGCACCCTACTCCTTTCATCAGAAGCCTCCATTGTAACTAGAATAAGATACAAAATCTTTTTTTTTTTTTTCAATTTTTATTAGAGTATAGTTGATTTACAGTCTTGTGTTAGTTTCAGGTTTACAGGGACGTGTAGTCAGTTATACGTATATCTGCCCCTTGTTAGATTCTTTTCCCATATAGGCCATTATAGAGTACTGAATAGAGTTCTTTATACTATACAGCAGGCCCTTATTACTAATTTATTTATATAAAGTAGTGTACATATGTCAGTCTCTCAGTCTCCCAATTTGTCCCTCCTTCCCCTTCCAGCCCTGGTAATCATGAGTTTGTTTCCTACATCTGTGACTCTCTTTCTGTTTTGTAAATAAGTCAATTTGCACCATTTTTTTTAGATTCCATGTATAAGTGATATCATATATCTTTCTCTATCTGACTTACTTCACTTAATATGGCAATCTCTGGGTTCATCCATGTTGCTGCAGATGGCATTATTTCATTCTTTATATAAGATATAAAATCTTTATTAGAATTTTTATGATACACTGCATAATCTAAACTCTGCCTCATGTCCAACTTCGCCTCTTATATAATTCTCTCACCTCTTTACTGGCCTCCAACAACACCAGCTGCCTTGCTATTTTTGAGATATACAGAGTCGTTTCTAGCTCAGGTTTTTGTACTAGCTGATTGCCCACTGTGGAACACTGTTTTCCTGCCCTAACACATTGTTCTCCCAGATCTTTCCATTTCTGGTCTCATTATCCAGGTCTTAGATCAAATATCATCTTGTTAGAGAGGCCTTCCCTTGTTGAAGTTAGTCACCCTCCTTTTCCCAAGTCATTATCTAGAACTGTTTATTTACTTGATTGACTGTCATCTCCCAGTAGAGTGTATGTTTTGTGAAGGCTAGGCTCTTATTGTTAAGAACAGTGCCTGGCACATAGTAGATTCTCAGTAAATATTAACTGATGAAACATTCATGCTTGTACTACCTACAGAGACAGAGAGATCATATAGCAAAGATTTGGTAGTGTTTCTTCATCCCTGTCCTTTGGTAAAGATAACTGGTATTTCTGAGCAGTGAAAGGCTTGCTGTAAGTAGACATCTGTTTATTTATTTTGGCACTCTGACTCTTGAGAACATCACTGAAAAGTCTAAACATGTCCAGCATCTGAATCCTCCAAGGTAAATCATGTCCTGGCAAATGGCAGTGCCAGGTAGCCTAGATTCTTGACAAAAATGAACTTATGGCCTAAGGAACTTAATCAACTGGATTCAAATCATCCCTCTGACTGTATAGCTGCATATTGTCTGGCAAACAGTTGAATTCATATGCTCAAAGAAAAGTATACTCTAATGTAGGATACAAATTGTTCATCAGATTTTTCTGGTCTGCACAAAGCTGTGCTTTTTATCTATTTTTACTTACTTGTTTCATGACTGAAGGATTCTAATGCTGAGAAAGAAAAAAGAACAAGGTAAAAGCTTAAAATCCATAGGCTTCTGTGAAATATCTCTTCGCACTGGCTGATTCTTTCTATTCTTTGAATATGTGTACTGCAAATAATTATCTTGCAATAAATGTGATTCTCTGGATGGTTCAGTTCAGTCGCTCAGCCGTGTCCGACTCTTTTTGACCGCATAAATTGAGCACGCCAGGCTTCCCTGTCCATCACCAGCTCCCGGAGTTTACCCAAACTCATCTGCATCGAGTTGGTGATGCCATCCAGCCTACTCGTCCTCTGTCGTCCCCTTCTCCTCCTGCCCCCAATCCCTCCCAGCATCAGGGTCTTTTCCAATGAGTCAACTCTTTGCATGAGGTAGCCAAAGTACTGGAGTTTCAGCTTTAGCATCAGGCCTTCCAAAGAACATCCAGGACTGATCTCCTTTAGGATGGACTGGTTGGACCTCCTTGCAGTCCAAGGGACTCTCAAGAGTCTTTTCCAACACCACAGTTCAAAAGCATCAATTCTTCGGCATTCAGCTTTCTTCACAGTCCAATTCTCACATCCATACATGACCACTGAAAAACCATAGCCTTGACTAGGTGGACCTTTGTTGGCAAAGTAATGTCTCTATTTTTTGGTTGGTCATAACCCTCCTTCCAAGGAGTAAGCGTCTTTTAATTTCATGGCTGTAATCACCATCTGCAGTGATTTTGAAGCCCCCCAAAACAAAGTCTTTCACTGTTTCCCCGTCTATTTCCCATGGAGTGTTGGGACCAGATGCCATGATCTTCATTTTCTGAATGTTGAGCTTTAAGCCAACTTTTTCACTCTCCACTTTCACTTGCATCAAGAGGCTTTTTAGTTCCTCTTCACTTTCTGCCATAAGGGTGGTGTCATCTGCATATCTGAGGTTATTGATATTTCTCCTGGAAATCTTGATTCCAGCTTATGTTTCCTCCAGCCCAGCATTTCTCATGATGTACTCTGCATATAAGTTAAATAAGCAGGGTGACAGTATACAGCCTTGATGTACTCCTTTTCCTATTTGGAACCAGTCTGTTGTTCCATGTCCAGTTCTAACTGGTGCTTCCTGTCAGGAGGTCAGGTGGTCTGGTATTCCCATCTCTTTCAGAATTTTCCACAGTTTCTTGTGATCCACACAGTCAAAGGCTTTGGCATAGTCAATAAAGCAGAAATAGATGTTTTTCTGGAACTCTCTGGCTTTTTCCATGATCCAGCGGATGTTGGCAATTTCATCTCTGGTTCCTCTGCCTTTTCTGAAAACAGCTTGAACATCTGGAAGTTCACGGTTCATGTATTGCTGAAGCCTGGCTTGGAGAATTTTGAGTACTACTTTACTAGCGTGTGAGATGAGTGCAATTGTGCAGTAGTTTGAGCATTCTTTGGCATTGCCTTTCTTTGGGATTGGAATGAAAACTGACCTTTTCCAGTCCTGTGGCCACTGCTGAGTTTTCCAAATTTGCTGGCATATTGAGTGCATCACTTTCACAGCATCATCTTTCAGGATTTGAAATAGCTCAACTGAAATTCCGTCACCTCCACTAGCTTTGTTCGTGGTGATGCTTCCTAAGGCCCACTTGACTTCACATTCCAGGATGTCTGGCTCTAGGTGAGTGATCACACCATCATGATTATCTGGGTCATGAAGCTCTATTTTCTATAGTTCTTCTGTGTATTCTTGCCACCTGTTCTTAATATCTTCTGCTTCTGTTAGGTCCATACCATTTCTGTCCTTTATCGATCCCATCTTTGCCTGAAATGTTCCCTTGGTATATTTAATTTTCTTGAAGAGATCTCTAGTCTTTCCCATTCTGTTGTTTTCCTCTATTTCTTTGCATTGATCGCTGAGGAAGGCTTTCTTATCTCTCCTTGCTATTCTTTGGAACTCTGCATTCGAATGGAAATATCTTTCCTTTTCTCCTTTGCTTTTCGCTTCTCTTCTTTTCACTGCTATTTGCAAGGCCTCCTCAGACAGCCATTTTGCTTTTTTGCATTTCTTTTCCATGGGGATGGTCTTGATCCCTGTCTCCTGTACAATGTCATGAACCTTCGTCCATAGTTCATCAGGCACTCTGTCTATCAGATCTAGGCCCTTAAATCTATTTCTCACTTCCACTGTATAATCATAAGGGATTTGATTTAGGTCATACCTGACTGGTCTAGTGGTTTTCTCCATTTTCTTCAATTTCAGTCTGAATTTGGCAATAAGGAGTTCATGATCTGAGCCACAGTCAGCTCCTGGTCTTGTTTTTGTTGACTGTATAGAGCTTCTCCATCTTTGGCTGCAAAGAATATAATCAGTCTGATTTTGGTGTTGACCATCTGGTGATGTCTATGTGTAGAGTCTTCTCTTGTGTTGTTGGAAGAGGGTGTTTGCTATGACCAGTGCATTCTCTTGGCAAAACTCTGTTAGCCTTTGTTTGCCCTGCTTCATTCCGTACTCCAAGGCCAAATTTGCCTTTTACTCCAGGTGTTTCTTGACTTCCTACTTTTGCATTCCAGTCCCTTGTAATGAAAAGGACATCTTTTTTGGGTGTTAGTTCTAAAAGGTCTTGTAGGTCTTCATAGAACTGTGCAGCTTCTTCAGCATTACTGGTTGGGGCATAGGCTTGGATCACTGTGATATTAATGGTTTGCCTTGGAAACGAAAAGAGATCGTTCTGTTGTTTTTGAGATTGCATCCAGGTACTGCATTTCAGACTCTTTTGTTGACCATGATGGCTACTCTATTTCTTCTAAGGGATTCCTGCCCACAGTAGTAGATATAATGGTCATCTGAGTTAAATTCACCCATTCCAGTCCATTTTAGTCCCCTGATTCCTAGAATGTCGATGTTCACTCTTGCTGTCTCCTGTTTGACCACTTGCAATTTGCCTTGGTTCATGGACCTAACATTCTAGGTTCCTATGCAATATTGCTCTTTACAGCATCGGACCTTGCTTCTATCACCAGTCACAGCCACAGCTGGGTATTGTTTTTGCTTTGGCTCCATCCCTTCCTTCTTTCTGGAGTTATTTCTCCATTGATCTCCAGTAGCATATTGACACCTGCCAACCTGGGGAGTTCATCTTTCAGTGTCCTATCTTTCTGCCTTCTCATACTGTTCATGGGGTTCTCAAGGCAAGAATACTGAAGTGGTTTGCCATTCCCTTCTCCAGTGGACCACATTATGTCAGACCTCTCCACCATGACCCGACTGTCTTGGGTGGCCCCACACGGCATGGCTTAGTTTCATTGAGTTAGACAGGCTGTGGTCCGTGTGATCAGATTGGCTAGTTTTCTGTGATTATGGTTTCAGTGTCTGCCCTCTAATGCCCTCTCGCAACACCTAACCTCTTAACTTGGGTTTTTCTTACCTTGGATGTGGGGTATCTCTTCACGGCTGCTCCAGCAAAGCGCAGCTGCTGCTCCTTACCTTGGACAAGGGGTATCTCCTCTCAGCCGCTGCCCCTGACCTTGGGCGTGGGGTAGCTTGTCTCAGTCGCTCCTGCGCAGTCGCAGCTTGGCGCTCTCGGTCACTGCCCCAGATGGACACTAATTCAGCCACTGAGAAGGTATTTCTCCATTACTGATAATTAATTCTTTAAATGCAACATTGGAAGCCAGATGATAGTGAAAATCATACATTCAGTGTGCTGAAAGAAGGCAAATGCTAGCCTATTTCCTGTTCCCAGAAAAATTATCTCTCAAGAATGGAGAGAAATAAAATCATTTTTAAGATTGGCTTCATCTTTTTAAAAAAAAAATTATTTATTTATTTGTCTGTGCCAAGTCTTAGATGTGGGATCTTTAGTTGCATCATGCGAACTCTTAATTGCAGCACATGGGATCTAGTTCCCTGACCAGGGATCTAACCTGGGCTCCCTTGTGTTGAGTTGCATTCTTAGCCACTGAACCACCGGGGAAGTCCCTAAAGTCATTTTTTGATTAATTGAATTAAGATAGTTTCCTGCCAGTAGACCATTATTTATGGAAATTCTGAACAAGGATTTTGAAAAGAGAGAAAGTTATCCCAGATAGAAGAGTGAGTGGAGAGAAAATAACATGATAAATTAAAATCATTGTTGATTATATTAAATAATATCATCTTTTACAGTTTAAAAACATTAGCATATGCAAAAATAATAATATAAGCTGGGAGAAGGGTAAAGTTTTCTAAAGGCCTAGAATTAATTGATCAAGAAGAGAATATTAAGTTCTAAGTTTGATATGATAAGGGTCGATATTATAGTTCTTATAACTTCTCTGTCCAATATGGTAGCCAAATATGGCTAGTTAAATTTAATTAAATATTTACTTCCTAAGTTTCTCTAGACACACTTTAAATTGCTCAGTAGCCACCTGTGACTAGTGGATTTCTTACTGGGCAACAAAGATTTAGAATATTTCCATTATTACAGCATGTGCTGATGGATAATGCTCCTTTAGAGTAACCATGAAAAGAATAGAAAACATAGTACGTAACTTCTGCATTAGTAAAAGGGGGAAGTTTAATCCAAAAAGAAGAAAGGAGAGGTAAAGAAATGTAGAGCTGATGGGAAAGAGAGAACGGTAGATTTAATATATTCAAATATATGAATAATTGTAATATCAATAGGACTAAATGCTCTAGTTAAAAGTCAATGATTCTGAGGTGAGGTTAAAATATATATATTTGCTGTTACAAGAGACATATATAAAATAGTCTGAAGTTACACAGAATAATTGCAAATAAAAAAGAGATAAAAGAGATGCCATACATTGCTAATCTAAAGAAAACTGATGTACCGATAGTAATATCAGAAAGAATAGACTTTTGAGTCAAAAAGTATTACTATTGACAGAATGTTTAATTTGCTAAGAAGATATAATCATTTCAAATGTGTATGTGTCTGGAGACACCTGGAAAATAAATACTCTGATTGACTATTCCTTGAACTCAGTGGGAATCGCCACAGAGAGTAAAGGTCAGTTTTTAACAATGGAAAACAGAATTTGTATACAACTAATAACATAAGCTCCAAGTACATAAAGCAGAATTTAATAAGAAGAAATAAATTTGTCATACTGGAAGCTTTTACAATACTTTTTACTATAATTGATAAAAGCAGAAAAGATAACCTAATAAACATATATTCTTTTCAAAGAATTAATGAACTTTTTATTTTTGACTAATTCTAGGTTTACAGGAAAGTTGAAAAGATAGTATTCAGAATTCCCATACATTCTTCACCCAATTTCTCCTACTCTTACATGACCATAATACATGTGTCAAAATGTAGAGATTTCATGTTGATACATTACTATTAACTATATTACAGTTCTCACATTTCACTAATTTTTTCACTAATTTTTTTTATGTTCCAGAATCCAATCCAGGGTATTATATTGCATTTTAATCATTGTATCTTCATAGTCTCCCCTTGTCTATGCTGCTTTCTCAGCCTTTCCTTGTTTTCTATGAACCTGACTATCCATTCTTTTTATGTACTAATGAAATTTATAAAACTTGACCTAATGCTGTTATAAAGCCAAGTTTCAACAAATTTATAAGGATTTAAAATAAACAAAATGTAAAATAGTCTCTGACCACAATGTAATTAATCTAGAAATCAGTAGAGAAAATCAGTAGAGACTGTTTGAGTCAAAAACTCATAATGAAACAAAGTGTATTTTAAACTACACAGCAGCTAAATCTTTATCAAAATTTGTGAGATTTAGCTAAAACAGTTTTTAAAGCCCTAAAAGTCATATATTAAGGAATAGTAAAAGACTGAAAATTAATGAGCTATATATCTATCTTAAGAGCAAAAGTATTAAAATAGAAAATATATAATAAAGAAGACTAGCAAAGCTAAAATTCTTCAAAACAGGCTTGAAGAAACACTTCAAAAAATGGATACCCAAATGACCAGTGAACATATGAACTAGTCATCAGGGAAATGCAAATTAAAATCAAAATACACACATCAGAATGACTAACATTTAGAAGTCTGACAATACTAAATGTTGGAGAAGATATGCAATATAGAGAATTTTCATTGCATGCTAATGATAATATAAACTGACTACCTCCTTTGGAAAGCAGTTGGGAGTTATCTAGTAAAGTTGAGGATAAGACTCGGGAATTTGACAAGGCAAATTTGCTAGAGAAAATCTAGATTTGTGAAACAGGATAAATGTACAAAGAACGTTCATAGCAGTGTTATTTGTCATCACCCCAAACTGAAAGCAACTTGAATATCCATCAAAAGATGAATGAATAACTGTTATATTCATACTATGGAATGCTATAGTACAATGAAAACAAAGAACAGCTTCTTATCACTATATACGATTACTTAGTATATTATATATTTGCTAAACCATCTATTTTATTCACTGCTTAGTCTTCAGTTTCTCTAATAGCACCTGGTACATAGTAGTACATAAAAGACATCCAAATGAGTTAATTGATAAAATACTAATTAATGTAGAGATTCTGCCTATGAAAAGTTGAAATCTTTGTATTGTTCATCACTAGTCTATAGAAGTACAACTGATTTTTATATATTGATCATGTATTATTCTAGGTGTATTTTTGTGGATTTCTTAGGATTGAAAATTCAGTACTTTGGAAAGACTTAATGAAGTTGAATACTAAAGATATTTGCTGTAATTAGTAAAGATGTTCCAAAAAATAATGAAAATCTAAAGAGATTATACTCTCAAACTGCTTCTTAAGGGCCTAGGTTTTCATTTTAAATAAATTAAAACTGGAAGGCATATTCTTGTGTTGTTTATATAGAATCATAGCCAAAAGATCCACTTTCAAAGAAACAGCCTTATTTTGGCTCTGCGTCAGAAGGTTGACAAGTGAATACAGTTGTGTTTTAAGTTAACGTGAGATGTTTAAGATATGTATATAACATTTTCCACAGTTCTCTGCTTTAACTTATTCAATTAACTTATCTTCAGCCAACCATTAGTACACTTGCATGATTAAGAGGCTTTTACCACCCTTAAATTTTGCAGAAATAGAGGAAATAAATTATAGCCTAAAGAAGTTGTTCTCAAACTTTGCTATACAGCAAAGGAATGAAAACTTAGATACAGCAGTGGAATGAAAACTTAGATACTTGAAAAACAACTTGAGTCTCGTAATCTTTTAACTTTTTAAAACACTCTCTGTTTAAAAACCACTATTCTTACTGTTACTTGTGCAAATCTGTCGGTTCTTGGTGATATTCAAGAAGATCATTTGGATATGGAAAGAAAATATTGCCCCTGTTATTTTTTATTTCATTATATAAATTTATGTTAATATATTAATTAAGTACATGTAAATAACTTACAAATATATTTTAGGAATGGGAGTGAAATCAAAGTAAGTTGTTTAGACAGCAGAAATCTGTTTTTCTTCAGTAGTCAGAGCAAAGTATAATGGAAGGAGAGTAGCAATGCCCAGTTTTATTGTTCTGTACTTTAAAACTTTGAATTTATTTTTCTGCTGTACCTTCACAGACAAAATAAGAATCATGAGGCAAATATTTTCCCTTAAGAATGTATATTAACTTTCCTTTAAGGAAGTAACATTAGTTATGTTTACTTGTATCTCCAGTATACTTTGCTAGGAACTAAGTAATAAAATGGGAAAGCCTTATTAACCCATAAATTAACATCTTTTAGATTTGCCTTGCTTTAAATACAAAACATTTGTTTTTTCAATTAAAAAAAATGAGATTTTCTTAATTCTCTTCCTGAAATAGATTACTTTTAAAATTTTAATCACTTAAATACATCTTTACAATCTTTAGAAATAAAGTTGTATATAATAATTCCATTTTATAATTTTTTGCATAATTGAAATATAGCTAAGCAGTATTTTTCATACTATGCTATAGTGAGCTATAAACAAATTTGAAAACTGTTGGGTGTTGATTTTAGTGATGATTTTTTTTCATCAGTAATATTTTTTAATTTAGTATTGTATTAGAATAAAACTCTCAAGAGTGATGTAAGTTTTTTTGTAACTGTTTTTATAATAACTTTATCATGATTAGTGAGACAGTCATTTGTTTTCTAGATTGATGACATTGTAAAAGCTGTTGGTAACTGCAGCTACAACCAGCTAGTGGAGAAGATCATCTCTTGTAAGCAGTCAGAAAATAGTGAGCTGGTTAGTGAAGGTGGGTGAGTGCTGCTAATACCTGATTTATTCTTGGCAGAATAACTTGTCTTATAATTTAATATCTTTTAAATGTCTTAAATACAACTTCTAAAAATAAAAGTGATGCTACCTGTGGGAATTAAAAGAAGTAATTATTTAAAAAAGAGAAGTAATTATTCATAAAGGTGCCAGTGAAAGGTTTTTTCTAGAACGCTTTTTACTTGCCTTGTAAAATCAGGCCTGGATTCTAATAAAAGTCTTTGGAATCACTTGGCTATCTTTGATATGGCCAATTGCCAGGGGTTACTGATAATTGCTCTTTTAAAAAAGGGTTAATATTTGGGAGTACTGAGGGAACTTTATAATTCATCCTGAACACTTTAGTTGACTGAGTGAGATGTGTGTTATGGTACTCATGTTCATTTTGGTAGAGCTCTGCCTTATATTTCAGTACAATATAGTATGTTAAAGTTCTGTTCTGGATCAGAGTACACTTTTGATCATCAGTTTTCCTAATTCTTAACTAAAAGTAAGTATTGTTAAATTCATCAATATAGAAGTGATTTCTTTTTTCTTTTTTAAAAACTGTGTTCCAGTCATTGAAGGGAAGAGCAGATTTGAAACCAAAATGCTGTCAGGAACCATAGCATTTGGTATAATTTCCCCAACACCCACTTCAGTTTTTCATAAATATACACAAATACTAAGTCTCCTATTCTCGGGTTGAAGGATTAACAGAAGAAAGAGAAATAGTGAAAAGTAGGTGATAAGCTTCATCTTTCTGTCTCAGACACAGTTCTTTCACATGAAGTATAATAAAAATCTATTATAATCACTACATGTTAAAAAATTAAAGCCAAGTGACTACAAGAGTACCTAACAACATATGAAAGAAGATATGTAAGTGAATCTCAAACTATATTGGTTAATAAGAACCCAACTAATTATTGCTAAATTATCTAGGCATAAATATTCAGGGATATTGATGATTGATTTGTGTGACACCTCTTTCACTACAGCCTAAGGCAGCAAAGTTTAAATTTTAGGGGAGAGAGGAGCAAGAAAAGTTGTCACAAAAAATGTCTTCCCTTAGTTAACAAAATTCCACTCACTAGAAGATTCCATTCTTTATCCATGCTCTGTAAATATTCTTAGAAAGCAGGCTACAAAGAAATTATCTCTCTGTGGATTCCTACTTTCTCAGTAACTTTCAGTATGTTATTCAATAATAATTGAGAGAACAATTGGATCTAGAAAGTGTTAACAGATACAATGATAGCCAATAAGTAATATTTGGATGAATATATTTATGAGGTAAGAAACTATAGGAAACACTATTAATGGCATTTTCACCAAATGAGGCTGCACTGTAACATGGGTACCACTTATTACACTTGCAGAATGAACAGCAACTGAAAAACAGTCCTTCATCACTAAAGTGGTTTTACAACTATTCAATATTATTATTTCTCTAGCATTGATTTCTGGGATATTGAAAAAGGTAGCTAATTTGTATAATATTGATAACTTGAGAAGAACATCTTGGTAAAAATAAGAAGGAATCTTCCTCTTTAGCAGTACAGAATTTCCAGGTAATATATACCAACCTGATTAATTCCTTGATATATAAATTTTGTAATGGTGAAATTGTGCTTATCAGATTTCCATTTCAAAGAAAAATTGTATATGGAATTCAGTACAATTAAAAAGCTCAACTAGTTTTTTGTTTATAAGAAATTACAAATATGTAGTCTGATTGAAATAAGTATTCAATCCCAATGGCTGCATGTATAAAGGCACTATAACATCAGTAATGAAATGAAAGACCACGATGGACCTTTTTACTTATTTAATGTAGCAGTTAGCTTTTTTCCATTTTCTTCACCATATTTTCTTGGGTATGTTATTCAGCTGAAGAAGTCTGCTTTCTTTTTCTATTTAGCCTTACAACTGTAACTTTCCTTCTGAATCATAAATTATCCCAAAATGTTTTATTATTTCTAATCCTGTATTAAAAATTAGTGAACTTGGGCCTTAGATGGTAACTGCTTATTTTTTTTTAATTCAAAAGTTTCATTTCCATAAGATGCAGAATACAAGAAATGCTTTTACTATCATTCTTTTTTGATGAAAAAGAAATATTATTTAGTGATTGGTCAAATAGAATTAGACATTCTTTCAACTTCTTTTGGAAAATATTTGTTTTCTTCTGATAGCAGTATCTCGTAAGTAAAAGTTCAGAACTTTTCGTGTACATAGAATATTTGTTATTTGCTGCCTCTTTTGGATGTTAATATTTTTTTGATTCAAGTTATAATGATGGGTTGTAGCATGGCAGCAAAAATCAGCAAGGAAAAAACTAACTCAGTACTAGCTGCCAAACTCCACAGAGTTTGTCATTAATTCCAGGTGCTCTCTCAGGAATAATTTCTTTAACAACTGTTTCTAGATTAAAAAAAAAAAAAAAAAGCTTAAAGGAAATTTTTCTAGCATATTCACTTAGCCAAGTACCTATTGAGCCCTTATTATGTGCCATAAACACTGAAGGTTATAGTTTGAGTTCATATTATTTTTGATTAAATAATATTGATTTCCTTTTGTTTTTCTTTCTCTTTCATTTTGAAAAAACTCCAACCCATGAAGTTGGAAGAGCACAATGAATATGTGCATATGTACATACATATATATGTTTCATCTAAATTCACAAATTACTAATATATTCAAGTTTTACTTTCTTTCTGTATTCACACACACACACAATTTCTTTCCTAAATCATGTAATAATTAATTGCAAATATTATAAAACTATCCATTAGCTCCCCAGTATTTGTCTTCTAAGAACAGAGAATGTTCCTCTGTAATCACAATACAGTTATCTCAGGAAATTTAGCATTGATACACTACCAGTATCTAACTTACTATTTATTTTCAAAATTCCCCAGTTATCCCAATAATGCCCCTTATAACTTTTAAGATTTTTCAATATAGGCTTCAATCAGGTATCATTTAATTATCATACCAACTTAGTCTCCTGTAATTTAGAACAGATCTCTATCTATTTTTCTTTTTGGTCTTTTGTGGTATTTAATTTTCTTTATAATCCAGCCTAATTGTTTTATAAAATAGTCCTCAATTTTGATTCATTTGATTGTTTCCTCCTAAGTAGACTTGTGTTAAATATTTTCAGTGGGGTTACCACATAGGTGACATTGTGTCTTTCCTAGTGCCTCAAATCGAGTGGCACATCATGTCTGACTATCCCATTGTTGGTGATGTTCAAATTTAATTAAGGTGATATTTACCAGATTTTTTTATTGAAAAGATGCCTTTTGCCATTTGTAATTAATAAATAATCGCTGATATTATGCTTTGAAACTCCATAATTTGTTTAGCTATGAAAAGTTAAAACTAGATTAAGCTTTTGAATATGTCACTGTTTATAAGTTGGTAGAAGAATTAGGAAACATTTATCTAAATCTAAATTAAGCTATGCTCTGTGGTTCAGGGAGAAATAAAGTTCAGTTTACATTTATAATGCAATAAATTTGCATTTATAATGCAGTAAATTTTTTAACTTAATACCAGTTAAGTTCCAGTCTTCACCTTGCCATAACTAGTTTTATGTCCTTAAGCAAATTGCTTCTTCTCTCTAAATCCATGTCCTGATCGCTAGAAACAAATAGCTGAGAAAGACTATTCTAGGGTTAAATTTTGGAATTTCATATATGAAAGTAATGTTGTGCTATAGCTCCACTGAATTTTTGTATCTTTTTGAAATGGTTTTATAGAGAGGATGTTGTGTGAGTGTGGTAATGGAAGGGACATTTAGAAACATCTTTCTGAAAGAAGTGTTTAATTACATGGATATTCTAACAGCAATGGTACTTCTCAGAGATATATACTTGCATTATAAATGTTAGATAATAGTAAGTGCTTTAGTATATGACTAATACGTTTCACTCAGTAACTTAGTACTTAGCAAAGTAATGATAATAATTAAGGGGAATCTTATTTCTAAATGTATAAAACCCAAGAAGTTGCAGATGTGCTATAAGTTTCCTTTGGCTGTGGCTTTCTGTATAACTTTTTGCACTTCCCCTCCTACCTTACCAATTCCTTGGAATAGCATGGTATATTGATTACTTTTTACAACTGGTTTGTAGCTGGAAGTGCTATGGTTTGACGCTGAAAATGAGGGACGGGCCCTGTCAACTATAAATTGACACTTGCCTGTCAACTACAAATTGGCACTTGCTGAGAGCATTTGCCAGCAAGTGAAGAACAACAACAAGGGCATTTGCCATCTGTCTGTGCTGCTGCAGCTGCTGACCTTTGACACTCCCTGAAGGGAATTCATTGTGGAGAGTGAGGCACTCTGTGCTCCAGGGAAACTGGTGTAACAGGTCTTCAGATAGTAAGATATTTTCAGGAATGATTTCATGATCCCAATCTTTGCATCTCCTCATATCTAGAAAAGCACTAAATCCCTTCATGGTGACATCAGCTCCTTGTGACTAGCAGAAAACCTTTTGTAAAATGAGTGCTTGATTGCATTGAACTCCCCCTTCACCAAAATATTATTACCTTCCTCCACTAGCTCTTTGGACCAGTCACTCAGAGCTATCTGAGGTGCTGTCTCTTGGGCTGCAGTCCTCATTTTGCCCCAAATAAAACTTAACTCAAAATTCTAAAAAGTAAATAAAAGTAAGGGATGATAAGGGAGTGGAATAAACCTATATTATACAGCTGCCTCTGGCCCTACCAAGTTTCTACCAACTTTTTTTTCAATTTTTTGTTGAGGTGTCAGTTTCTTAACACAGATTCATCTTTACTCCCAGTATCTGCACTTCCCTGCTCACTTATAAAACTTTTTAGAGCATTTTTTTTTTCTCCATTCCTTTTTAAAGAAAGGGAGCAAAGAAGAAAGGAAGAAAAAGAAGGAAAGAGAGAAATACAGGCTTTTAAAATATTTATACAATTGACTTTCATTATTACTGAAAGTTATGTCCTGTAAAGTTGCTGTGAACACTGAATTAGCCAATACCAAACCACTACTCTCAAACAAAACAGAAGATTAGGTAGCTGTGAGCTTCTGGTCACATTTTCATCAGCTTGTCAAGAGATAACCTTGTTTTTTGTGTGTGTTTCTGTTTAGAGACACCTCTGTTGACTCATAAACATTAAACTCATAGCCAACAGCCTTGTAACTCTTGCCTGACCGAAGCTGTAAAAAATATGTATTGTCTTCATAAGGCACATCACAACCTTTGTGTGCTTAGGAACACTAACTTCAACATTATACTTAGGAACCATTTTACACATTAAAAATCACCCCAAAAAGCACAAAAATTTCACAAAATGTGAAAAGTGTGGCATTAAATAGAACATGAAAATGACACTTCTTCACAGTATGAGAGCTGAAACAAGAAGGCATAGTGTTGCTTATTTTGTCTTCAGTGGGGAATGTGCATATTGGGTAACTCAATTTTTTTGATATTTTGTACATACTTAGGGATGCAATAAGTATTTATTTTTGGAGTTATAAATTTTAGATAGACAAATTTGCAGATATGAACCCATGTGAATAATGAGGATCAACTGTACATACATATCTTTTAAACTAAACCCCAGAAAGCTTCTTTGTATTTCATTATGTTTGAAAAGAAAAGAGATTATTTCTATTTCTGATCTTAATATATCTATATAATGAGTGGCATATGTTGAAGAATAGGATAAAAATGTCATTGGTTACCCCACTGTTTTCTGTTAGGTTTTATGCCTACTTTTAGTTTTAAGGCAAGAATTGAACAGTTTGTGAATTGAAAATTATCTGAAATCTTTGTCAAAATCTTAAGCAACTCAATTTCTTGAAGCTGCTTTTAATTTCTAAACACCTGTCCTTTGGGGAAGTGGTTGTTAACACACAACTTTTGCTCCTACCCACTTTTTAAATTGCTAACCCTTGCCTTCTCATTTGTTATATTGGGTTTTAATTTTATTGTGTCTCTTTCTTTTATTGAAATTCTTTGCAAAAGTAGGTGTGGTATAAGTAAATGCATTTATTAATAAAAAGAATTTCAGATAATTATTTCTTTAGCCTGGAAATGTCAGATACATCTTCCATAGCAGAATAAGAAAGAAGAATCTCCAGTTTGGCACCATCATGCTATAATAGAAAAGTCTTATTTTCATTGGCCTTTCTTCATACTTGGAACACAGTGTAAATAGAAAAACTTTTAAATTTTGAAATTATTCTTCCATTTAATATTATGCATTGGTTCCTAGGCTTTGTAGCTGAGCAGTTTCTAAATAACACAGCCAATCAACTGACATACCATGGATTATGTGAACTAACTTCAACGGTTCAGGAAGGAGAACTTTGTGTTTTCTTTCGGAATAATCATTTTAGCACCATGACCAAATACAAGGTATGATATAGAAATAGCTATTGTTATTCTGAACTAAAGGAGCTTGATTTAGAGGTGTCTTATGATCTGCTTCAAAATAAAAAAAAAAAAATTAGCATGATATTCTTTAACCATCAAATTACAAGGTAATTATTAATTCTTTAGAGTGGAAATCAGTTTTTTGTATTTATGTAGGTCTCAATTCCCTTTGCACAGATTATTGCATTAAAATGTATGTATTTTCTTTCTAAGGAAAAAGAAGATAAACCCTAGAGATAGAACTAGGATGACTGCTGATGATGGATATTTACATTTGAGATCTAAAGGACTTTAGAGGAAAGAATCAAGATTTGTTTGCATGATAGTGTTTTCTATTATTATAGTTATCAGTGTGACTTTAAATTCTTTTTATTGTGCCATTTATGGCTTTGCCAAAAAAAACTTACTGATTCATCCCTCTTGTTATCTCTTCAGCTGTTCCATTTTTAGAGCTGCCACTTAATTCAGGAGTTTATCAACTTATCTCTAGACTTCTGTGCCGAATATTGCTCTGATCATGTCAATAATATAGCAAAAATGTTCAGTAGAACACAGTTCCTAGAGGATAAAAATGCAAGATATTTTCTACTGTCCCCTTGTGCCAACACTTTGCTTCAGCCATAATGATCTGTCTACTCATTAATAACCCTTCATCCCCTTATACACTTTATGTTTTCCCATTTATGCACTTTTATTGCCATTTCTTACTCGTTAATCCCTTTGTTTACATTCTCACCCCTCTTTTCTTTAGAAGATTTATTGATTTTTTAAAGATTCAGTACTTTGTTTATTTCTATTTTAGCTGTCCTGAGTCTTTGTTGCTGCACATGGGCCTTCTTTAGTTACAGCGAGCAGGGGCTACTCTCTGGTTGTGGTGCTCAGGCTTCTCATGGCAGTGCCTTCTCTTGCTGCTGAGCACAGGCTCCAGAGCGCCATCTCAGTAGTTGTGGTGCATGGGCTTAAGTTGCTCCACAGCATGTAGGATCTTCCCAAACCACGGATCAAATCCATGGCCCTGCATTTACAGGTTGATTCTTTACAACTGAACCACCAAGGAAGCCCCCATTCTCACCCGTTTTTGCCTATCCAGTTTTCACCTATTGTTTAAGAAGCATTTCAAATACTAACTCTTCGGTAAGCTACTTCTTTTCTCCTTAAACCAGTGGTTCTCAACCCAGACTGTATACTAGAACTGCCTAGGATACAGTTTTAAGGGAACTCTTAAAAAAAAGTCCCAATGCCCAGATCTCAGCATGATCTCAATTAAATCAGAATCTGTAGAGGTGGGACTTGGTGCTGCAGCTGCTGCTAAGTCGCTTCAGTCATGTCCGACTCTGTGCGACCCCATAGATGGTTGAGTATTTTTAAAAATGCTTTCCAGGTGAATTTTTTTTTAAGTTTTAAAAGTTTATTTTTGGTTGTGCTGGGTCTTCATTGCTGCCCATGGGCTTTCTTTAGTTGTAGCGAGTGGTGGCTACTCTTCCTTGTGGTCATGGGCTTCTCATTGCAGTGGTTTCTCTTGTTGCAGACCATAAGCTCTAGGTGCTCAGGCTTCAGTAGTTGTAGTGCATGGGCTCAGTAGTTGTGGCATGCAGCCTCAGTAGTTGAGGCATGCAGGCTTATTGAAGTCAAGAATCTGACTTCATGTTTCCTTCAACACATTAATCAGTGAACTGTAAAAAGCAGTATAAAATAATTATTTGTTTGCTTATATAGGAATAGCTTGTATAGTCCTAGCTTTCTTACTCTGCTGTTTGTTATAGCAAGGGTTTATTTGTATTATTGTCTTATTTAAGCTAGATATGTGATAGGTATGGACCCAGATTTATCCATATTCCTCAGAAATCCAAGGCCAAAGAACTACAAAATCAGAATTATTGCTACATAATAAATACTGCTAGGTCATCTTGCTTTATTTTACCTTATCTCTTCAAGTCCACATTTTGTTAATTCATTTAATCAAATATCTATTGGTCATGATTATGACTGAGTGCTCAGCTAAGTACCAGGACTGCAGCCTGAGCAAGGCAGCTCCTGATTTGGCAAGGGAAGCACGTT
The DNA here is from genome assembly GCF_032452875.1 of Bos javanicus. Classification (NCBI taxonomy): domain Eukaryota; kingdom Metazoa; phylum Chordata; class Mammalia; order Artiodactyla; family Bovidae; genus Bos; species Bos javanicus. The sequence continues at coordinate 51,000,039 of NC_083877.1, read as the reverse complement.
AAATAATTGCACAAGTAGTTATCATTTCTACTGAGATTTACTCTGTAAAGGCTGCATACAACATGCTGTGAGTACTTTTATTAGACTTATAACCTATTTGAGAATGTCAGGAAAAAGGGGGGTTGCAGTTAACTAAGCAGGTAGAGCATGTGTGCAATGCCCTGAGGAGGGAAATAACCTAACTTTGTAAGGAATTCAAAGAAGGCCTATGCCAAAGACTAAAGCATAGAAAATAGGAGGCATGATGTAAGGCTCAAGAAATAGATACCAGATCTTATAGAGTTCTCAGTTAAAAGGAAAAATAGGGAATTCCCTGGTGGTCCAGTGGTTGGGACTTGGCACTTTCACTGCCAGGGCCTGGATTCAATCCCTGGTTGGGGAACTAAGATCCTATAAGCCACAGTTCAGTTCAGTTGCTCAGTCATGTCTGACTCTTTGCCGACGCCATGGACTGCAGCTCACTAGGCTTCCTTGTCCATCACCAACTCCCAGAGCTTGCTCAAACTCATGTCCATCAAGTCGGTGATGGCATCCAAAAAGAAAAGGAGAAGTAGACCTTGGTCTCCTAATGGCCTAATGATTCCTTTTGTTTTTTCTCTCTCTCTTTTTTCCTTTTGCTTATTAGCAGGGGTGAGATAGTTCAGTTGAGAAAACAAGGTCTCTGGTGTTGTTGGTGATTGTTTTACAACTTCCCAAAATTGAACTTTAGATGTTACCTTTTTTTTTTTTTTTTAAATCAAGGCCATACCCCCGACCTATAGGTCCTTTAAATGTCATCTAGGTATTTGCAGTTTTCCTATGTGGTTGGAGAAAGTGTCCCTCTCCTAGAACTCATTGTACATTAGGTCTGTTTCTGGATTGAGTATGCATTTCTGTGAGATAATGGTAGCTGAGGGAATGTGTGCATCCTGCTATTTCTCTACTTCTAAGTTTTCTCAGTGAACCTTATTTCATGGCTGAACAGTATATCAGAAGTGGTGATACACCTGCCCCTTATATAACATTAACACATTATTGACTGAAAACCTATTAATGCCATAGGCATTAGTTTCTGCAAAAATCCCCTGGTCAATAATGTGTTGAGATACTTTGGACTTCAAGGCAAGAGTGGACATGTTATTTAGTTAGGAGACTATTGTAGGAAGGCAAGTAAGAGATTGTAATAACTTAAACTAAGATTGTAAAGAAATAGAGAGTAGACAGATTCCATAGACATTTAGGAGATATAGTCAACCAGATTTAGTGATTAAGATGGATAGAAATTATTTCAAGCATTTTTTCTGACCACAATGGTGTGAAACTAAAAATCAGCCAAAGGAAGAAAAATGAGGGGAAAAAATTACATGGAGGCTAAACAATACGCTACTAAAAAACCAGTGAGTAACAATGAAATCAAAAAGGAAATTACAAAACACCTTGAGACAAATGACAATGAAAACAACTTACAAAATCTATGCGATGCAGCAAAAGCAGTTCTAAGAAGGAATTTTATAGTAATACAGGCTTCCTCAAAAACAAGAAAAATATCAGACTATTGAACCTTCCACCTAAGAGAAGAAAAAGAAGAACAAATAAAATCTGAAGTCAGCAGAAGGAATAAAATAATAGTGATCAAAGAGGAAATAAAACAGAAATTTTAAAAAATAGAAATAAAATCAGTGAAACCAAGAGCTGATTGTTTGAAAGTATAAACAGCAAAATTGACACCTCTAGCCAGGCTCACCAAGAAGAAAAGAGAGAGGACCAAAATAAAATAAGAAATGAAGGAGGAAAAATAACATCCAATATTGTAGAAATTTTAAAAACTCATAAATTCTGTGAATATATGCCAGCAAACCTAGAAAAAAATGGATGCTGCTGCTGCTGCTAAGTCACTTCAGTCGTGTCCAACTCTGTGTGACCCCATAGATGGCAGCCACCAGGCTCCCCCATCCCTGGGGTTCTCCAGGCAGGAACACTGGAGTGGGTTGCCATTTCCTTCTCCAATGCAGGAAAGTGAAAAGTGAAAGTGAAGTCGCTCAGTTGTGTCTGACTCTTCATGACCCCATGGACTGCAGCCTACCAGGCTCCTCCGTCCGTGGGATTTCCCAGGCAAGAGTACTGGAGTGGGGTGCCATTGCCTTCTCCAAGGAAAAAAAATGGATAAGTTTCTGTAAACAAGTTTGTCAAAACTGAGTCAAAATGAAACAGGTAATTTGAAAAGAATGATCACTAGAAATGAAATAGAATCTGTAATCAAATAAACAAACAAACCCCCAAACCAAAAACTGGCAAACAAAAGTCCAGGACCAGATGGCTTTACTGGAGAATTCTACCAAACATACAAAGAAAAACTTATCCCTCTCAAAGTATTCCAAAATATTGAAGAGGAAGAAACACTACCAAAGTCATATTGTGAAACCACCCCTGATAGCAAAACCAGACGAAGATACCACAAAAAAAGAAAATTACAGGCCAGTATTTTTGATGAATATAGTTGCAGAAATTCTCAATGAAATATTAGCAAACTGTATCCAACTATACATAAAAAGGATCATATACCATGATCAAGTTGTATTCATTCCAGAATTGCAAGGATGGTTCAAGATATGCAAATCAATCGAGATGACAGCCACCTGATCATCTAAATAGGTGCAGAGAAAGCATTTGATAAAATTCAACACACATTTATGATAAAAACTATCACTAGGAGCTTACCTGGTGGCTCAGTGGTAAAAAATCTGCCTGCCTATGTAGGAAATATAGGTTCGATCCCTGATCTGGGAAGATCCCACTTGCTGTGGAACAGCTAAGCCCAGGCAACAGAACTGTTGAGCCTGTCCTCTAGAACCTGGGAACCACAACTGCCAAGCCCACATACCACAGCTACTGAGCCTGTGTGCGCTAGAGCCTGTGCACCACAAGAGAAGCCCATGCACTGTAGCAAACAGTAGCCCCTGCTTGCCACAGCTGGAGAAAAACCTGCGTAGCAACAAAGATCTAGCACAGCCAAAAATAAGTAAATAAAATTATTTTTTTTTAAATCTCAACAAAGTGAGTATAGAGGAAACATATCTCAACATGATAAAAGCCATTTTTGACAAACCCATAGCCAATATAGTACTCAATGGTGAAAAGCTGAAAACCTTCCTGCTGAATTCAGGAACAAAGCAAGGCTGCCTGCTCTCATCACTTCCATTCAACATAGTATTGGAAGTTCTAGCCACAGCAAACAGATAAGAAAAGTAAATAAATGGTATCCAAATTGGAAGGAAAGAGGTAAAACTGTCATCCTATGCAGATGACATGATTCTTTATACAGAAAACCCTGAAGCCTCCACACAAAAACTATTAGATCTAATAAATAAGTTCACTAAGGTAGTAGGATACCATATTAATATACAGAAATGTGTTGAATTTCTTTAAACCAACAAGTATCAGAAATATTTTTTTAAAAGTCCTGTTCAAAATTTTATGGAGAAACCCCTCCAAACAAACAAACCTAGAAATAAACCTAACCAAGAAAGTGAAAGACCTGTATACTGAGAACTATAAAACATTGGTAAAGCAAATTGAAGCCAATTCAAAGAAATGGAAAGATATCCTGTGCTCTTGGATGGAAGAATTCATATTATTGAAATGGACATACTACCCAAGGCAATCTACAGATTTAATGCAATCCCTTTCAAATAACCCATGACATTTTCTGCAGAATTAGAACAAACATTCCTAAAATTTCTTTAGGACCACAAAAGACTCAGAATTGCCAAAGCAACACTGAAGAAAAAGAAGAACTGTAGGCATAATCCTCCCAGACTTTAGAATACCACAAAGCTACAGTCATCAAAAAGCATGGGGGGCGGGGGGAAGCATCGAATTGGCACAAAAACAGATATATGGATCCAGATATGGACAAGATAAAGAACCCACGAATAAACTCACACACCTATGGCCAATTAATCTTCAACAAAGGAAAAAAGAATAGACAATGGAGAAAAGGCAGTTTTTTTAGGAAGCAGTGTTGGGAAGGTCGGACAGATGGCATGTAAATCAATGAAGTTAGAACATTCCCTCATACCATATACAAAAATAAACTCAAAATGACTTAAAGACTTAAATGTTAGACATGTCGCCACCAAATTGGGACAACCTTGAAAAAATGGACAAGTTTTTATAAACCTACTGCTTGCTAAAACTGAGTAAGAAGAAACATATTTTGAACAGACTGATCACTAGAAGTAAAACAGAATCTGTTTAAAAAAAAAATTTTTTTTTAAACAATGACAACACCAAAAAACTCCCCAGAAGCCCAGACTAGATAGTTTTACTGAAGAATTCCACCAAACATACAAAGAACTTAATCTTTCTCAAACTATTCCAGAAGACTGAAGAGGAGGGAACATTACCAAATTCATTCTACGAGGCCATTACCTAGAAGAACACATAGGCAAAACATTCTTTGATATATCACAGCAGTATTTTCTTAGATCAGTCTCCCAAGACAAAAGAAATAAAAGCAAAGATAAACAAATGGAACCTAATCAAATTTAAAAGCTTTTGCACAGTGTAGGAAGTCAACAACTAAAAGGCAACCCACTGAATGCGAGAAAACATTTGCAGATGTTGTGTCATATAAGGGGTTAATTTCCAAAATATACAGAGAACTCATACAACTCAATTAAAAAAAAATAGCCCAATCAAAAATTAGCAGAAGACCTAAATAGACATTTCTCCACAAAGACATGGCCAACAGGCATATGAAAAGATGCTCAAAACTGCTAATTATTAGGGAAGTGCAAATGAAAACCACAATGAGATATTACTCACACTGGTCAGAATGGCCATCATCAAAAAGTTTACAAATAATAAATGCTAGAGAGGGTGTGGAGAAAAGGGTAAACTGTGGGTGGGAAAGTAAATTGGTGTAGCTACTATGGAAAACAGTATGAAGATCCCTCAAAAAACTAAGAATAGAATTACCATATGATCCAACAATTCCACTCCTGGGTGTGTATCCAGAAAAGACGAAAACCCTAGTTGAAAAAGGTACATGCACCCCTGTGTTCAAAGCAGCACTATTTATAATAGCCAAGACATGAAGCAGCGTAAGTGTACATCAACAGATAAATAGATAAGGAAGATGAGAAAGGATAGACATTTTCATAGGTGAAAGGGATTGACTTCTGATTTAAAAAGAGACCTCTTCATCATAAAGAAGGGAAAGAATAGACTGTGAGTATGACTATAGGTTCCTCTGCCTTTTCTAAATCCAGCTTGTATATTTGGAAGTTCTCGGTTCATATACTGCTAAAGCCTAGCTTGAAGGATTTTGAGCATTGCCTTGCTAGCATATGACATGAGTGCAGTTGTATGGTAGTTTGGACATTCTTTGAGGGATCAAAGTGCCAGCATTCATTGGATCATAGAGAAAGCAAAGGAATTCCAAAAATACATCTACTTCTGCTTCATTGACTATACTAAAGCCTTTGACTGTGTGGATCACACAAAAAAATGAAAAATTCTTAAAGAGGTGGGAATACCAGACCACCTTACCTGTCTCCTGAGAACCTGTATGCAGGACAGAAAGCAACAGTTAGAACCTTACATGGAACAACTGTCCAAAACTGGGAAAGAAGTATGTCAAGGTTGTATATTGTCACCCTGCTTATTTAACTTATATACAAAGTACATCATGCAAAATGTCAGGCTGGTTGACTCATAAGCTGGAATCAAGATTGCTGGAAGAAATATCAACAACATCAGATATGCAGGTGTTACCACCCTAGTGACAGAAAGTGAAGAGCTAAAAAGCCTCTTGATGAGGGTGAAAGATGAGAGTGAAAAAGCTGGGTTAAAACTCAACATTCAGAAAACTTAAGATCATGGCATCCAGTCCCATCACTTCATGGCAAGTAGATGGGGAAACAATGGAAACAGTGACATTTTATTTTCCTGGGCTCCAGATTCACTGTGGATGATGACTGCAGCCATGAAATTAAAAGACTTGCTCCTTGGAAGAAAAGCAGTGACATCGCTTTGCCTACAAAGGTCCATATAGTCAAAGTAGTCACATATACATGTGAGAGTTGAACTGTAAAGAAGGCTGCACACTGAAGAATTGATCCTATGGTGCTGGAGAAGACTTTTGAGAGTCCCTTAGACTACAAGATCAAATCAGTCAATCCTAAAGGAAATCAACCCTGAATATTCATTGGAAGCACTGATGCTGAAGTTGAAGCTCCAATATTTGGCCACCTGAATGCGAAGAGCTGATGCACTGGAAAAGACCCTGAAGCTGGGAAAAATTGAAGGCAGGAAGAGAAGGGGGTGACAGAGGATGAGATGGCTGGATGGCATCACCAACTTAATGCACTTGAGTTTGAGTGAACTCTGGGAGATAGTGAAGGACAGGGAAGTCTATGGTGCTGTAGTTCATGGGTTTGCAAAGAGTCAGATACGACTGAGCGACTGAACAACAAATAACAACAATGGCTATAGGTAGGTTTATAGATTTGATGGCAGGAAATAGAGAAAGTTACTGTTTCAAAGTTACTTCTACTTTCTATAACGTGGAAGGCAAGATCATTTACTGAATAGGAAAAGGAAGGTTTCTAACATTTCACTTTTGAAGGACCCTGAGATTTTTAGGGCCATTTGCATTTGTATTTAATGATCACTTTATTTTGTATCTTCCTGCTTCTGTAAACTCTTTAGAACACCTAGAGTAGAAACACAGTTCACTCCATGGAATTCTAGATATACTTTCAACAAAAAATAAATTTAATATCTGGATAGAATATTTTCTCAACACTGTGTAGATAAATGGTATCTATAACTAGGGACCTATAATAATAATAAACTACCAGTCTATAATAAATTGGTAGTCAGTCAAAAGTATCTGTAAGTGTATTATTCCATTAATGGGGCTTATTTTTACTGTGATTTGTAGAAAAGATTTTTATGTTTTCTGGTACCCATATCATTATCTCATTTAATTTTCACAACTCCCCTGTGAGGAGTGGATATTATTATTCCCACTTTACATCTGAGAGACCAGGCTTTAAGTAATTCAAATCCAACCTAGTTAACCAGGACTAGCAGTGCTTTCCTCTGTACTTTAAAGGCTGGAATTACTTAACTTTTGTATTACAGTATTATTAGATTTTCTTCTGTTTTGCCAATTTACAAAATGTGATGGCTTTATGTATATTGTTAATACAAATAATATATACTCTGTATGAAATTATTAGAGTATTTTACATAGAATAGATTTTTGTTGAGTCTTTAATAGTTAAAATTGCCCATTAAAAAAAAATAATATATTTTCACATAATAAAATGTACATTTTATATATTAATCTATGAATTTAATAATATATGTATTTTGTATTTTTTGATGAATTTAATATTTTAGAGACTGGTGAGTGAGATTAGGAAAAAGATTTAAGGTTAGGGAAGCAAACTTTGGCTAGACAATATAACAGCAGTGCTGGAATACAAAAGCAAGAAATTTTTTTTTCCTTTTTAGCCACAGCACATGGTTTGCAGGATCTTAGTTCCCAAACCAGGGATTGAACTCAGGCCACAATAGTGAAACATTGCTTCCTAACCACTGGACGGCCAGGGAATTCCCAAGAAATAGTCTTAGTGGTGATCTAATTGTAGACTGTCAGGAACAAATGAACCTAAAGTATTCAGTACAGCATGGATACATGCTTTGCTATTTTACACTGCAGTTATGTCAAGGAACTGTTAAGTAATAACCAGCATTATTGTCAGTGGACCAATTATAGACTTTTTTGATAAATGTCAACATCTAAAAGAGGAATAAATTGAGGCTGGTGTCCATAAGAAGATAGGTTAGATATGCAAGAAATGACTACCCTTTTAATTAAAACTTTTAAATATTCATGTGCTATGGATAGTAATAGCTTTCATAAAAACCCTCCTAGAATTTACCTTTCCTAAAGAGTCATTTGGAGAAAAATTATTGATAAGATTATAGTTCCTTCCCAACAAACAGCCAATCTAATAATATACGACCTACATAGAATAAATTGTAAAACTTATATATTGTATAATATGTTGAAATGCATTGTGATAAGTATTAAACAAAAGGTCAGACTTGTTCCGTGGAAAATTAAGTTTTTGCTCTTAAATTTTCCTAGAACAAGGTAGACCCCAACTGGGTATTAAAAATATGTTAGGTCAAGCTTGAAATGTATTAGTAGAGATAAGTAAGTAAACAGACAATGATAATTCAGTGTATGAAGTGCTGTAATAGTGTTAAGTCCAGAATTCTGTGGAATCACAGAAAAGGAGAAGCTAATACCAGAGTAAGGTGGGATCATTACTATCCATGATATGAATCCTCAATCACTTAGCATAGTGCTGAGTATATAGCAGGCACTCAGTATTTGATAAATTGGAACATACCTGATTTTTAAAAAAATGATCCTGGACTTAATTTTTGCTTAAAATAGTATCTTTAAACTTTATACCAAAATGCTTTTCTTTATAAATACTTTTCATGTTGCTGTAGACATTTCAGTGACCTTATAAATTAATCAATGTCTACAGCTGATTCTTGAATGTAACTGCTACTAGACAATAGGAAAGACTGTACTCTAGGAAGAGCTGTGTCTCACAGTGCTGGACACATAGTAAATGTTCAAGAGTAACTACTTAGTTTTTTTTTAAAGCTTCAGAATTTATTCAGTAATTTTGCTACTTGTACCACAAGTCTTTAAAGGAATTTCTTATTATTAATTATTAAGATTGTGTATAAGTGAAAACTTGAAAAGTATGATTCTTGTGCAATTATAAACACTATATTAACCAGTGGGAATTCTAAGTAATTGAAAGTCTTGTCCTTGGCAAATCTGAAGAAAAAATTGCTTACAAGCATTATACTAGGGACCCTTTACATATGATTGGAATTAGAACTGATGCATATGAACAGTTAGAAATCAATGCTAAATTCTATGATAATGACTATAAATACATTATGAATACATTGATTCAATAAATATTAGACTCCAGCTTTATGATACAGCCTACAGTAGGCCAAGAGATAGACTATATAGTCTGGAGAACAAGGAGGAAAACATAATCATTGCATAGCATGATTCGGTGCTACAATAAGAAAAGTACAAAATACCATTGGTGTATAAATTAAGAGCAGCAAATTGATATGGATTGGATTAATGATATAGGCTTAATATTTTTTAAGAAATACGCAATATTATATAATTTTTTGTACTATGTCTTGTTATTTGATGTATTTTTTACGGACTTATTGTCTAGTATTTTTGTATTTTGTGAAAGGAGATTAAAAAACCCCAAGGGGCTGTTTATAAGTTATGAATTAGTTGAGACGCCAAGAGCTCCTAATTCTCATTATACTATGGTGTAGCAATTACAAACTATATTCAAAGTCAAGTGGATATAACTCAGTGAGAAAGTTATCTACTTCGTCTACTATTTATTATGTCATACAGTAGGATGACATAACAGGAAATTAGTAGGAATAATTATATTTTAAACAGATTATAGAATTTCTTTTAAATTATAAATTTTTTAAACTAGTTTTAATCAACAGTCCTTTTTCTTATTTCTTATTAAGGGTCTACTATATTTGTTGGTAACAGACCAAGGATTTCTCACTGAAGAAAAAGTTGTTTGGGAAAGCCTACACAATGTTGATGGTGATGGAAATTTCTGTGACTCAGAATTTCATCTGCGGCCTCCTTCAGATCCTGAAACTGTATACAGAGGACAACAAGATCAGATAGATCAGGTAAATATGTTTTATCTTCATATAGTTTTATTGATAAATGCTCATTCCTTTCAAATATGAATTTAGTTATTCAGAATTTTGAACTAAAGATTTGTTAATTAATATATCAATACTTGTGAAATTCTATTACTTCCTAAATAGGGAAATGATTATTCTACATTAATTGTACACTTTGGTTCGAAGGTCTGATTATATTTAACTGTGAAGGTCATGGTAAAGAGTTTGAATATTATTCTAATTGTAGGAGGGAAGATATGCCAGATATTAAACATGGAAGTGACAATGATCTACTTTATCTTTTTTTATTATTTTTTTTTTTTACTTTATCTTTTTTTAAAGTGAGGTAACATTAGTTTATAACATTATATGTTTCATATGTACAACAGTAGATTTCTACTTCTGTAAAAAATATGGAATGCTTCACAAATTTATATGTCATCCTTGCATAGGGGCCATGTTATTCTTCTCTGTGTCATTCCAATTTTAGTATATATGCTGCCGAAGGAAGTACTGCTTTACCTTTTTAAAAACCTGCTATGTGGCAAATGCATAGGAAGGACACTGGTATAAGCAAAGTAGCAATTTGCTTAGCTTTAGTGGTAGAGATGAAGAGATGAGTACATATTTGAGATCTATTTTGGTTAGTCAGAAAAAAGAACAGAGGGAGTCTTCAAGATTGCATGCGCTGGGTAAAGAGTAGGGGCTGTTCTAAGCCTTAGAATCCAAGGTAAGGAGGACAGACACTTTTACAGCGGGAGCTGCACTGCTGGTAGAATTCTTATTTAGAACTGAGATAGGTGAAATTTTTGCTTGTTGGTGGGTAGGCTTAGAGCCACAATTGTGTTTATTACTAGAAGTCTAAGAGTGATGTGACATTTTCTTTAACTTAGGCGGAAATATGATTATGTTAAACAGTTGGCACATGTTTTGCTGATAACAATTTAAGTGCATAGAGACTGTGTTCATTTAGCCAGTATTCACTGAGCAGTTGTATTGAACACTGTAACTAGGTCCTGGGGACACAAAGATAAATCATTCTGTCCTGTTCTCAGAGATTTGGCAGTCAGTTGGGGAGGCAGGTGTTTTACCAACTAATATATAAGTTCTGTAATGGCAGTTTGAATAGCAAGCTGTGAATGGACAAAAGAATACTTGATTCAAACAAATGCTAATCTTTCTAGGACTCTCAACTTTGCTTTGACAGCCATAGTAATCCATACTCATTTTCCTCCAGAAGGTATACAGGGGCATTTAAGAGAAATATACAAGATTTTTAAACCACTGTATATAAAAAATATTGGCACAGAAGGATTGTAGTAAAGCAGTAGATTGCCACAGTAATCTAGTCATAAGATCTTGAGAATATACGTATGATATTGTTTGCAAAGTAACAAAGAAGGGAGTCTTTGCTGATGGTCCAGTGGCTAAGATTTCACGGTCCCAAGGCAGGGGGCCCAGGTTCAATCCCTGCTTAGGGGACTAGATCACACATGCTGCTACTAAGAGTTCACATGCCACAACTGAAAAATGATCCTGCATGTCAGATCAAAGATCCCATGTGCGTCAACTAAAGATCTCCCTTGCCACAACTAGGACCCAGTGCAGCCAAATAAGTGAATAATTTTTAAAGTATCAAAGACTTGGCAAAGAGTGGAGTTTGAAGAATCGAGGAGAAAAATTTGAAGGACAATTTCTTGATGCCTCTAAGATGATCGATAGTATAAGGTGTTCACAGGCAACAACCTTTTACATACCTTCTGTGATTATTTATAATTCTCTTACCTTGAGAGTGTGCTGGGGGAGGTGCACAGAATAGTCAAGTTTCATTCAGCACTAATTTGTAATAAAAGTGGATAACTTTTGAAATTAAAAGACGCTTACTCCTTGGAAGGAAAGTTATGACCAACCTAGATAGCATATTCAAAAGCAGAGACATTACTTTGCCAACAAAGGTTTGTTTAGTCAAGGCTATGTTTTTCCTGTGGTCATGTATGGATGTGAGAGTTGGACTGTGAAGAAGGATGAGCGCCGAAGAATTGATGCTTTTGAACTGTGGTGTTGGAGAAGACTCTTGAGAGTCCCTTGGACTGCAAGGAGATCCAACCAGTCCATTCTGAAGGAGATCAGCCCTGGGATTTCTTTGGAAGGACTGATGCTAAAGCTGAAACTCCAGTACTTTGGCCACCTCATGCGAAGAGTTGACTCATTGGAAAAGACTCTGATGCTGGGAGGGATTGGGGGCAAGAGGAGAAGGGGACGACAGAGGATGAGATGGCTGGATGGCATCACTGACTCGATGGACGTGAGTCTCAGTGAACTCTGGGAGTTGGTGATGGACGGGGAGGCCTGGCGTGCTGCGATTCATGGGGTCGCAAAGAGTCAGACATGACTCAGCGACTGATCTGATCTGATAACTTTTGACCAAAGATGCATCACTTTATCTCATAGGAAATAATCTGAGTATGTGTATAGGAGGAGGAAGAGCATGATCAAGTAATTGAATATGATTGTTTGATGGATAGCTACGTTGGCTTTAAAAATTGTCTTTGGAAGACTATTTAATAATTTGGGTCTGTGTTTATGATTTTTTTAAAACAGAAGACTCTTATGACATTAAATAGAAAAGAAAACAGATTATGATAGTTTCAGGAATTGGAAGATGTGTTTGAATCCGTATGTGAATATAGAGAAAACCAAGATGAATTATATATTAATTGTTAACAGTAGTTGACTCTGTGATGATGATATGGTAATCTTAACTTTCCTATTTATGCTTTTTTATTTTGTATCAATTTTCTATAGACATGTGCTTCTCTCTTTTATAAACTTTCTTGAATGCCTTATATACTGCTGCTAGAGAGAATTTTGAATGAATTTTTAAAATATTGGTAACAATGGCAGTATTGCTGAAATTACACTATTTCTCAAACAGAAATAGTAAACTTTTATTTTTATATTTAACATCTAGTATGTTTTTAAAAATCCATTTTCATAGATTTGTAGATATAATCTCTGTATTTATACACATCAGTTCTTGGGTAAAATCTCACAGCTAAAGATGGTTGTCATTTAATTTCTTAGGACTATCTTATGGCTTTATCTTTACAACAAGAACAGCAGAGCCAAGAGATCAATTGGGAACAAATACCTGAAGGAATCAGTGATTTGGAACTAGCAAAGAAACTCCAAGAAGAAGAGGATCGACGAGCTTCTCAATATTACCAGGAACAGGAACAAGCTGCAGCAGCTGCTGCTTCTGCTTCTGCTTCTGCTTCTGCTTCTGCTTCTACACAGGCCCCGGTAAAGACTAGTGTTCTGACTCTTAAATATACGGATCATTTTAGCAATAAAGAAATGTGTGCTGAGATTAAAACTTTTAAGTTAGGTATTGACTCTGTTAGCATTTTAGCATCCATGGGTTTTATGACACAGTCCTAAGTTTGTGATTATCTTAATATATTTCTAATTTAGTTAAATTAATTTTTTTCTGAGGTTTTGATGGCAAGATTTTCTAAATTAAATTCTTAATAGCTTCATACAATATAAACCAATTTGAACAAATCTTTCCTATCAATTAGAAGGCAGTATGAGGTACTGCTGGAAAGAATGTGGACTTTGGAGCCAGATAAATGTGGATTTGCATTTTCTGCTTCTGTCTCCCCTTACTAGGTACACCATGGACAAAGTCCTCTACCTCTCTTAGCCTCGTTTTCCCTATTTGTAAAGTAGAAGATAATACTTAACTCTTAGGTTTGTGGTTAACAGCAAATAATGTTAGCACTTAATCCAGTGTCTAACATGTGCTGAGTATTCAACAAAGGTTATTAGCACCTTTCCACTTTTCCCTTTTCCCAGTTAAATGTTGTAAGCACTGGAAATGTGACTAGGGTGTTTCTATTAGTTAAATCTCATTAAATGAGAAAAATATTCTCCTTCTTTTATGTTTAACAGTACCATGTTATAACTGTTCCTTTGATTTAGGTGTACTAGGAAGCATGATGTCTTTTAAGTTATGATGAAACTTTAAATATAGAGGTCTCTATTAACATAGGTATAACATTTCTATTTCTAGCTCAAATACTGATAACTCCAAGCTTAAAAGTTGAAACCTACCATGTTATGGTTAGCTTTTCACTGAAGTTCTCTCATTTCACAGAATACACATTTCACACCGAGTCCTCAGGTTCTTTTTCCCTCCTTTTAAAATCTGTTTGTTATAGTATGTGTAATAAAATCTTGGATAACTACTATAGTTTGCCTAAAAGGTGTCACTTTCTTTAACTTTCCCAAACTTTAACATAAATTGTCTTCAATTTGAGTCTTCAGGCAGTATAATGCTACATGTTATTTATTGTTTATTTACTTACAATAATGGATACATTAATTATATCTATTCTGAATGATAGAGGCAATTATGCAGGTACCATATAACATTAAAAATTTATATACCAGTAGCCTTTTTTCCTGGAGAAGGCAATGGCACCCCACTCCAGTACTCTTGCCTGGAAAATCCCATGGACGGAGGAGCCTGGTGGGCTGTAGTCCATAGGGTCGCTAGGAGTCGGACACAACTGAGTGACCTCACTTTCACTTTTCACTTTCATACATTGGAGGAGGAAATGGCAACCCACTCCAGTATTCTTGTGTGGAGAATCCCAGGGACAGGGGAGCCTGGTGGGCTGCCGTCTATGGGGTTGCACAGAGTTGGACGTGACTGAAGCGACTTAGCAGCAGCAGTCATTTTTCCATTAATGATTCCTTTCACTCTCATGGTTTTTCTTTTTAGGTAACTCTGCTTAAGCATCTTAGAAAAATTGTGATAATTTCTTCCTGTTTATTTTCCTTAAAGCAAAGCCAGCCAGTGCAAGCTTCTCCGTCAAGTGGCAGACAATCTGGAAACAGTGAACGTAAACGAAAGGAACCACGAGAAAAAGATAAAGAAAAGGAAAAGGAGAAAAATAGTTGTGTCATTTTATAACAAGTGTGGGTTCTGTTGGAGCCATCTGTATGTCTTCAAAAACAACCATAGGAGGAAAGGAAGAAAAACCGATAAATACCGTCTGTGCCTGATTTACCAATGGATTTTGTTCATGTTTATCAGGGGAAAGGTTGTTACTTAATTACAATCAGACTTTTAAAAATCACAGAGTACACTCTTTATGAGCTGGAGTTTCATGTTACAAGTTGGAAATGCTGTGTTGTTATTCATGAAAAATAATGCACTTGTAGCCAAATAAGTAAATAACAGCAAATTTTGTGTCATAGTGACATTCATAACTCATATCAGTTAGTAAGCTATTTCATCTTCTGTTCTAACAATGAATAGAGATAATTGATTTTGTCTGATTCCTTCCTCAAATCTAAATATTAGCACAATAGTTTCTGAAATTAATTTTTACAATGTTAAATTATGATCTGATCCATGAGAAACCAGGGGTTTAATATAGATTTAAAAAGAAAAAAAAAGACAAAAATAATAAGAATAAATAACCCTCAGTTGTATATTGGACTAGTTCAGCCCTTGAACAGCTTTACCTTTGTTTAGGAATGTACATTTTAGATATACCTTGAGAAACTGATAATGGAACTTGGATTTAATTTAGATAGGAAAAAAAATAAAGATTTGTATTTCTTTTCCAGTAGCAAAATTATGTAACACTAATACTCATCAAAATCAGATCTTAATAACTTTGTAGTGTTGTAAAATTTTGAGGAGTTTTAAAATCTTTAATATAGGTTACTTGGACCACAGTTACTATTTATTCAGTGTGACAAGTGAGTATAAAGAGGAAACCACAGTGGATGCTAGCCCTTGTACATATAGGGATGTACAAAAAGAGATAGTTCAGTGTCTACCTTTTTCTATAATTACCTTGAACCTTAAAATTTAAATCATGTTTATTTTGTAGAAAATTAAGTATACTTATTAAATCAAAAAAAAGCACATTTCTGAAGGGATGTTAGACAGAGATAATCTCTGAGTCTAGTAGAAAAGCATTATTAAAAATCTGTTTGATGATAGATAAGAATTTGGAGGAATTTGTGTAGAAACAATCAGATTTTTCTAACTTATAAGAACCAAATAACCTATAACATCTTATAGTGTTTCTAGGATTCAGAAAGAATATTTATTGAACTTTATTATGAGGCAACACATATTTTCCTGTATTTCTATAGTTTGGAAAACTATCCTTGATAGTCCTTTTTATATGCTTTATATTTAAAAGTTTGTTTTAGTCATTTTTGAAAAGACTATTGCTGCTGTAAGTAGTTACATGATTTACATTCTAAGCCTCAGTAAATTTGTCTGTTCAAGAGCATCTTAATTTAACCTGAGCATCCACTTAGAGAATGCTTTTTGTGGTCTGGGGGGACGAAAGACTACAAAAAAACCCGTCGTCTTGATTTCTTAAGCTATGTCCTTCACATTCTCTGTGATCCAAGACCAGTTGTAGGATAAATCTATATATAAAAAGTAAAGTCTTATTTATGGATGAAGTTATTCTAAGAAATATTCAGGGTCAAGCTGTATCTTTTGTGTCTGCCTGTATCGCATGTTTCTTTATGTTATACCATTTGTTATTCCTTCAAATTTCACATGCTAGCATGATAAGTCATCAGAGAACCTATTTGGCTTATAAAACTTTCATACAAAATATTTGGTGAGCCTCTTGACCGTTACCCAAAATATGCAAATATTGCTCAAGTAATCAGATATAAGATGTGCTACACAGTTCTCTGTTAGCTCAAACAAGTTGAGTTTTAGGCCAAGTTTATTCTTCATATCACTCTGTTGGTTAAAGGAGGAAACACAGTGTCGGTGCATTATATTTTATTAGGAAACAAAACAATAAATCCTGAGAAATTTTTAAAAATGTATTTGAGGCATACTTTTCCATAATTATATTCTTAACTATTCATTGCCCTTGAAAAACATATGTGTAGAAGTTATTCCTCTGTTAGTTGTTACTGTCTTCTTAATTTATTCCAAAGACAACACTGCCATTCTGCATTCCCATTGAAGGAAAAAAAATTTACTCAAAACCAGCAGTACTGCTATCAGATAAGTAAATGTCAATGTATACTTATAAGAAATAAGTAAGAAATATAATGTGTTTGTTAATTCAGCCTTTTTCTATGTAATATTTCCCAGTTGGGCTTTCTTACATTCCTGGAATTCAGTTTGGTATACCAAGAGTAATAATGATAAAATGTTTACTTTGAATACTGTGGGGGAAAATTAAATGTTCTGTTAAAAAAATTTCTTAGAGATCTGGTTTTGCATCCTTGAAAGTAAAAAAGAATTTAGAGCAATTATGTTTTTATTTTGCTCAAGTCAACAAATTACATATTCAGACGTTTCATTGTTGGTTGGGGTATATTGGAATTTGATAGTGGTGTATTAGTCTTTCCTTCACAGTATTTTGTAATGCTTGAAAATTGTTACATGTATAAGACTAGCAGAAATTAGAACTTAAACATTTTTGTTTTTAAGATTTATAGGCTAGATTAGAGGCACATTTGCATCAACCAGTCACCATTAGAGCTAGCAAAAGAGGCAGATGAATGAATGGATATGGTCATTGAACTTTCTCGTACTTTCAAAGACTATTCCTTAATGTTAGTGATCAGTCTTTATTAACAGTATGAAAATTTTCTCATGCCAATCCCATTGAATCGAAAATGTTCTCATACCAATCCCATTGAATCAACAGTGCTGTGATTTACAGTGTTATCAACACTTAAAAATTGTTTTGTGTGTGTGTGTGTGTGTGTGTTTCTGAAGCAAGGATCTATGACTTCTAATAGATTCTCAAGGGAATCTGGGAACGTTCCTCAAATTTAAGAATCATCATTGTAAGCATACACATACCAAGCTATTTGAGACAGTTAAAACTGGGATTTGGCTGCTTCCTGTAAAATGCTAGTTCAGTGTGCATAGGTAAAGTAACTTACTTCATGTTTCAAGGTGTCCAGTAAGTAGTTGAATGAGACATAGATTTAAGTATTAGAATTAGGCTTTGGAATATATTTTCTGTCTTACGTCTCTAGTATTTGACTACTTATCCCACATTATGTTTTGAATTCTTCCCCATACTTCTTGATCTTAGCTTAATTAACAAGCAGTTTACTATCAGATTGATTGAATCCAACATTAACCATTTTATACTTTCACAAAACCGTAACGTTTTGTTTTCAATGAATAACCAGCTCAGTTCACTGAGCAAAACATCTCAAGAGGAAAGAGGACTAGAAGTCAAATATATATTTAAGAAGAGAACTATATTAATGTTGGCCTTTCAAGCAGATACTTATAAAATTCTACTGGACAAAAATCAAGGCAAGAATTTCTAGAGCTGTCCTAAAACAAATCATTTGTTTTTTTTAAAAAAGCAAATTGATGGCATTTCATTTAACTTTCCTATTAAATGAAGTTATAGTAAAACATGATGGAAAGGCTTTTACCTATCACAAAATATTTGGACATACAACTTAAACCCTAATAATAAATTTACTAAAATTTGACTAAAATAAGATGGCATTAAAGATAGCATATAATTTGTATTTTAAGGAATGGGAAATGTGAAATTCTGAAGCATTTTGTCTGAAAACCTGGCTTTTATCCTGCCTTCAGCAAATTTACTGTGCCTCAGTTTAAGTATCTAAAGAGTGCTCGTTTTTAGTGCTTTGCACCTTCGAATATAGGGCATAGTATAAGCACAGGGTATTATTGAAATAATTATAAATATTACACATCTTTTGCTCTTGAATATGTAGATTTTTTTCCCCAATGGCAATATTTCTACAGCCAGTCTTTTTCTGAATGCTGTTAAAGTGTGGAGAGTCGTCTTGTGTTTAAGTATGGTATCATCTCCTCCCCAAGTGTGTGTTTTGTTTTGCTGCACTGCACAGTATGTGGGATCTTAATTCCCAAACCAGGGATCACACCCGTGCCCCCTGCAGTGGAAGTGCTGAATCTTAACCACTGGATGCCAGGGAATTCCCTCTTCCACAAATGTAGAATTTTACAGTTGCTTTTGTGTTCTGTAGGGCTACAGAATCAAAACCAAGAGTACTTAGGAGTATAAAAGGATTGAAAATCTATTTTTTCCAGTATCTTTAATATATCTAAATATTTAGATTCTGTTCCTTCATGGAATAAAGTACAGTGGGATCAGATTACTGATACATATATGTAAACTTTTTTGCTGGATGAAATTCATTTAGATCTCTTATGTGCTGTCCTTTTTAGGATTATTTATTTTTTTTTAACTATAAAATGTTATTTGATAATATACAGTTAAATTTCTATTAGAAAGTAACCAAAAATAGTAAAAGAACTAACTGGAACCAGAGTTCAGTTCTTAGGTCCTCTAGTTATTGAGTGTCATTTTTACAGATGTCCGACACTCTTGAGAAAACATGAAAAATTGTGGTTACTCTTTTGGAGTGACACTTTAAAACTAAAATTATAATCAAAGGCTTCTTGAATAAAATATACTGTAATACAGAGATAATGCAGTCTAAAGGGACAAATTGCAGGACCCTGTTAATTTATTTTGAAGATTTATCTAAATTTTAGCTCATGCATGTCTCTTTCTTAATCCCATTGTTTCTACTGTTAGAAATTAGAGTTTAGTAAATTGTGATATGCATATATGTATTTTACATGATGGATTCTAATGTCTAACTTTCCTTTTCTGATCTCAAAAAAAAAATTCAACTCATAATGCAGGGCAAAAGTGTTCAACTGTTCCCTCAAGCTTAGCTTTATACTGTTGACCTGAGAAAGAGTGAGATTTAGACTTGTCTACCTATAAAAATTTTTTTACAGCATAGGACTGTCCCAGAAAAGGTGTTAAAATACCATGGCAGAAACATAAAACCTAAGCTTTAAACCACTGTAGATTTAAAGATCAAAAAGTTGTAGTACTATGTTACAATGTCTCTACTTAGTCTGATATTAATTCTAAGAATTCCTTCAAACCACTTAATAATTTGTCACAATTAACTTTAAGGATTTTGTATCTATCCTCACTGCAATATCCTGACAGGCAGAGGCACCTCCTAGATTAGATGGTAGACAAAGCAAAATTTTTCTGAAGGTGATCCTGGCTTCTTCAGCGCTAATGTACTTATAGCTTTAAATAAGAATTCAGGAAACTGAAATACCTATTTAAATTCTCAAATCAAAGACCTGTCCAAATGAGCATTATAACTGAAATACCCTGCAGAACAGTTCTAACTAATGAAATGCGTTTTAAGACTAAGATTGGCATTTAATCTGTCCTATATGTTTCTCAATTTTGTCTGTTTTTGTTGTTTTTTACATGGTAGTTGAATGAAATAGCCATTTTTTCCCAGGGTATATAGGATATCCTAGAGCTTTGCAGATTTTTAAAGATGAGAATTTGAAAAGCTTCCAGTGGTTTTTGTTAAAATGCTATTTTCTTAATAAAATGATAACTATTATTTTCACAGATCTGCACATTACAAATAGGATAATATGATCGGAGATTGATGTGTGCTTGCTACCCAACAATCAGCAAAAGGGATAATCATCACTTGTGAAACTTCAGAGGTACCCTGAAAGTCATTTCCTAAAGTTAGTGCGTGTGTCTTTTTTCCTTGAATTGTGCAGAATAATTGGAATGTCGCACGTATTTGGGGGCCTAGCAAGTGAAATGGTGTAACGACCACAGAGAAAGTGATCTTGAAATACAACAAGAAAAAAGGTTTTCTTCTTCTTCCACTTTATTGTCCAGCTATTTGGGTCCGGAGGTTGCTATGATAGATCTCTGTACCAGGCCAAGACTGGCCAACTGAAATAGAGTTCTCAAAAAGTTTAAATACATAGACTGTGTATGAGTGCCTATTTTTTTCTCCTTCTTTCCTTTACTATCTTAATGCCCTTTCTGCTTCTGAAATAATTTATCAGTTTTACTTTATGACCAGCTTGAATTCCATTTGTAGAATAATAGCAGCCCTAGAGGTTGATAGAAAAGAGCATTGAAATACAGTTTTTGAATGAAAACACCTAAAAGCATCTCCCCAGCTTAGGGTTGAACTGAATTTTTAAGAAAATTATTGTTTTATATGCTAATTATGCTAAACTATTTGAATTTAAAAACTAAGTCTTAAGTTTCAGAAGTTTCACTTTTGGAGGATACTCCTATAAGGGGCATATTGAACAAAGATGAGAAAGTATAAAATATTTCTGAAGGAATTATTCAGTATTATTCAACTTTTAATTTCATGTTTGTTATTGTACCACAAAGATAGTGTCATTTTTGGATTAAAATGCTAGATTTTTGTTAATACACTTAAATCTGTAACCAGTGGTAACACTATTAGTATTTTTTATTATAGATTATATTTTATTTCAATAAACTTTGATATTTAGACCCAAAAGTATTTCTGCTATGTATATTCATCTCATTAAGCTACTTCTTATAAACTTAAAATAAGTGGGAAAATGGGGAATTAACATTAATTCACATTTACCTAGGATTGTTACCTCTTAACATACTTGGACCAACTCTTTTTTTTTAAACTTTTTTTTTTTAAATCTTTTCCAATGTGTCTCTTTTTGTGCCAGTACCATACTGTGTTGCTTACTATGGTTTTGTAGTATAGTTTGAAATCTGGAAGGGGAATACCTCCACCTTGTTCTTTTTTCTCTGGATTGCTTTGGTTAATCAGGGTGTTAGGATTGTTTTCCTGTTTCTGTGAAGAATGTCATTGGCATATTGGTGGGTAATGCATTGAATCTGTGAATGGCTTTGAGTAGTATGGCCATTTTAACAGTATTAATTCTTCCAATCTGTAAGCATGGGTTATCATTTCATTTGTTTGTCTTCTTCAATTTCTGTGAAGTTTTGTGGTTTTTTTTCTGTGAAGTTTTATAGTTTTCATTATACAGATATTTCACTTACTTGGTTAAATTTATTCCTAAGTACTTTACTGGTTTTGATGCCATTTTAAATGAGATAAGTTCATTTCTTCCTCAAATACTTCATTGATTTTGTATGTTGATATTTAGCATAGCAAGGCAGCCATGCTCATTACTATATATCAGTGCTGCACTGTATATTGATTTATATATCCTGCCACTTTACTGAAATTATTGACTAATTCCAAGATTTTTGAATTAGTTGGGAATTTTGAATTCTTGAGATTTTCTATATATAGGATCATAATTCTATATGACATTTTAACTTCTTTCTTTCTGATTTGGATGCCTTTTATTTCTTTATCTTGACTAGTTGCTCTAGTGAGGATTTCCAGAACTGTATTGAAAAGGTGTGATGAAACTGGGCATCTTTGGCTTATTCCTGATCTTAGGGAAACATTTTCACTTTCTCTCCATTCTGTTTAAATTAGCTGTGGGTTTGTTGTATATGGCCTTTATTATGTTGAGGCATGTTCCTTCTATATCCAGTATGCAGTATCATAAAATGATAAAATGCTTTTATCAAATGCTTTTTCTGCATCTATTGAGATGAGCAGGTGATTTTTACCTTTCATTTTATTGGTGTCATGTGTTACAGAGGTCCTAAATCTTTTTGGCACCAGGGACCAATTTCATGGAGTACAGGCTTTTCATGGTCCAGTGTGGGGGAGGATGGTTGCCAGATGATTAAAGCACATTACATTTATTGTGTACTTTATTTCTATTATTACACTGTGATATACAATGAAATAATTATACAAATCACCATAATGCAGAATCAGTGGGAGCCCTGAGCTTGTTTTTCTGCAACTAGACAGTTCCCTGTGGGAGTGATGGGAGACAGTGACACCTAAATTATATTGCTTATGTCCAGTCTACTCTGTAATCTCATTTGGTCACTGTCACTACAGAAAACCCTGCTTTATAAAGATGGGATGTGCGGAAATGGAAGGATTTTCAGTGCTTTTGTGGCAATATCAGGATATTCCGCCTTGACTTTAATCCAAAATGTATGGAGAGCTGAAGTTGTCACAAATGTAATTTTAAGGCCACGGTCATTTGCATTCTCAAGCAGTGGATCCTCTTCTAGCACAAAGTTGATTCACCTGGCTTAATAAAAAATGGGCCACAGATCCAGTCTTTCCCAGTTTGGGGGTCTTTTGTAGTTGGAAAGTAATGCTCAAACTCTTTTGAAAGCTGAGATGGGTGATCATGCACCAGCTGGGAGAAAGAAGGCCCTGGCTCAGTCTCTTTCTAAATCTCTGGTAATGTTTGAAATGTCAAAAATCCCAATGTTCATTTGTCTCCTCCACAGTTCCAGTTTGGCTTTGAATGTACCTTGAAAAAAGTTGTTGCTCTCCCCTAAAGTGACAGATTGAGTTTGTTGAGCAGGTTGAATATGTCACACAAGTAAGCAGGTTTTGTGACCTATTTTATGTCACTGAAATGTGCTGTCAGTGGTAACTGGTTTTCTAGAAGAAATCTCTGGAGAGGCTCTCGTAACTCAAAAACTCTGGCCAGTGATCTACCTTTAGAAAGCCATCTCACTGCTGTGTATAAGAGATGTATGTGTCCATCTCCTTTTAGAGCTGTGCAAACAGACATGGGTTAAAGGCATGTACTTTCATATGGTTGACAATTTTAATCACATCCTGAAAAACACTGTTACATTCAGGTGACATTTTTCAGCTTGCTAGCATTTCTCTGTGGATGACACAGTGTGTAGATTCACATTCTGAAGTAGTGAAACCAGAAAGCCATCCAGTCATGGCAGCCGCTCCATCTGTGCATATACCGATACAAAATGACCAGTTCAATTTTCCTGATATGTAATCATTCAAAGACTAGAATAGTTCTACAACTGTGATGTTGGTTGGCAACAGAAGTGCACACACCTATTCTCATGCACATCCTTCTGAAAATAGATCACACAAAAACCAGCCTTGTTGCCTCCTTGTCAACATTGAGACACTCATCAACCTGGATTGCACACCACAGTGACTCATTAGTCTTTCTAACTATTGTGCCTCAATATCCTCTGCTATTTTATCAGTTTGTCTAGTTACTGTGCTGGCCAAAAGAGGAACATGTGCCACCGTTTCAACTGCAACCTCTTCTAAAAATTCATAACAAATGTCCTTAGCAGCAGGCAGGATCAACTCTTCAATAGTAAAGGGCTTCTTAGCTTTACCAATGCGGTTAGCCACTAAGAAGGATGCTTTTGGCAGACACATTTGATGAAGTGGTGGCCTTCAATAATTGCTTCCATTCTTTGTGTTCACAGTTTTTTTTCTTTTGGAAAACTGCAAGGGCTTGTCTTTTGATGGAGAGTGCTTGGTCTCCATGTGGTGAAGCAGTTTTAAAGGTTTCATGGCTTTGTTCAATAGCTGGTCACCACAGATTATACAAAGCAGACTTGGAGAAGTGAATCACCTGTTGCAGTGAGCCCATAATTTAAGTAGGACTCTTAGTATTTTCTTTTAAATGTAGCTTTCTTTTTGTTGGCAGTCTTAGAGTCTTCTGCTGTCTCATCATTGGGTCTTTCCACCTTTTCAAAGAAGCTCTTCAGCAACATTAGTTTTTCATTCATTTTGGCTAGGGTTAGCTTGTGGGCTTCGATTTCCCAGGTAGCTCAAATGGTAAAGAATCTGCCTGCAGTACAGAGGACCTGGGTTTGCTCCCTGGGTTGGGAAGGTCATGGCAACCTACTCCAGTATCGTTGCCTGGAGAATTCCATGGACAGAGGAGCCTGGTGGGCTACAATCCATGGGGTTGCAAAGAGTCAGAGACGACTGAGTGACTAACACACTCGCACAGCTTTTGGACTTAGCAGTACTGTGGCTGAGACAAGTATGCAGTGCAGGAAAGAGGCACAGACTGAAGTGGCAAACAGAATAATGGGAGGGCCATGCATGGACTAAAATAATTGTTGGATCTGATTTCAAGTCAGGATCATCATCTGCCTGTCACCAGATGCAGCTGTACAGTTGAAGTACATCAACTCAGTTGCCACTATAAAGCCTGCCTACCAGATATAATTTAATTGTCACTTGTCACTTTCTGATAGGATTTTGATATGAGTCTGCAACCAGTTCATTTATTATGGTCTCTGTGCAGTCAAACTTTTCTGCTAATGATAATCTGTATTTGCTAATGATAATCTGAATTTCCAACTTCAGGGTAAATTTTAATGCCATTTATAATTTAGTTGCTTAGTATATAGTTACATTATCACTCTAGCTCTGAGATTTTATTTATATGCTGAGATACATATCAATCAAATTGACAAAATTTTTAAAAAAATATTAAAAGCAACAATAGAAAAGCAACAAATAACATCAAAGGGACTCTTGATAAGGTTATCAGCTGATTTTTCACCAGAAAAAGCTCAAGCTCAATAGATACAGATAAAGCTTTTGATAAAATTCACTATCATTTATAATAAAAACTCACTGGAAAGTGTAACCTACCTTAACACAATAACGGACATATATGACAAACCAACAGCTAACATATTCAATGGTAAAAAGCTCAAAGCATTTCCTCTAAAATCAGAAACAAGGCAAGGATGTCCTCTCTCTACTTTTACCCAACATAGTT
Source organism: Bos javanicus (assembly GCF_032452875.1). Classification (NCBI taxonomy): domain Eukaryota; kingdom Metazoa; phylum Chordata; class Mammalia; order Artiodactyla; family Bovidae; genus Bos; species Bos javanicus. Next base: position 50,974,709 of record NC_083877.1, on the reverse strand, counting down.
TTGGAAGTCCTAGCCACAACATTCAGAGAAGAAAAAGAAATTAATCCAAACCGAAAAAAGAAGTAAAACTAACTGTTTTTAGGAAATCTTAAAGACACTACCAGAAAAGTACTAGAGCTCATCAATGAGTTCAGTAAAGTTGCAGGATACAAAATTAATACACAGAAATTCCTTCCATTTCTATTCACTAACAATAAAAGATCAGAAACAGAAATTAAGGCAACAATCCCATTTTCCATTGCATCAAAAATAGTAAAAATAACCTACCTAAGGAGGCTAAAGACCTGTACTCTGAAAACTGTAAGACACTGATGAAAGAAATCAAAGATAACACAAAGAGATGGAAAGATATACCAAGTTCTTGGATTGGAAGAATCAGTATTGTCAAATGAATATACTACTCAAGACAATCTATAGATTCAGTGTAATCCCTATTAAATTACCAGTGCAGTTCCCTCCCATACCCACTCCCTCTAGTCACTGTGATTTCTCTTTTTTTTCTTTTTTGCTGTGATCTCTCTTTGGTGAGAGCAGCTAGTCACTAGAGCCACTCACCCACTCACTGCCTTCAACCTCCTCCTCCTCTGGTCCCCAGTGAACCAACTTCTACCTTCTCTGCCATAACCACCTCTGCCACTGCTGGCTCCACCACCACTTCCCTCACTCTGCGGCCTCCCCTCTATTCCAGTCCACTCACTTTCATGCACACACATGGATGGATCTCTCAGATGTCCTGCTATGCAGTGGTTTTTTTTCATGGATATCCAATTTGTGGTTTAGAGGGTGAAGCGTCTGCCTGCTGTGTGGGAGACTTGGGTTTAATCCTTGAGTCAGGAAGATCCCCTGGAGAAGGAAATGGCAACCCACTGCAGTACTCTTGCCTGGAAAATTCCATGGACAGAGGAGCCTGATAAGCTATAGTCCATGGGATTGTAGAAGTCACACACGACTGAGCAACTTCACTTCAAAAGGGAAGGAAAAAGGGAACAACTCACACTGCCATGAGGCTGACTTCCCTCAAGTTAATTTTTCTATGTGATGTGAAGTAAAAATCAAGTTATTTTTTGCATACAACCATTCCATTATTTCAGCCTTTCTTGTGGAAAAGATTATCCTTTCCCCATTTTCTTGTATTGGTACCTTTGTCAAAATCATTAACCATGAATGTTTGAAGTTTTATTTTATTGATCCCATTAATCTATTATTCTATCTTTATTTAAATATCATAACATCTTGATTTGGCTATACAAAAAGTCTTGAAATCAGGTAGCAGGTGTAATTGAATTTTTCTCTGCCATTTTCAGGTTGTTCTGACCTTTATAGATTCTATATAGTTGCATTTTTATATAATTTTAAAAATCATTTAAAATCAATCTGCCAATTTCTACAAAAAAAAGCTCTATAGAATTTTTATTTGTATTGTATTGAATCCATAGAATAATTTCTGAAGCAGTGACATCTTAATATTTAATCTCTTAGTCTGTAGACATCATTGTAAATAAATTAGACTTCATCAAAATTTAAAACGTTTGCTAGGGTTACTTAAGAAAAAGCAAGTGAAATACTGAAAGAAAATATTTTCAAAGCATATACTGTCAAAGACTTGGATTAATACATAAACTTCTACAACTCAAGAGAAGGCAAAAAAATTTTTTACGTTGGCAAAAGTTTGAATAGACACTTCACAAAAGAAAATAAACAGATGGCAAGTAAGTACATAAAGAGACTCAACATCTTTAGTCATAAGAAATTTCAAGTTAAATCATAATGAGATACAACTACACACCCACTAGAATGGGTCAAATTAAATAGACTGATAATACCAAGTGTTCATAAAGATGTGAAACAATTAGAACTCTTAGACTGCTTGTATGAATATAAAACGGTATCACATTGGAAAAAAGTTCGGCAGTTTCTTAAAACATTAAAAATATACCTACCATGCAACCTACCTATTTCACTCTTAACAAAGAGAAGTGAAAGCATATGTGCACATAAAGATTTGTACACCGATATTCAGAATAACTTCATTTGAAAGAGCATAAAATTAAAAACCCAGATGCCCATTACCAGCTGAATGCATAAACAATGTCATTCATCCATACAATGAAGCACTGCTCATCACCATAAAGGAATGAACCATTGATACATGCAACAATGTGAATGAATCTCTAAGTATGCTGAGTAAAAAAAGCTAAATAAAAGTCTAATTTGGTCTTATTAGACCTAAGTGATGAATGAGTTTTTATTCCCACTGATTCTCCATTTGACAGCCCAGTTTTTCCTTGTTCTTAAACCTAGAAAAAATCATGATGTCTCAGAGTGGCTTACAGCAGTCTTAATTCTTGTGATCCCATCCATTAAGGCCTGCATACCCAGTACTGAATATTACTTAAATTACTAATGCCATCCAGAGTGAGAAGGCAATGGCAACACACTCCAGTACTCTTGCCTGGAAAATCCCATGGGCGAAGCCTGGTAGGCTGCAGTCCATGGGGTCACTAAGAGTCGGACACGACTGAGCAACTTCACTTTCACTTTTCACTTTCATGCTTTGGAGAAGGAAATGGCAACCCACTCCAGTGTTCTTGCCTGGACAGTCCCAGGGACGGGGGAGCCTGATGGGCTGCTGTCTATGGGGTCGCACAGTCAGACATGACTGAAGCGACTTAGCAGCAGTAGCAATAGCAGCCATCCAGAGACTGGTAATTTAGCTACTAAAGATTTGACTAGCATGTTCTATTTGGTGCCTTTTTACACAGCTTCTCAACCACAATTCACCTTCACCTTTGAAGGAACATAATACACCTTTACTAGGCTACCCATGAGGTCTCTCAACATCTTTGCCATCATACAAAATCTTTTCAAACAACATCTTAACTGCATTCACCTTTCCCCAGGAGCATCAGTATTAAACACATTGATGAGGTCCTCCTTTCAGGAGTTTCACTTGATAGATTCATTAAGGACACACAAGTCCAACATCTTTTAGTCCCTTTAGAGAGCTCTAAAGACAATGTATTACTTAATTACAAATTTTACTTAATCTCACTGATGCCACTATTTATAAATCAGGCCATCTTAAATGGGGCTCCCTTCAACAAAAGTCCCTAAAATCTGTCCAAACTAAAATCAAGGGCACTTCCGTCAGTGCTTTTAGAGACTCATTTACTGTAGGGGCTTTGACAGCTCCCTACATGCACCCTGGAGTCTCTGGACCACCTATGATGACCATAAATTACCAACAGACTAACCTCAGATCCATGCTATATATCATTAGAGCAGAAATTGCTGGTCACATACTGGGATATCCTGGAAATACTGGCTCTCACAGACCCCAAGCCTGTGACCGTCTGTACCCATCTGCCAATTATGCCTTGAGCCTATGGAAGCAGCATGGCACAAGCCTGGCACTGCTACTGAGGCCTCCTTGATGCAGGGTGGAGCCAAACCTGGGCCGAAGGGTATGTTCTGCCTCAAAGAGAATTGGCCTCCTTTGCTCTTAGTTCCTTGCCAGATGTCACGACCCCTCCAGATCCCTTGACCCCCTGAGGAGCCATTTGGGCAGTAGGGGAGCTCATAGAGTTTATGGCATTGCCACCATCATAAGTGAAGGAGCTCAGGGCAGTGTTGCTGTTTTGTCTGAGATGTCCTTGATGAAGGATGGTACACAGGGGTCAGCAAAATTGGCCAAACTGCGGGTAGTTAGCACCAAATGCCCTAGTCAGCCAGTTGCCCCATCTGCACATTTTTATAAACATTTGTAGTCTTATTGAGCAAAGAACTATTGCAGGTGTCTTTTATAGTCTTCCAGGGAATTGAAATTTTTTTACATTAAGAGAATTTTGTAAAGACTAAAATAAATGGAAATCCAAAGGTGCAGTGTTTGGTGAGGATGATGGAGGAATCAGAACTTCCCAGCCAAGCTATAAGTTTTTGCCAGGTCATCAAAGAAACATGCAGTCTCCTGTTACCCTGATGGAAGACTGTGCATTTTCTGTTGACTAATTCCAGATGCTTTTCATGCTTTCACTTGGTCTAACTGAGAGCAAGACTTGTTGGAATTAATCATTTGGTTTTCCAGAAGGAGCTCATAATAGAAGACTCCATTCCAATCCTTCTATATACACATCACCTTCTTTGGATGAAGAATGGCCTTTGCTGTGGTTGGTTCATTTCACTTGCCCCATGATGTCTTCTGTTCCAAATTATTGTACAGTATCCACTCTTCATTACTTATCACAGTTTGTTTTAAAAATGGGACATTTTTGTTAACATTTCAGTGGAGAATTACATGTGGGAATACAGTCAACGCTTATTTTGTTTTGCTTAACTTAAATGGAACCCAAACATCAAAACGATTCACATAACCAAGCTGGTACAAATGACTTTTAATGCTTGATTGGGATATTTTGAGTATGGTGGCTATCTCTTGTGTGGTATAATGTTGATTGTTCTCAATTAATGTCTCAGTTTGATCACCATCAACTTCAACTTGTCTACCCAGCTGTGGAGCATCGTCCAGCGAGGAATCTCTAGCATGAAACTTCGCAAACCACTTTTGACACATGCAATCAGTCACAGCACCTTTGCCATACACCACGCAAATCTTTTTTTGCATTTCAGTTGTGTTTTTTCCTTTCTTGAAGTAATAAAGTATAATATGCCCAAAATGTTACTTTTTCCTTCCATCTTCTATATTAAAATGGCTACACAAAAATCACCAATTTTGATAAGCTTTTTAAACAATGCACAGATATGACAGCTGTCACAATACAATCTAACAAAATTGTTTCAAATGAAGTTAAAGACAACTGAGTGCTATTGGAGCCATCTTAATGGAAAAAAGTGAACTTTCTGTCCAACTCAATAAATGATGTTATTTTCGTTTTATTGTCTTATGTACTAAAGTAATAAAGTCCATTTTTTTCAAAGCCTTGTATCATGTTAAATATCAAACTTTACTTAATGATTAAGTTCCTGCTGATCTTTTAAACAAAGAAATAAAAATATTTAACTGCTGCAAAGTCCTAACCACCATCTGAGCCTTCATTGAGTTGTAGTAGCAACATCAATTTCACTTTTCACTTTCATGCATTGGAGAAGGAAATGGCAACCCACTCCAGTGTTCTTGCCTGGAGAATCCCAGGGACAGAGGAGCCTGGTGGGCTGCCATCTATGGGGTCGCACAGAGTCAGACACAACTGAAGTGACTTAGCAACAGCAACATCAAAGATCGTTCATCACAGATAACCATAACAAATATAATAATGAAAAAGTCTGAAATATTGTAAGAATTACCAAAATGTGATGGAGACAAAGTAAGCAAATGCTGTTGGAAAAATAGCAGCAACAGACTTGCTCAATGCACAGTTGCCACGAACCTTTAACCTGTAAAAAAGCAGTATCTATGAAGCATGATAAAATGAGGCATGCCTTATGTAATAAAAGTGTAAATATTATATCCCTGGAGAAGGAATTGGCATCCCATTCCAGCTTTCTTGCCTTGAAAATCTCATGCACAGAGGAACCTCATGGGCTGCAGTCTGTGGAGTTGCAAAAGAATTGGACACAACTTAGTGACCAAACAACAACAAATATATATGTTCCCACCAATTCCACTTCTACATATTTACTCCAGAGAAATGAAAACGTGCACAGAGAATTGTACACAAATATTCATACCAGTTTTATTCATAGTAGCCAAAATCTCAACTCAAATTTTCATCAATAGGTGGATGCATAAAAAATTATAGTACATCCATACAGTGCAATACTATACAGCAACAATAAGGAACTACAAAACAACATGGATGAATAGCAGAAACATTACACTGAACAAAAGGAGCCAGATACAAAATTAGACATTATTGTGTGATTGCTTATATGAAACTCTAGGAAGCAAAATCTCCAGGTGACAGGAAGATCAATGACTGCGTAGGGCTGAAGATGTGACTTGTGATGACCAGAAAAGGGCACAAGGAAGACCTTTGGTGATGAAAATATTCTGCATCTTGACCATGGTAGTGGTTACTTGGGTGTATAATATGTCAAAACTCATTATACTGTACACTTAAAATGTATGCATAGTATTATTTCTAAATTTTACTTTAAAATTAAAATATTATTTCTATGTACTAGCAACAAATGACTGAATATTGAAATTTTAAAATTCCATTTATAATATATCAAACATACTAAATATAAATTTGACAAAATATGTATAAGACCTATTCACTGAAAACATAACCTTGAGTTACCTCATTTCTGTCTTTGTCCATGTCCACCTTGAGATTTTACATTTAAAGTTTTAAAGTTAGTTACACAGAGTGAGAATTGTAAAGTGTAATATTTTTGTTTCTTAAGTACAAATTTTAGTTACTGCAAAAAATATTGAACTGTAGTAATATAAATTAAAAATTCATTTTTAATCACTTTAAAAACGAAAGAATAAAGGAAATGCTTATTACAGAAAATAATTTTGTCATACAGAGAAGGAAGTGTTTAGAAATTATTTGCTTTGTGGTATCATATATATTACATATTAAGTCTTATCTCCCCTACATGGATGAAATGAACTGATCTTTTTTTTTTTTTTTTTAAACTTTACATAATTGTATTAGTTTTGCCAAGTATCAAAATGAATCCGCCACAGGTATACGTGTGTTCCCCATCCTGAACCCTCCTCCCTCCTCCCTCCCCATACCATCCCTCTGGGTCGTCCCAGTGCACCAGCCCCAAGCATCCAGCATCGTGCATCGAACCTGGACTGGCATCTCGTTTCATACATGACATTTCACATGTTTCAGTGCCATTCTCCCAAATCTTCCCACCTTCTCCCTCTCCCACAGAGTCCATAAGACTGTTCTATACATCAGTGTCTCTTTTGCTGTCTCGTACACAGGGTTATTGTTACCATCTTTCTAAATTCCATATATATGCGTTTGTATACTGAATTGGTGTTTTTCCTTCTGGCTTACTTCACTCTGTATAATAGGCTCCAGTTTCATCCACCTCATTAGAACTGATTCAAATGTATTCTTTTTAATGGCTGAGTAATACTCCATTGTGTATACGTACCATAGCTTAATTATCCATTCATCTGCTGATGGACATCTAGGTTGCTTCCATGTCCTGGCTATTATAAACAGTGCTGCGATGAACATTGGGGTACACGTGTCTCTTTCCCTTCTGGTTTCCTCAGTGTGTATGCCCAGCAGTGGGATTGCTGGATCATAAGGCAGTTCTATTTCCAGTTTTTTAAGGAATCTCCACACTGTTCTCCATAGTGGCTGTACTATCACAGCAGGATCCTCTATGACCCACCTCCCGGAATATTGGAAATAAAAGCAAAAATAAACAAATGGGACCTAATTAACCTTAAAAACTTCTGCACATCAAAGGAAACTATTAGCAAAGTGAAAAGACAGCCTTCAGAATGGGAGAAAATAATAGCAAATGAAGCAACTGACAAACAACTAATCTCAAAAATATACAAGCAACTCCTACAGCTCAACTCCAGAAAAATAAATGACCCAATCAAAAAATGGGCCAAAGAACTAAATAGACATTTCTCCAAAGAAGACATACAGAGGGCTAACAAACACATGAAAAGATGCTCAACATCACTCATTATCAGAGAAATGCAAATCAAAACCACTGTGAGGTACCATTTCACACCAGTCAGAATGGCTGCGATCCAAAAGTCTACAAGCAATAAATGCTGGAGAGGGTGTGGAGAAAAGGGAACCCTCTTACACTGTTGGTGGGAATGCAAACTAGTACAGCCACTATGGAGAACAGTGTGGAGATTCCTTAAAAAACTGGAACTGATCTTCTTTTAAGTACGGGCCTATGTTTGAATCTTGGTTCTACCACTTGCTATCTTGGAAAAACTGTTCCTTAGCTTCCACACATTAAAATGGGAATAATATTAGTACCGACATCTAACTCATAAGCCTGTGAATTAATGCATGTTAATTAGGTCCATACCAGTTCTAAAATGTTATTGTGCCAGAAATTACATCTTTTGCAACTATTTGAATTTATGGTGAAAATTTTGAGATGTCAACTTTAAAATGTATGTGGGGGTTTGTAGTTTTTCAAAATCCTTTGTAAGCAGTTGAAGAGTCTGTAAACCACTGTCCTAGACTTCTGCATGTGTGTCTTCCCGAGTGATATGCCCAGAACCACTGAAAGAGTTGATGGGGCGTGGGGTGGGGAGTGTGTAGTGAAGCAGCTAGAGCAGCTTCTGTCATTACCCTGAAGAATCTTGGGAAATAACTTAAAGAAAAATCAGAACTGGAGACTTTATAGGTTAAAAACATAGGTGGAGCTCTCTGCATTTCCAAACGGATGAATGCTGAGATCTCCAGCTTCTTGATTCAGTAGTTTCCCACCCCCCAGAGTCTGTGGATGCCGAGTCAGTGGCTCCATTGCCATCTCAACTTGTCTTCTCCCTCTCCACTTTTTTTTTGGCCAAGCAGTGCAGCATGCAGGCTCTTAGTCCCCCGACCCAGGAACCACACCTGTGCCTGCTGCAGTGGAAGCTTGGAGTCCCGACTGATGGACCACTAGGGAATTCCCTCATCTCCCCTTTCATATTTACTTGGTTTTCTAAATATCATCTCCTCAAGTTCTAAGTGTTAGATTTACTCTGGGATCAACATAGCTATAGGGAAAAAAAAAAGCCAAAAACTCATTCTGCTTTACCAGGAAGGCATTGAGCCTTTCTCTTCTAGGGAACCACATGAACATTCTAGTATAAGCTTCATGGTACATTGAGGACACAATACGAGCTGGGAGGTAGTTCTAAGACTGGGCTGATGGACTAGTTGCAGAGGTGAGGCAGTGAACAGTGGCAACAGAAAACCTACCTGATGCAGGAAAAAGGTGCTTGGTAACTTACCCAAACTGATTTTCACAATCCATCAAACTCATGAGCTGTAGCTTAATGTTTTCTCTTAGAAAACAATATTCTCTACTTCACAGGGATAAGCACAGTAGTTCTGTGATCTCTCTGGAATCTAGTCTTGCCAAGAGTGAGTTAAGAAAGCTGAAACAGGTTGTTAGAATGTAGTCTGATTGATAGCTCTTAAGTTGTAAAAGTGCTTCTCAAGATTGGTATAAGGACCACTTCACTTTTTCAGCTATTTTTCCCTCCAAATGTTGTTTATGCTAATAAGAGGCAAGGTAGGGAAAACTTTAATAAATAATGTTTCTTCCTCTATGAAATATGATGAAAGTCACTCAGTTATGTCCAGCTCTTTGCGACCCCATGGAATAAACAGTCCATGGAATTCTCCAGGTCAGAATGCTGGAGTCAGTAACCGTTTCCTTCTCCAGGGGATCTTCCCAACCCTGGGATCAAATCCACGTCTCCTGCCTTGCAGGCAGGTTCTTTACCAGCTGAGCCACCAGGGAAGCCCAAGAATACTTGAGTGGGTAGCTATCCCTTCTCTAGGGGATCTTCCTGACCCAGGAATTGATCTAGGGTCTCCTGCATTGCAGGTGGATTCACCAGCAGAGCTACCAGGAAAGCCCATTTCTTGCAATGATTCCTCCCAAAATTAGTTTATTTACTTATTTGGCTGTGCCAGGCTTTAGTTGTGGCATATGAACTCTTAGTTGTGGCACGTGGAATCTAGTTCAATGACCAGGAATTGAACCCAGTTCCCCTGCCTTGGGAGTGCAGAGCCTTAACCACTGGACCATCACTTACAAGCTGTGAAGCTTGGCCAGTGCGGAGTAGTGCTGACACTTCCTCCTCACAGAACCGCTGTGAAGAATCAGCAAGGTCATGAGGACAAAGAGCCCAGGACAATGGGACACAGTAAATGGTGGTCAGTATTATCAGGATCATCACTCTCCTTTTGATTTGTAATTCGATTTCTAGATAGACTGACTTCAGGAAAAAACCTTATGTAGAAGACTGATACAAGTCTTTGGGTTACTTTTTCTCTAGTTAGTCATGAGAAATTGATATTCTGGTTTCAAATCACTACTGACAATTTAGTTACTGAAGTCATTTCATCTGTTTGATTAACTATTTGAATGTAAAACATTTATAAGCATAATCTCATTTAATTCACATAAAAACCTACAAATCAATCAAAACGAATACTATTAATTTTTTTTCCCATTTAGGGAAGTGAAAAGGCGCATGGAGAGATATTAAATAGCTCATTTTTACTTTCCATTTTTCTCTCTAGAAACTAAGTGCTCTAATCCCACTTCTATACACTTAAAATGCCATGCATTCATGCAGCCCATTTTAAGCTTTCCTTTCCCCTTTTCAGAAAAAGAACTCCATCTTTTCTGACCTTCTCTAGCACTCAAAGGGTGAACCATATAATTTAGCACTGTATTCAGTTCAGTTCAGTTCAGTCGCTCAGTGGTGTCCGACTCTGTGACCCCATGAATTGCAGCACGCCAGGCCTCCCTATCCATCACCAACTCCCGGGGGTCACCCAAACTCATGTCCATCAGTCCGTGATGCCATCCAGCCATCTCATCCTTTGTCGTCCCCTTCTCCTCCTGCCCCCAATCCCTCCAACATCAGAGTCTTTTCCAATGAGTCAACTCTTTGCAAGAGGTGGCCAAAGTACTGGAGTTTCAGCTTTAGCATCAGTCCTTCCAAAGAACATCCAGGACTGATCTCCTTTAGAATGGACTGGTTGGATCTCCTTGCAGTCCAAGGGACTCTCAAGAGTCTTCTCCAACACCACAGTTCAAAAACATCAATTCTTCGGTGCTCAGCTTTCTTCACAGTCAAAATCTCACATCCATACATGACCGCTGGAAAAACCATAGCCTTGACTAGACGGACCGTTGTTGGCAAAGAAATGTCTCTGCTTTTGAATATGCTATCTAGGTTGGTCATAACTTTCCTTCCAAGGAGTAAGCGTCTTTTAATTTCATGGCTGCAATCACCATCTGCAGTGATTTTGAAGCCCCCCAAAATAAAGTCTGACACTGTTTCCACTGTTTCCCCATCTATTTCCCATGAAGTGATGGGACCAGATGCCATGATCTTCATTTCCTGAATGTTAGCTTTAAGACAACTTTTTCACTCTCCTCTTTCACCTTCATCAAGAGGCTTTTGAGTTCCTCTTCACTTTCTGCCATAAGGGTGGTGTCATCTGCATATCTGAAGTTATTGATATTTCTCCCGGCAATCTTGATTCCAGTTTGTCCTTCTTCCAGCCCAGCATTTCTCATGATGTACTCTGCATATAAGTTATATAAGCAGGGTGACAATATACAGCCTTGACGCACTCCTTTTCCTATTTGGAACCAGTCTGTTGTTCCATGTCCAGTTCTAACTGTTGCTTCCTGACCTGCATATAGGTTTCTCAAGAGGCAGGTCAGGTGGTCTGGTATTCCCATCTCTTTCAGAATTTTCCACAGTTTGTGGTGATCCACACAGTCAAAGGCTTTGGCATAGTCAATAAAGCAGAAATAGACGTTTTTTCTGGAACTCTTGCTTTTTTGATGATCCAGTGGATGTTGGCAATTTGATCTCTGGTTCTTCTGCCTTTTCTAAAACCAGCTTGAACATCTGGAAGTTCACGGTTCACATATTGCTAAAGCCTGGCTTGGAGCATTTGAGCATTACTTTACTAGCGTGTGAGATGAGTGCAATTGTGTGGTACTTTGAGCATTCTTTGGCATTGCCTTTCTTTGGGATTGGAATGAAAACTGACCTTTTCCAGTCCTGTGGCCACTGCTGAGTTTTCCAAATTTGCTGGACTATTGAGTGCAGCACTTTCACAACATCATCTTTCAGGATTTGAAATAGCTCCACTGGAATTCCATCACCTCCACTAGCTTTGTTCGTAGTGATGCTTTCTAAGGCCCACTTGACTTCACATTCCAGGATGTCTGACTCTAGGTGAGTAATCACACCATCATGATTATCTGGGTCATGAAGATCTTTGTACAGTTCTTCTGTGTATTCTTGCCACCTGTTCTTAACATCTTCTGCTTCTGTTAGGTCCATAACATTTCTGTCTTTTATCGAGCCATCTTTGCATGAAATGTTCCCTTCGTATCTCTAATTTTCTTGAAGAGATCTCTTGAAAGTGAAGCCGCTCAGTCATGTCCGACTCTTGGCGACCCCATGGACTGTAGCCTACCAGTTTCCTCCGTCCATGGGATTTTCCAGGCAAGAATACTGGAGTGAGTTGCCATTCCCTTCTCCAGGAGATCTTCCTGACCCAGGGATTGAACCCGGGTCTCCCTCATTGTAGGTAGACGCTTTACCATCTGAGCCACCAGGGAAGTCACGAACAGATTTCTCGTCTTTCCCATTCTGTTGTTTTTCTCTATTTCTTTGCATTGATCGCTGAGGAAGGCTTTCTTATCTCTTCTTGCTATTCTTTGGAACTCTGCATTCAGATGCTTATATCTTTCCTTTTCTCCTTTGCTTTCGCTTCTCTTCTTTCCACAGCTATTTGTAAGGCCTCTTCAGCCAGCCATTTGGTTTTTTGCATTTTTTTCCCATGGGGATTGTCTTGATCCCTGTCTCCTGTACAATGTCATGAACCTCTGTCAATAGTTCATCAGGCACTCTATCTATCAGATTTAGTCCCTTAAATCTATTTCTCACTTCCACTGTATAATCATAAGGGATTTGATTTAGGTCATACCTGAATGGTCTAGTGGTTTTCCCTACTTTCTTCAATTTAAGTCTGAATTTGGAAATAAGGAATTCATGATCTGAGCCAGAGTCAGCCCCTGGTCTTGTTTTTGCTGACTGTATAGAGATTCTCCATTTTTGGCTGCAAAGAATATAATCAATCTGATTTTGGTGTTGACCATCTGGTGATGTCCATGTGTAGAGTCTTCTCTTGTGTTGTTGGAAGAGGGTGTTTGCTATGACCAGTGCATTCTCTTGCCAAAACTCTTATTAGCCTTTGCCCTGCTTCATTCCATATTCCAAGGCCAAATTTGCCTGTTACTCCAGGTGTTTCTTGACTTCCTACTTTTGCATTCCAGTTGCCTATAATGAAAAGGACATCTTTTTTGGGTGTTAGTTCTAAAAGGCCTTATAGGTCTTCATAGAACCATTCAACTTCAGCTTCTTCAGCGTTACTGGTTGGGGCATAGACTTGGATTACTGTGATATTGAATGGTTTGCCTTGGAAACGAACAGAGATCATTCTGTCGTTTTTGAGATTGCATCCAAGTACTGCATTTTGGACTCTTTTGTTTGCCATGATGGCTACTCCATTTCTTCTAAGGGATTCCTGCCCACAGTAGTAGATATAATGGTCATCTGAGTTAAATTCACCCATTCCAGTCCATTTGAGTTCTCTGATTCCTAGAATGTCGACGTTCACTCTTGCCATCTCCTGTTTGACCACTTCCAATTTGCCTTGATTCATGGACCTAACATTCCAGGTTCCTATGCAATATTGCTCTTTATAGCATCGGACCTTGCTTCTATCACAGCTTTGTCTAATTCAATGAAACTAAGCCATGCCATGTTGGGCAGGTCATGGTGGAGAGGTCTGACAGAATGTGGTCCACTGGAGAAGGGAATGGTAAACTACGTCAGTATTCTTGCCTTGAGAACCCCATGAACAGTATGAAAAGGCAAAATGATAGCATACTGAAAAAGAACTCCCCACGTTAGGTGCCCAATATGCTACTGGAGATCAGTGGAGAAATAACTCCAGAAAGAATGAAGGGATGGAGCCAAAGTGAAAACAACACCCAGTTGTGGATGGAACTGGTGATAGAGGCACTGTTTTACTCTCTTTCATTTCTTCCCAATGGTTTCTATTTTTTTGTTGTTGTTGTTTGTATCATTGTGTGTGTGTGTGTGTGTGTGTGTGTGTATCTTTTTAATTTTAATTCAGGCCAGCAAGACAAGAAACCTGTCAAGGCTAGGAATCGTGGAACTTAAATACACTTTGGGTCTCACTGCCCAATTCCCTTCCCCTCACCCCTTCACACTCCTCAGCCTGGAACTGGACTCAGAGCAAGTGCCTGGTGCATATTTGATTGATTCACAGAGAATTTCCCTGAAATGATGACCTAGAAAATCCATTGCAAGATAAAAATGGAGAATCACTCCTTGGGGACTGGCATCTAAGAAACAGGACAAAAATGCTCCTGCTGGGAAACTGAAATGCAAAAAGCAAACACAAGCAGTAAACGCATCACTTTATACAACTTCTGATTCTGATTCTGGCAATCCCCTTCATATCCCTCTAAGTTTATATGACCAGAACATGCCTTTAGTCACAGTGTCCCCTAGTCATAGCACTGTGACCGTGTGTAAGTGGGGACATCCTTCTGTGACTTTATGACACTCTGTTCTCCCTTCTGTGGTGATGAGAATCAACTCCATTGTCTATAGAAAAACTAAACAACTCTTAACCAAGGGAGGCTAAATAGCAACTGATATTTTTGGAGAGTCTCTTAAATTAGTACAGCTGAGTTTAATGGAAAAATAAACATGTTTCGTACTGAATATCTGTCGCATATTTGCCTGCTGAATATCAGCCTAGAGAGAATTTTCCCATTTGTTTCTTCCTTTTAATCACATGTCTTCCTGGTTGTTTATATGAGTTGTTATATAATCAAATAGATATTTCTTATAAATTCCAAATTTTAAGACATCAGTAGGATTCTTTTTGAACACAAAATTCTAGATTTTTTTCCAGTGGTTCCAATGACCAGGGTTCCTGCCTCTTGAACCACTGTTTCTTATCCAGGGAAAAAAACAAAGGTCTTCAAGAATCTGATTCTGATGTAGTCATGTTGCCAGACAAATGCTTCTCAGTGTTTGAGATACATGTGAGTCAACTGGGAATATTGTTAAGATGCAGATTCAGTTTCATAGGCATGTGGATTTCCATTATAACACAGAAATGGTGCTGGTGCTCCTGGTGCACAGACCCACTTTGGGTAGCCATGTCTAAATAGAGTTAGGTCTCTGTGGAGAGGCAGGTCCTTGAAAGCTTGACTGAAGTTTCTTGTGCGCAAGCAGATGTGGTCCCTATGATTGGAGGTCAGAAAGGTCCTTAAGTTTTAGATGGCCCAGTTTTTTCTTTTTTTTTAATTGCCATTTAAAAAAAAAAGGAGTATAGCTGTTTTACACTGCTGTGTCACTTTCTGCTATACAGCAAAGTAAATCAGTCATACTTACATATTCCCTCTTCTGTGGATTTCCTTCCCATTTAAGAATAGCCCTGTACTGAAAGCAGAACAAGCTGAGGAAGACCTGAGTTTCTGAAGGAAAATGGGTAGCTTGTTCTTTAGGCAGAAATGCCTACTGGCTGGGAGCTCTCCCTGGTGCTGCTTGAGACTTCTCCCAAGTCTCCTTTCCTTGCAGGATCCCCTCCTGAATTTTAGCTCTTATCCAAAACATCAATCTAAATCCTTGTTTGCAAATGTGCCCTTCTTGGACTTTGATGCTTGACTATCCCTCGTGGCTAACATCTGGAGCCTTTGGTCCTGCCTGGGGAAAAAATATTGAGGTCTTTAAGCTCTTTCCTTGGGGATAGACTCCCTAAACCACGAAACCCTGATCATTTGTCTGTGTCTTGTCTGTCTATCTTCTACTTATCCATCTATCTATCCATCCATCCATGTATCATCCACCTCTGCTTTAATTTGATGTTCTTGACCAAGAAAGGAAAAGAAAATTCTTTGTAGCTTCTCCAGGGGATCTTCCCGACCCAGGGATCAAACCTGGGTCTCCCTCATTGCAGGCAGATTCTTTACATCTGAGGCACCACCAGGGAAGCCCACATTGTGGCTATATTTTCATAAATAAAATAAGATAGAGGCACAGAGTATGTGCTTTGCACATAGCAGGTATTCATTGCACACTTTTTAAAAAATTGAGGTAAAATTCATGAAAATAAAATCAAGCATTTGCAAGTATGTGATTCATGTATTAAAGTGTACAGTATACACTCATGCCTGGTGCAACCACCTCTGTCTAGTCCCCAAAACAATTAACACTTACCTTTTGAAAGCTGTATGAAAGTAAAGATTACTTGGGTAATTCAGAAGAAATTTCTGTCATTTATTGAATTCATTAGGCAAATTATTAACTGAAAATTGTAAATATCTCAACTACATGAATATTTTTTCGTTTTGTTTTTTATTTGCTTTGGTGGTAATGATAATATTAGCTGTTATTTATGGAATGCCTACTACATGCCAGACACTTTTCATATAGCTTCTTATTTAAGCTCAGAATAGCCTAATGAACTAGGTATTATCATGAACGATAGAAAATACCCCTGAAGCTCAGAGTTTAGTTAACGCATGTCAAGGCCACTCAGCTACCAAGTGGCAGTTCTGTGTGGTGCGTAGTTGCTCAGTTGTGTCCGACTCTTTGTGACCCAAGGCACTGTAGCCGGCCAGGCTCCTCTTTCTACCAAGTGGCAGAGCTGAGGCTTAATCCAAGCCAATCTGACTCCAGGACTAGATCTCTTAATCACAACAAAATAATACCTCATGCGGACAGAGACTTATTATCTGTGACAAGTATGGATTATAAAGAAAGTTAAACTCTCAGAAAGCAAAAAAAACTAGATACGTGTAAACTCAAGTTTAAATGCTTAAAAACAAGGAATGAGAAAAAGCTAACAAAACACCAGAAATCATGCGTGCATGTGATTACTCAGTCATGTCTGACTCTTTGCCACCCTTTTGGACTATAGCCCTCCAGGCTCCTCTGTCCATGGGAATTTTCAGGCAAGAATACTGGAGTGGTTTTCCATATCTTCCTCCAGGAGATCGGCCCAATCCAGAGATCAAACCTGAGTCTCCTGTGTCTCCTGCATTGCAGGTGGATTCTTTACCCAGTGAGACATCAGGGAAGCCCCAGACATCTTCATAGAACTCTTCAAAGTTAGCGAGTTTTGCTGGAAGTTTTTCATATAATTTAATGGACTTCTATTTAATTATTCAACTGTCAGGAATCTTTTTTTTTTTTTTTAACTTTTTTTTCATCAGGCACTCTGTCTATCAGATCTAGTCCCTTAAATCTATTTCTCACTTCCACTGTATAATCATAAGGGATTTGATTTAGGTCATACCTGAATGGTCTAGTGGTTTTTCCTACTTTCTTCAATTTAAGTCTGAATTTGGCAATAAGGAGTTCATGATCTGAGCAATGGCATCAAAATTTACTCATCTGATCAGATTTGGAAAAAAAAAAACAAACAAATTTTTTTTTTTTTTTTTACTTCAGGATTAAATGATGGTTGCTTTTTGGAGGAAAAGCTATGACCAACCTATTAAAAAGCAGAGCCATTACTTTGCCAACAAAGGTCCGTCTAGTAAAAGCTATGGTTTTTCCAATAGTCATCTATGGATGTGAGAGTTGGAACATAAAGAAAGCTGAGCACTGAAGAATTGATGCTTTTGAACTGTGGTGCTGGAGAAAACTCTTGAGAGACCCTTGGACTGCAAGGAGATCCAACCAGTCCATCCTAAAGGAAATCTGTCCTGAATATTCATTGGGAGGACTGACGCTGAAGCTGAAACTCCAATACTTTGGTCACCTGATATGAAGAACTGACTCATTGAAAAAGACCCTGATGCTGGGAAAGATTGAATGCAGGAGAAGGGGCCGACAGAGGATGAGATGGTTGGATGGTATTACCGACTCGATGGACATGAGTTTAAGCAAGCTCTGGGAGTTTGTGATGGACAGGGAGGCCTGGCAGTCCATGGGGTCACAAAGAGACATGACTGAGTGACTGAAATGAATTGTTCTTTCCTTCATCCCTAACAAATTCATGATAAGTTTAACTCTATCTTTACATTATATTCCAAATCAGTACAATCCTATCTCCATTTCCCCTGCAACCATTGTAATCCACCCATCATCATACCTCATTACAATACACACAATAGCTTAAAACTAGTCTCTGCTTTCTCTTATGCCCTCCTGTAGTTCATTTTCAGAACAGCCATCAGAGCAAATCAGATCAGGTTATTCCCCTACTTAAAACCATCCTTTGTTTCTCTTCTCAGGTAAAACTCAAACTCTTTGCTGTGGCTTTCAAGCTCCTGCACACAATGCCCTCTGAATTCTTTCAGTAAGCAACCCTCCCTGTCCCCGCCCCCATTCTGCATTTCAGCCACACCAGCTTTCTCTTAGCCCCAAGCACACCAAGCCCCTTCTTGACTGGCTGTTCCTTCTGCCTGGAAATCTCTTCCCCTAGATCTTCACATAGCCAACTTTGGATCATCCAGGTGTCAAATACCAGCTTCTCAGAGAAGTCCATGCTAGCTCTCCTTTTAAAGTTGGCCGACATTGCTCCACATTGGTCACCATCCTATGGGTCTTTAAAATATATATAATATTTGGGTGCACAAGGTCTTAGTTGCAGTATGTGGGATTTTTAGTTGTGGCATGTGGAATCTTTTTTTTTTTTTTTCAGTTGAGGTACGTGGGATCTAGTTCCCTGACCTACATTAGGAGTGCAGTTTTAGACACTGGACTTCCAGGGAGGTCCCCCTATGGCTCTTTTAATTTTCTCCAGGAGCCCCATTACTCTAAAATTGCTTTGCTTGCTTAGTATCTTCCCCATTTAAAATATGAACTTCATGAGGGCATAGACTACACATGACTACTGTACCCCCATGCTTAAAATAGTGCCTATTACAGTCTAGGTTCTCAACAGATGAAGCAATTAAGAATCAAAAAAATTAAATGATGTGTCCAAAATCATCCAGTGAGTAAGAGATGAAGCCAAAATTTGAACCTAAGTCTTTCACATTGAATTCTCAAGCCCTTCTATTACATGATAATTCATGTAATATTCAGAACGCAATTATTTTCATTATCTGAGAAATAGAAAAAAGTCCCCTTTTTGTTATTTGTAAAGCTTATAAAAAGCTAACTAAAATAATTTTCTTATTTTTCCTTGCTGTAAAACATTATTCACACACACACACACACACACACACCCCTTTAATGAATACTCTTATGTATCTGGAAAATGTTTTTGTGTTAATAAAATAGGCCTTAACTTGACTATCCTATTTTTAATGGGCTAAAACTGATAGGAAAAGCCATATACTGATTTGTCAGAAAGTTATTAAAACAAATTTGGAACAATTTACTATGCAGTCAATGAGTTTATGTTCTTTTGAACAAAATTGGCTTTTAAATTAGTGTCTTATGTCCTCTGAAAAAGGTTTCATAATGCCATTCTCAAAGGGGAGAATTGTGGTTTGCTAACCACACATTTTGAGAGTGTCTGAAATAGAAATACAGAAATTATGTCCTAGGAAGAAAGGCGGTAATAAGACAAATAAATAACCTGAGGGTTTTCAAAATAATAGGTACATGTATTAAAATACTCTATAATTTTCTCCTCATAACTCTGGATTTTTTCCTTTAACTTTTTGCATCAAACAAATATATGTACTTAGTTTATAAAGTCAAAGATGCTTCAGCAACATAAATGGACCTAGAGATTGTCAGGCTGGATGATATCGTAAATGGGATCTTTAAAAATGGTACAAATGAACTTATTTACGTAACAGAACAGAGTCACAGGTGTAGAAAACAATCTTTTGGTTACCAGGAGGGGAAGGGAGAGAGGGATAAACTGGGATATTGGGATTGGTGTATACACACTGCTGTTGCTACTGCTGCTAAGTCGCTTCAGTCGTGTCTGACTCTGTGCGATCCCAGAGAGGGCAGCCCACCAGGCTCCCCTGTCCCTGGGATTTTCTAGGCAAGAACACTGGAGTGGGTTACCATTTCCTTCTCCAATGCATGAAAGTGAAAAGTCAAAGTGAAATCGCTGACTTGTGTCAGACTCTTAGTGACCCCATGGACTGTAGCCCACCAGGCTCCTCCATCCATGGGATTTTCCAGGCAAGAGTACTGGAGTGGGGTGCCATTGCCTTCTCTGGTATACACACTACTATATATAAAATATATAATAAGGACCTACTGTACACCACAGGGAACTCTACTCAATACTCTATAATGATATACACAGGAGAAGGATCTAAAGCAGAGGGGATATATGTAGATGCATCTGATTCACTTTGCTGGACACCTGAAACTACCACAACATTGTAAATCAACTATACTCCAATAAAAAGAATTTCTAAAAGTTGCTTATGTTTCTTGGTCTTTCACAGTTGCCTATGGACTTTCTGCCACATATGCTTTTCCTCCAATCTTCCCAATTTGGCAATGTACCAGCTTTTGATTAAACTGGTAATCAATGTTACATTATGTCTGTTGTTCACAGCTGAGCTATGTATGGCTGTACAACTATTTTTCTTCTCTTCATATTAATAATTGCCTTCTTTGGCCATTGCTTTAGTTCTTTTTATTGGACCCTGCTGGCTTAGACGGTAAAGCGTCTGTCTACAATGTGGGAGACCTGGATTCGATCCCTGGGTCAGGAAGATCCCCTGGAGAAGGCAATGGCACCCCACTCCAGTACTCTTGCCTGGAAAATCCCATGGACAGAGGAGCCTGGTAGGCTACAGTCCATGGGGTCACAAAGTGTTGGACACGACTGAGTGACTTCACTCACTCCACTTTACTTCTTTTTGCACTTCTCACCAGTTCATCTATAAACTTTTTGATAGAATTATAACTCCTTTCACTGTGGTACAAACATACTAGGTAAGCTGTTTTGTCTTTCTCTCACACATTCTCTCTAGCTCTCTTGCATTTTCTTGGGAATATCTTCCCTGTGGTGTTCCACTTCTTGCTTCAGTCTGCACTAATTGCTCTCCATAAGACCTGCTGGATATCAGTCCTGGGATGACTTTTTTCATAATCCTAAGAATTTTCTTTTGGAGTGGATTTTCCACTTCTTGGACCCATGTCTATTCCTTTTTGGTTCACTTTCTTTTAAAATTATTTTGATTTATTTAATTTTTAGGTGTACAATGAAGGGATTCAGTTACAGATACATATATGTGTATATATGTATATATATATATATATTTTAGATTCCTTTCCCATATAAGTTATTATAAAATATTGAATACAGTTCTCTGTGCTGTATAGTAACTCCTTGTTGTTTTATCTATTTTATACATAGTGTGACTTTTTGGTTTACTTCTCACATGGTTTACATTTCTAAGTAAATTCCTTAGGAAGTGTGCAGATGGGGTACATTTGTGGGAAGAAGCATGTATGACAATGTCTTTGTTTTGCCCTCAGACTCAATGGATAGTTTATTTGGATGTAGAATTTTAGAGTGGAAATATGCATCTCTCAGAATTTCACAGGTACCGATCTTGCTTCCAGTGTTACTGCAGTGGTGGCTTCCTCAGCCTGAACGCAGATGTGATGGCCCTTCCCTGCTCCCTCCCTGGTGCCAGTCTCAGTGCTCTGTTGAGGCAGGACCTGCTGACCCTAGGCTCCACCTAGCCCACTAGGCCAACCTGCTCCCACCACCCACCCACTAGGCAAGTGGGCAGGTGGGAGCTCTGCTCCAGGGCACCAGCTTCCAGGCCTCCTCGCTGGCACAAGCTGACTGCTGGGGCCAGTGGTGAGCTGATCCCACGGCGCCCGCAGCCTCAGACAGTGATCCTGGTTAACAAGCATGTCCGCTGCCTCTGCATGGCCACTGTGGTCTCTGCCGCTTGCATGCCTCTCTACACAGAGGGTGGAGGAGGACGTTCTGCAGCAGCAGGGTCCTTCAGACCAGCCGCTTTCTGGAGTTGCACCTTTCTGCTTGTCCTGCAGAGGCACTCAGTAATTGGTTGGTGCCATTAGCGGTCCTGCTCAGCCATTGGTTGGTGCCATAGTGGGCCCCGCCCCTTCCCTCTTGTCTGTAAAATTTGCCTGAATTCAGACTGAGGGAAGCTGGTTTTTTGAGCTGCTGTCTGCCATCTTCTCCATTGCAGTTCAGTTCAGTCGCTCAGTTGTGTCCGACTCTTTGCAACCCCATGAATCGCAACACGAAAGGCCTCCCTGTCCATCACCAACTCCCGGAGTTCACTCAAACTCACGTCCATCGAGTCGGTGACGCCATCCAGCCATCTCATCCTCTGTCATCCCCTTCTCCTCCTGCCCCCAATCCCTCCCACATCAGAGTCTTTTCCAATGAGTCAACTCTTCACAAGAGGTGGCCAAAGTACTGGAGTTTCAGCTTTAGCATCAGTCCTTCCAAAGAAATCCCAGGACTGATCTCCTTCAGAATGGACTGGTTGGATCTCCTTGCAGTCCAAGGGACTCTCAAGAGTCTTCTCCAACACCACAGTTCAAAAGCATCAATTCTTCAGCGCTCAGCTTTCTTCACAGTCCAACTCTCACATCCATACATGACCACTGGAAAAACCATAGCCTTGACTAGACAGACCTTTGTTGGCAAAGTAATGTCTCTGGTTTTGAATATGCTATCTAGGTTGGTCATAATTTTCCTTCCAAGGAGTAAGCGTCTTTTAATTTCATGGCTGCAGTCACCATCTGCAGTGATTTTGGAGCCCCCAAAAATAAAGTCTGACACTGTTTCCCCCTCTTTCCGTTTTCAAGGGCCTGGGTATGTGCTTAATTTGGTTGAATCATATAGGTGGGACAGGAAGGACTCAGATAAATAAGGCAGAAGCTGTACTGTGACAATCTCACTCATTGTTCTTAGAGGAGACCTTGGCATTTGTATTAGGTGCAGCCAAAAATGATATAGGATGTTGGAACTGTACATCCACTTGACTAGGACTTGATAATTTTATGCAAGGGAAAGAGATGGTTTGGGATGTGGCTGACACCAGAAGGATAACTTAGAATTGTTCCAACACAAGCAACATCAGTAAACAGTGTGGGGTGTGAGTCAACCAGATTAATTACCAACTTTTGTCTGCATATGTAAGATAAAATAGTTGAGCCAATATTAATTAGACTTCCACTCTTCTGATTGGGTCCTTGGAAAAAATAGTAATAATAAAACATATCATAATAAGTATAATAAACCACATTAAAATAGTAACTTAAATGTTCTAATATTTTTTACATGAATTAGTACTTTTGCTCTCAATTAGAACCCAATGAAGTAAGCACTACATTACCCCATTTTACAGATGATGCAACTGAGTCAAAGAGAGGTTAAATAGTCTAAACACATACCGATGGTGTTCAGGAAGTTCACAGGATTAATCCTCATAAAGAAAAAAAGTGTCAAGTTTACAATTTATGATTCTAAGGGGAAGAAAAAGTTGCTTCCTGAGTCTGTAGTGATGAAAACCTGCTACATGACTATGTGGGGTGGGGGAACTACAGCTTCTGCTAAAAATCCTAAAACTCATTTATATTACCTTGGGAAGTCTACTATATGTACACAAAAACATAGTATCTGAATGCTAGAGAGGAAACAAAGAGGATTATACTTGATATTTCTCTCTTAAGAGCAATCAGATAATATTAAAGTACAGAATGTGTACTGTCTATCAATTAGGACTTAAAAAATCACTCTGTGTACGTTTTACTAGCAAGTATGCACTCATAAAGCTCTTGGTTCAGTTTCATTATTTAAGAAGGTGTTCAAATCCCAAAATGCTTTTGGTTCTTTGTATATCAAACTAAAGATGCTTTTATCAGGTTCATTTGGAAAATGACACTAAATCTTCATTCTTTTCCAGTGTAGACCTGGGTGAAGGGGTAAGAAATCAGAGTGTTAAAATTAATTTGCTCTCCCCTAAATAAAAATTTTTATATGTTACTCTTCATATTCTCTGATAGGTGCAATCCTTGGGGGAAGAAAAGGGGAACAAAAACAGCATTTATTCACGATTCACGTTTCCACACGCTTTATGTACTGAAGTTTGTGATGCATTGTTCCCTCCCAGACTGATGTGGTCATCGGAAGGCCATCTAGCATCATCTGGTTAAAAAACAGGCCATGGCATCAGAAGTGCCCAGGTTCAAATTCCACCATATAGTACTTCAAATTCCACACAAATAGTACTTAAAACTTATACTGTATCTATTTCGTTTTCTCTATTACTATTTTTACATGAAATCTGACTAGGGCCAATAACATGAAAAATTGTCATTATATTTCAAATACAGAAACATCAAATACCAACCTCTGAAAATCCCACCCATGAATCAAGATTATTGCCAATTAGTTTATTGATCTACAAGCCCTGTCAAATATCTTATCATGATGAAATTCCCACTGTTAGAAATATGCCTAATATTGCAAATCCCAGCAGGAGTCTTTCTAGTTATACTCTACATCAGACAGTAACTACCTTTTCAGCCACGACTCCTATCTGCCCACGAGCTACAGATGAATTATCTGAAACTTACATACAAACAGAGCCTCCGTATTCTTTATCTGTGTATTTGTTCTTTCTAGTGCTAAACAGCTTTGGGACTTGGACAAGACTTAGTAATGTCTTTAAGTCTCAGTTTTATTCATGGATTGTTGCAACGAATAAATCAAACACTATAGGTAAAGCATTTAGCCTAGAGCCTGATACATAAACACTGGCTATTATAGCATCAGAGCTAGATAGGGCCCACGTGAGGTAAAGCACTTAAGTGTGAAATTCAAGGGGGTGCCCCAAACAGTAATGAAGATAAATAAAATTTTAATGTAATACATTGAAAATTGACAATTAACACCAAAAATCAGTGATGAACAAAATATCAAAAATTTCAACTACAGGATTGGTAGTCTTGATTTTTATTTATTTATTTTTTTGGTAGTCTTGATTTTTCTTTGCCTCACTTCAATGTGGCTTAGCATGGTACTGTATAATGTATCATGTGTGTGGTGTGCATTGTTATGTAGTAGGTATTGTCATTTCTTTTTTGTTGTTGAACAGAACTGAAAACTGTCTCTTAATTCTCCTACCTGTGAGGATCACTGTCTAGTAATGTACTACTTGACACAGAAGCTGAAACAAGGGTGTCAGCTTATGTGGGTTCCGTTTTCTAAACTGTGCTGTCCTGACTGGTTAATACACAGTAAACAAATACGTTTGCTCAGCTATACTAAACTGAACCATTGTGACATGAAACTTCAGGAAAGCTTAAAGATTATACAGTGTGTGTGTGTGTATATATATATATATATGTCTATTTTCTGAAAATTACTTTAAGGAAAACCTTTCCAAAATCAATGTGCAATGGACTTTTCTTTGTTAAATTTTATTTTTTTTAAAGTTTGTTTAATTGGAGGATAATTACTTACAATACTGTGATGGCTTTTGGCATACATCAATATGAATTGGCCATAAATATGCATGTGTCCTCCCATCCTGAACCCCCCTCCCATGGGAAAGGAGTACATCAAGGCTGTATATTGTCACCCTGCTTATTTAACTTCTATGCAGAGTACATCATGTGAAATGCCAGGCTGGATGAAGCACAAACTGGAATCAAGATTGCCAGGAGAAATACCAATAACCTCAGATACGCAGATGATGCCACCCTTATGGCAGAAAGCAGAGAGGAACTAAAGAGCCTCTTGATGAAGGTGAAAGAGAAGACTGAAAAAGCTGGCTTAAAACTGGACATTCAAAAAACGAAGATCACGGCATCCGGTCCCATCACTTCATGGCAAATAGATGGGGAAACAATGGAAACAGTGAGAGACTTGATTTTCTTGGGCTCTAAAATCACTGCAGATTGTGACTGCAGCCATGAAATTTAAAGATGTTTGCTCGTTGGAAGAAAAGCTCTGAGCAACCTATACAGCATATTAAAAAGCAGAGACAGTACTTTGCCAACAAAGGTCTGTCTAGTCAAAGCTATGGTTTTTCCAGTAGTTACGTATGGATGTTGGAGAAGGAAATGGCAACCCACTCCAGTGTTCTTGCCTGGAGAATCCCAGGGACGGGGGAGCCTGGTGGGCCGCTGTCTATGGGGTCGCACAGAGTCGGACACGACTGAAGCGACTTAGCAGTAGCAGCAGCATGTATGGATGTGAGAGTTGGATCATAAGGAAAGCTGAGTGCCGAAGAATTGATGCTTCTGAACTGTGGTATTGGAGAAGACTCTTGAGAGTCCCTTGGACTGCAAGGAGATCCAACCAGTCCATCCTTAAGGAAATTAGTCCTGAATATTTATTGGAAGGATTGATGCTGAAGCTGAAACTGCAATACTTTGGTCACCTGATGTGAAGAACTGACTCATTGGAAAAGACCCTGATGCTGGGAAAGACTGAACGCAGGAGAAAGGACTGGCAGAGGATGAGATGGTTGGATGGCATCACCGACTCGATGGACAGGATTTTGAGCAAGCTCTGGGAACTGGTGGACAGGGAGGCCTGGCGTGCTGCAGTCCATGAGGCCGCAGAGTCAGACATGACTGAGAGGCTGAACCTAACTGACTCATTTATTTATCGGGCTGCATCAGGTCTTAGCTGTGGCCTGTGGGATCTTCACTGCGTCATGCTGGATTTTTTGTTGTGGTGCACGAACTCTCTAGTTGTGGCACCCAGGCTCAGTAGTTGTAGTGTGTGGGCTCAGGTGCTTCCTAGCACATGAGATCTTAGTTCCCTGACCAGGGATTGAACCTGTGTCTCCTCTACTGCAGGGTAGATTCTTTTCTGTTTATTTCTTTATTTTTAATTGAAGGATAATTACAATATTGTATTGGTTTCTGCCATACATTCAACATGAGTCAGCCATAGGTATATATATGTCCCCTCATTCTTGAGCATCCCTCCCACCTCCCACCACATCCCACCCCCCTAGGTTATCAGAGAGCCCCAGTTTGAGTTCCCTGAGTCACACAGCAAATTCCCACTGGCTATCTATTTGACATGTGTTAGTGTATATGTTGCTATGCTACTTTCTCCATTTGTGCCACCCTCTCCTCCCTACTCGTCCCTCTCCACCTCCCCGCTGGCCCCAGTGTCCATAAATTTATTCTCTGTGTCTCCACTGGCAGGGCAGATTCTTAACCACTGGACTACCAGGGAAGTCCTTGCAATGGAATTTTCTACAAGGACTCCCTTTGTCACTGAAGTGAGTTTGGGATGAATCAGTTTAATTATAGAATTGTTCTAGAGCTTCTGGCCATAAGTTCTTTAGATAAATTTTCCTTTATTCCAGATTTCACTTTCTAGTGAGTAGTATCATGCTAAAGCTCAGTTGTTTGCTATTTCAACACGATCCAGGCTGCCTTTGCCCTTCTATGCACACCAGCACTTACCCAAGTTAAAAGAAAGATGACATCTCCTAAGTTAACACTATTAGGAAGAATCTTCCAATATTTTATGCTTCCCTGCTGGTTGTACCCTAATTATAATTACTGTAAAAACCCCTATGAGATGGAGAGGTACCAACAAATTCAGAAGCAAAACATAATATTTGAGAAAATTAGCCAACACACGAAGGAAAGTTATTAGGAATAACGATAAGTCAATTACAGTTTACTCAAAGCATATAAAAAATCCATTATTTTTGCATATAAAAGAGGAAAACAAGGGATTTCCTTAATTCTAAGGTGTTAGTATTCAGTTCAGTTCAGTTCAGTCGCTCAGTCATATCTGACACTTTGCAACCCCATGAAGTGCAGCACGCCAGGCCTCCCTGTCCATCACCAACTCCTGGAGTCTACTCAAACTCATGTCCATCGAGTCGGTGATGCCATCCAGCCATCTCATCCCCTTCTCCTCCTGCCCCCAATCACTTCCAGCATCAGGGTCTTTTCCAATGAGTCAACTCTTCGCATGAGGTGGCCAAAGTATTGGAGTTTCAGCTTTAGCATCAGTCCTTCCAGTGAACACCCAGGATTGAACTCCTTTAGGACAGACCGATTGGACCGCCTTGCAGTCCAAGGGACTCTCAAGAGTCTTCTCCAACACCACAGTTCAAAAGCATCAATTCCTCGGCGCTCAGCTTTCTTTACAGTCCAACTCTCACATCCATACATGACCACAGGAAAAACCATAGCCTTCACTAGATGGACCTCTGTTGGCAAAGTAATGTCTCTGCTTTTGAATATGCTATCTAGGTTGGTCATAACTTTCCTTCCAAGGAGTAAGCGTCTTTTAATTTCATGGCTGCAGTCACCATCTGCAGTGATTTTGGAGCCAAAAAAATAAAGTTGACACTGTTTCCACTGTTTCCCCATCTATTTCCCATGAAGTGATGGGACCAGGTGCCATGATCTTAGTTTTCTGAATGTTGAGCTTTAAGCCAACTTTTTCACTCTCCTCTTTCACTTTCATCAAGAGGCTTTTTAGTTCCTCTTCACTTTCTGCCATAAGGGTGGTGTCATCTGCATATCTGAGGTGATTGATATTTCTCCCGGCAATCTTGATTCCAGCTTGTGCTTCATCCAGCCCAGTATTTCTCATGATGTACTCTGCATATAAGTAAAATAAGCAGGGTGACAATATACAGCCTTGATGTACTCCTTTTCCTATTTGGAACCAGTCTGTTGTTCCATGTCCAGTTCTAACTGGTGCTTCCTGACCTGCATATAGGTTTCTCAAGGGGCAGGTCAGGTGGTCTGGTATTCCCATCTCTTTCAGAATTTTCCAGTTTATTGTGATCCACACAGTTACTGGCTTTGGCATAGTCAATAAAGCAGAAGTAGACGTTTTTCTGGAACTCTCTTGCTTCTTCCATGATCTAGCGGATGTTGGCAATTTGATCTCTGGTTCCTCTGCCTTTTCTAAAACCAGCTTGAACATCTGAAGTTCACAATTCACGTATTGCTGAAGCCTGGCTTGGAGAATTTTGAGCATTACTTTACTAGCGTGTGAGATGAGTGCAATTGTGTGGTACTTTGAGCATTCTTTGGCATTGCCTTTTTTGGGGATTGGAATGAAAACTGACCTTTTCCAGTCCTGTGGCCACTGCTGAGTTTTCCAAATAGGCTGGCATATTGAGTGCAGCACTTTCATAGCATCATCTTTCAGGATTTGAAATAGCTCAACTGGAATTCCATCACCTCCACTAGCTTTGTTCATAGTGATGCTTTCTAAGGTCCACTTGACTTCACATTCCAGGATGTCTGGCTCTAGGTCAGTGATCACACCATCATGATTATCTGGGTTGTGAAGCTCTTTTTTGTACAGTTCTTGTGTGTATTCTTGCCACCTGTTTTTAATATTTCTTCTGCTTCTGTTAAGTCCATGCCATTTATGTTCTTTATCGAGCCCATCTTTGCATGAAATGTTCCCTTGGTATCTCTAATTTTCTTGAAGAGATCTCTAGTCTTTCCCATTCTGTTGTTTTCCTCTATTTCTTTGCATTGACCGCTGAGGAAGGCTTAGAGGATGAGATGGCTGGATGGCATCACCGACTCGATGGACATGAGTTTGAGTGATCTCCGGGAGTTGGTGACGCACAGGGAGGCCTGGCGTGCTGCAATTCATGGGGTTGCAAAGAGTCGGACATGACTGAGCAACTGAACTGAATTACTTAGTACAATGCCTAATACATGGTAAGTGCTCAATAAATATTAACTTATGTGATGACAATCAAGGTTATGTAACATGCCTGACAAGATTTGTTACCCTTTTAGTCTCCTGTGATTAGATAGAATGACCAGAGTTGCCTATATTTGAATTTTTATTGTAAGTTAGAGAGGAATCATTAAGGTCATACATCTGTAGATAAAGAAAGTGGGGTCCATAAAAGTTAGATTATATGCTTCAGCTAGTAGGATCAGAACCAGACTCCAAGACTTCTAACTCTGGATCTAGTCTCTTAATCTTGGTATCAATCTACAATCTTTTTTAAAGGTGACTCTCCTGCCGAGGTCCAGCCCTGGCTAATCCAGGGTATTCGAAGGGGAGACGGAGTCGGCGACTATTTACATACTTAACAAAGATATAAAGAGTAATAGAATGAGGATAGCTCAGTAGGAAAATTCAGTGGAGAAAAGAGGCTGAGTAGCTTGGTTTACGCAGGAGACCAATAAAACTTCAAGACAAGAAGTTTGCACCACCTACGTAGGCCGCAGGCGTCCTTCCGTTCTCCCGAAGGAGAGGAGACACTGAGGCCTCCCCGGTTGGATCTTAGAAGCCCAGGCATAATTAGTAAGCATGGTGGGTTCCGCGCTCCAGATGGAGACTTCAGCCAGAAGTTAAAGGGAAGAATGACATGGGGAGACCAAGCGTTGGTGAGCAAGGCCCGTAGCTTTATTTTCAACAGGGGCTTTTATACCCTTAGTTACACATAGAGGATAATAGGGGATGCAAAGTCAGCGGTTTTTGATCCTTATCAAAAACCAGGTTTCTTTCCTGCAAATTTATCGTATACAAATGGTTTAGGTGATTTACATTATCTTCTGGCCAGAAGGCCTATTAACATTTTATGACTCTTGACAGGGACTTATCAGCAAAGACTTATTTTCTCTAAGAGTAATTATTTTAAGGTTTGGCGCCATCTTTCGAAGATAAAATTGCATTCGTATAGGGTGGATGTGTAATGGGTTTACAACAAAGGAAAGAATTTATTACCTTAAGGGTCTAAAGTTACTAACACCAAGGCCACTACTTATTTTTTCTACATATCAACTATATTAATTAATACACATTCAAGGATACAATTCAGGGGATGTGAAAACTTGGCAACAAGCATTGGTTCATCAATGAAATCTTTTACTAGTTTTATTCTGACAGTTTTTAACTCTCTGAGAGGCTCTAAGCTATTTGAATATCTTAAGCTTCCAGTGCCTCTCGAGGCTGGGAGACTGTAAACAATCGTATGCATAGCTGTAGGAGTCTGGGTAAACTTGTCAGGCGAGTTAGAGAGCCATCTGAAGGGTTTGGATTTAAACACTCCTAATTGCCCAGGAACTTTATTAATTGGAGCTGTAAGTTAACTCTTTGACAGAGAGAGCGAGATGGTGGTGGGGGACAGCCCCCAGTAAAGTCAGAGGTGAGAGCACAAAGCAATAAAGTAGGCAGACTCTGGTTTTTTGGGGAAGATGCTCGAGAATATCCAGGGGGACTCCTGAGGCTCGATCCCGCCCTTGCGTATGCCGAACCTCCTTCCTCATGACCTTTGTCACGAGTGGAATGCCTCACCAGCTCCCGGCACTCTCCCAGTTAATATACTAAATACAAAGTACTGTTTATCTAATAATATGTAGAATTAATATATCACACCTTAACCAACACAGTTTTAAAGCCCTAGACAGAGGTTCCTAATGCTGAAGTTCACCTTCCCCTATCCCAAGTGGTTCAATGACAGGAAATTATTATTTGTCAGTTAAGTGGAAAATTACATTATTCAGAGCATCTCATCCCACTGGCAAGATGGTGTTTCTGAAACTAAAATGACATGTTGGAGCAGTGATGAGGAAAACTCTACTAATAAAATTGGCAGCTGCTCTTCAAAGAACATTTGGTTCTTCCTACTCTGAGCTGTATCTACATAATGATTCTCAACCAGGGTGCACACGTGGATCCTTTGGGGAAGCTTTGGCGACAAATATGCTGAAGTGCTGCCCTGAATGTCTTGGAGTAGGGTCCAGGCTTGAGAACTATTTACTGCCTTATCTCACCAAATTAGACCGAAGATTTCATCAGCAACAGCTGTACTATTTCAATTCTCTACGTAACCAGCAAAATTTACAAATGAAATTTTTCTTTTTTTATCATCAGAGAGCACAAGTTTGCTACAAGACAATCAATGAGAATTAGTTCAGTATTCCATACGTGTTTTCACCGTTTAAATCCTTACAACAGCCCTGCAAGGTAAGCACAGTTCATCATGGCATCTTGGACTTACAGAGAAGCTGCCCATAATTGCACCCACCTAGTAAATGGCAAACTGCCACTTGAACTCCTAATTCCTACATATCCCTAAGTCTTCAGACTGGACAGTCCTGTAGGTTGTCCAGAAACAAGGGCCTTTCCTATGGTACAGTCTGGCCCAAGTGCGGTTTGTTAAGAGTGTTTCTGTGGTAGTGAAATGTACACAAGGTGAAGCAGATCCAGTCAGGGTGTTTTTCCTGAGGCCAGAAAGCCAAGAACAAGAGGAACCAAGGATTGCAGATCATTTGGGAAATAGAGTAAAAGTAATTTTAAAAGCTCATAGGTATATGATAATTTAAAAAAAACTGGGATACTTCAGGGTTTTGATCTTACAGGATATTTTAGAATTTTTAGTCTTACTATCATATACTTAAGAAATGTACTATGTATCTTACTTCTCATGGTATCTGATCTGTCTCCTGTCCACTCTATCTCCCAAATGCCTGCCTGGTAGACCATAATGAGTAAAGTAACGAAGTTAATATATGTTGACAGAAATTTGAGAGACAGGAAACAGTCTTTATCCAAATGACTGGTTATTGTTTGAGCTTTTGATGTAAGCAGTCTCTTAATAAATCAATAAAAAATTAGCCACTGAGCAGATTTCATATTCTTGCTTCCTAACCCAGAGGTCAAATCCAAGTGGGAAGCAAATACATGATTTGGTGAGCTTGGAACTGGAACAAAGATGATTTGATGGTTAATATTCATGCCTAAGAGGCTTCCCAGGTGGCTCAGTAGTAAAGAATCTGCCTGCTATGCAGGTGCAGGAGATGCCACAGGCTCAGTAACCTGGTTCAGGAAGATTGCCTGGAGGAGGGCATGGCAACCCACTCCAATATTCTTGCCTCAAAGAATCCCAAAGACAGAGGAGCCTGGCCGGGCACAGTTCATAGGGTCACACAGAGTCGGGCACAACTGAAATAACTGCGCACACACATCGTGCCGAAGGCAGGCATCTACTCTGTTTGGCTTAAGTCTGATGGTCTGGGCAACCTGTCTCTAAACAGTCTCATTTCTTGCTACCGCAAAGGGAGCAGAGGCTTGGAAAGTTTTGGGCCCTCCTCAAGTGCTTACCTCAGTTTTCACCAGATACTCTCAAAGTTACAAGTATTCAATCTTAGAAAATGTGTTCAGTCAGTCAGTTCAGTCACTCAGTCATGTCTGACTCTGCAACCACATGGACTGCAGCACGCCAGGATTCCCCGTCAATCACCAACTCCCAGAGCTTTCTCAAACTCATGTCCATCTAGTCAGTGATGCCATCCAACCATCTCATCCTCTGTCATCCCCTTCTCCTCCTGCCTTCAATCTTTCCCAGCCTCAGGGTCTTTTCAAGTGAGTCAGTTCTTCGCATCAGGTGGCCAAAGTATTGGAGTTTCAGCTTCAGCATCAGTCCTTCCAATGAATATTCAGGACTGATTTCCTTTAGGATTGACTGTTTTGATCACCTTGCAGTCCAAGGGACTCTCAAGAGTCTTCTCCAACACCACAGTTAAAAAGCATCAATTCTTCGCACTCAGCTTTCTTTATGGTCCAACTCTCACATCCATACACTGGAAAAACCAGAGCTTTGACTAGATGGACCTTTGTTGGCAAAGTAATGTCTCGGCTTTTTAATATGCTGTCTTGGTTGGTCATAGCTTTTCTTCCAAGCAAGTGTCTTTTAATTTCTTCTAATTAGAAAACCGTGTTGGTTATACCAATTCAATTGTACAAAGCCCAGACCCCCACCCCAACCCCTATTCCTACCAAACTGCAGCCCCTAAGTACCTTCTAGAAAAATTCTGAATTCTCCATATAGGTATTTACTTGAAAGTTATTTATTGAATAGCTACTAAGTGTGAGGTGCTCAGGATATGGCAGTGAAAACTAAACAAAAACTGCAAACAAAAACTGCAAACAAAACTGCTGCCCTCCTGGAGCTTACATCCAAGTTGGAAGAAATATATGATAAATGTCAGATGGGAAGGGGAAGGGAGAATATTGAGAGTGGATAAAAGTGTTATAAAAGTTATAAATACTAGGGAAGGCGTCACTGAGAAAGTGACATTTTCACGAAGTGGATGTGGTAGGGAAGTATATTCCAGATCAAGGCAAAAGGCCAGAGATGGGAGACTGTATTCAAGAAACAGGAAGAGGCTGATGTGACGGAAACAAAGTTTGCAAGGAGAGAAGCAGGAAACAAGGTGATCAGAAGTAGCGCAATTCCAAAGGCTGGATTTATTCCAAGGGAGATAAGGCAATATTTGAAGGTTTAGAACAGAAAAAAGAAAAACATTTGCCATTTGGTGGGGGAGACATAAAAGTAATTGGTACAGAATACATAGGTGAAAATTAACTGTTTGGAAGCTTACCCTTAAGCCTGGTTAGAAGCACCAAGTGTAACAGAGAGAAAGGAAAGAGAGAACCTTATTTTGCAGGAAGCACTTAAGGACTTCAGAAAACAGTTTTTTTCAGGTAAAAATAAGCTGATGCAGTTTTACTGATCTGTTTACATGACGCAATTTGACTGATGCAGTTTACATGATGTAGAAAAGAGAACTGTATGTATGGCAGCCTTACTGACTTTGAAGAGAGTGGCTAAAAATTTGTGAGGATTAGCTAGTTTGGGGGGGGCGGTGACTGAAATGTTAAATTAGAGACACTGAGAGGAAAGCTAATTAAGCACTGTTAGAGGTGCTGGAAAAGATTCATCTTTAGGTAACGAGCTGGATTAGATGAGGTTTGAAAGAATGCAAAAGTAATTTGACATTTTTATAGTTTAAAGGATTCAGTAAGTGTTTAGTCGTTGGAACCGGCTTAAATATGGAGGAACTGGGTTAACTGACAAGGGATTCAATACAGGCAGAGGGTTTCTAAATGTTTCTATGCAACTCTGAAGTTTTTACATTTCTTTTACAATTATTTTGGGCAATTATTTGAAACTGTACTTATTTGAAGTTTCTGACTTCCGTGTCTTGTCCAAGCTTATTAAGACTGGCTCTTTCTTCTTCTTTAAAAACCATCTCTTTCCTGAACCACTGTAAGTTGTCTGTCACTCCTCAATCACTGAAACCTTCTAGCATTATGCTGAAACAGTTTGGGATCGTTTGATAAATATATGGAGAGTAACAAAATTTTCTCTTTTCTCTTGGTTTTGAGGAACTCATCTTCCTTTATAAACTCTTTAAAACTGGATTTCACTACTGATCCTTAGCCAGCCAGATCTCTAGTAACCGATACCCCTGAACCCTGAAGGTTACTTCCAAACCCAATGCCAAAA
Organism: Bos javanicus; assembly: GCF_032452875.1. NCBI lineage: Eukaryota > Metazoa > Chordata > Mammalia > Artiodactyla > Bovidae > Bos > Bos javanicus. Next base: position 50,939,750 of record NC_083877.1, on the reverse strand, counting down.
CTTCAGAAAGCAGTTCTGTTAGGTTTTTTCAACTTAAAAATGCTGTACTATGGCAACTTTGAGGAAAAAAATAACTACCTACCAGTCTGTGGACAGCTGTGCCATTCAGTGTTAGGTGTAGAAAGATTATAACAAATGAAAGATCTAATATTTTAAGAGATTACTTCTCAGATCCCCATCTGAAAATGGATAGAACAATAATTGTTACCTACAGCTAGTAGAATTCTTTTTTGAGTATTAGGCAAGCAATGCATTTAAAATGCTTAGTACATTGCCCAGCAAATAAAGTGCTTAGCAATGTTAGCAACTGGGTAATCCATTATGGTCAGCACAGCTCCACTCTACCAATGGGGAAAAAGATCAAAAGTGACCTAAAGACCCAAAGTTTACAAAGAGGCAAAGCAGAAAAGTAAGTTAGTTCATTGCAACACATAACTGAGGCTTCTATTGTACCGTTCTACAACGTGCAGAGGGGATCAGGAAATGAAGAAGTAGACCTCTACACACAGACAGACCCCTGCTCCAAAACTGCAGGGTTAGGAGGGGAAGAAAAGAGTATGAAATCCAGAACAATAGAAGAAGTGCCAGTTCCCCAAAGAGTCAAAGACAAAGGTACCCTGGCTGCCTACAATAAAGAACTTCAATAAAGACTCCTTCTCAAATCAAAAGGTGGCCTCTGGGCAATCCCTTGGCACCCATCTTTTACTTTGTGTAAGCATACACGCTGCTGAGTTTTCCAAGAATCTAGACCATCTGAACTACTGATTCACATGAAGGAATATGGGAGGCTTTAAGAGGTGGTATTCAGAATTTTCCTTGAAGGATTTCCCTGGAAAAGATGCTTAAAAAAAAAAAAAAAGTCGTAAGGTTAGTGCTTAAGTTTCCAACACTTCAGTAGAAGTGAAGAGTCAGTTAGACTTATATCCTAGGAAGAAGACCAAAACACTGTCATTAAAGCTCTGCTGCTGCTGCTCCTGCTAAGTCGCTTCAGTCATGTCCGACTCTGTGTGACCCCATTGACGGCAGCCCACCAGGCTCCCCGTCCCTGGGATTCTCCAGGCAAGAACACTGGAGTGGGTTGCCATTTCCTTCTCCAATGCATGAAAGTGAAAAGTGAAAAGTGAAAGTGAAGTCGCTCAGTCATGTCCGACTCTTCACGACCCCATGGACTACAGCCCACCAGGCTCCTCTGTCCATGGGATTTTCCAGGCAAGAGTACTGGAGTGGGGTGCCATTGCCTTCTCCCGTTAAAGCTCTAAACTTAGTCAATTACTTGGAGTAAGGAAAAGGGCTGGAGGACCAACAGCTAAAACGCTGGAAACAAAGACACATACACTTCCAGGTGTGGATTTTTATTTTCACAAAGAGACAACAATGCCTTCCCACATACAAGTATTTACAAAACCCAACTGATTCACCAATCTAGAACCTGGGTTTTTGTTTTTTGTTTTTCCACTTCTCAACATAGTTGGGAATATGGAAACATTAATACCAACACAATTCCCAGAGATGGAATTTATCCATCAAACAGTGCAGATTACCTAAAAGTGCACTTACCTGCACAACTCAGTCTAAGAACCTCAGTGATACAAATCTCATGGCCAAGGTTTTATTAATCTATTTGGTTTCATACCATGCAAACCTGAACAAGTGTGCTGCTACACTAAACTGAAAATTGGTTTTCATTTTACAATTAAAAAGGTTCTCAACGCTTTAGCAACTATACAGAATATGAAGGTTTATTTCAAAAAAGAGTACATTTCTTAAAACCAGGATACACAGATGCACTTAATGTAACAGTACCTTCTGCAAAAATAGGTTACATAATACTCAGAAATGCAAGGAACAATCTTATTTTCTAAAAATTAAACAGCAGACTTCTTAAGCTTAAACAGCCTTCAAAATGGAGGCTGAAAATTCTTGTTGATAAGAAGTAACTCTAGAGCCTGACACCACAGAGCTAATGCTGCAAATTAAACCACTACCACACACCTGCAAACTACTCTTTATATTCACACAGCGTTAAACAAAATGGTTTTGATTCCTATCCTTTCCAATGTGTCTTGGTGCTGCAAGAAAAAAAGTTGAATGATACACAAAACTATTAAAAGTTACAACGGAACTATTTAAACATCTTCTCCAAAATTGAGAAAAGCAATCATGTTAAATTTTAAAAAAAGAGAAAAAGGAAAAGTCTGACAACTCTCAAGCAAGTCAGAGGTCCTCTTCATAAGTAGTCAAGTAAAGTTTATAGGAGATTTCAATAAATTATCTTGAAACCATGGCAGCAAGTAATTTTCAGAATCGTCGTGGAGGTACACCCTTAAATGGCTTAAATCCGGAGCCACTTCCTCTTGGCATGGAATTGCCACTGATTTGTACAATTCTATTAATTGGGGATGCATTACTGAAAAAAGGTTTAAAAGAAAAAATTGTCAGAGAACAAGAGAGAAAATAACGACAGCTAATACCTAAAAAGTGATTATTATTTAACAGACACTGTTCTTTGTACTTTACTCATCTTAAATAATTTACTTTTTTCAACAGTTCTGTGAGGTATGTATCATTACTAACCCCGCTTTCCTGATGAAGAGTGATACAGCATTTAAGTTAGCTACCTAAGACCACAATGCTTATCTGATAATAAACAGTGGCACAGGGATTTCAACTCTTACAGTCTTGTGTTAAACTCCTGCCTCTTAGTAAGCCATGTCATGGTCTGCATATGAATGGACTTCTCAGAGTGTGGTCCCTAGATCTGCATCAGCATTAACTAGGAACTTGAACCTCTGAACTATAGGACATCATTTAAGAAATACTTTTGGAATTTCTTTTATATGAATAATGCAACACAGTAGGTATGAATAAATAATATAGGAATAAAAACCTACCCCAAAACGCTATAACAAATTTGGAAGATATAAATCCATGGTGAAATGGTTTAAGGATAAAACCTGATTAAAGAAAGGCTTGGATGCCAGGCTAAGTGATCTAAAGAAGCTGTTTGTAGTTCTGGAGCAAGTAAATGGTGTAAGAAAACAGTCTCAACAGTTAAATTTAGAAATAATGGAAAAAAATGGAGGAGAGAAAAATATTGGGAAGATCGACAGGAGCTGAAATGAAAAAGAAGACAAAGCCACCACAAATATTTTTTTTTAACTGAACCATACTTAGAAATTTATGCTAGGCAAGAAGAAAAATAAAGATGAGGCCCATATTTTTTCCAGTCTGGCACTGGCAAATTAAAAGAAGTTGGAGACAACGGAAACATAAAGATCTGAAATAGGAGGGGAATGAGTTTCCTTGTGACCTTGAATTTACTGACTCATCCAAGCATCTACATGGTGATCACAATATAATATAATAAAGAATAGTGTCTAAAATGCAACCATGTGAAGGAGCCAATAAAATAAATTTAAAAATTATGGTACATTAGAAAACAGAGGACTGTTTCAAAAAAGGAAAATCAAAAGGTTTTAATCACCAAAGTGCCCAAGAACTAAAAAAAAAATAAAGGAATCTGTATTTATCAAGAAAAAAGGTATGGGTGACCTTTAAAAACCAAGGAGAGGGGAAGGAGGGGGTGGGAAAAATCTGACATATATACACTACCATGTGTAAAATAGCTAGCTAGTGGGAACCTGCTCTACAGCACAGGGAGCTCAGCTAGGTGCTCTGTAAAGACCTAGATGGATGGGATAGGGGTAGGCGGTGCGAGGGAAGTTCAAGAGGGAGAGGATGTATGTATACATATACCTGATTCACTTCCTTGTACAGCAGAAACTAACACAATATTGTAAAGCAATTATCCTCCACTTAAAAGAAAAAAAGTGATGAGGCTGGGCAGGCACAAGTATAACACTCACTTAAATTTGATGGTGGAAGCAACCAATACAATAGTAGTAACTGGGGTCAGTGAGCTAAACCAATGTCTCTTCTAAGATAGATGAATGGGAAAGAATGAAGTGTATAGAAGAGATAGACCAAATACTTGTCAGCTGAGGGGTCACAATGGATATTGGTATGAAGAGAAAATAAAGCTCATCTCTTAGCATCTGAACAGCCTTTAGAGTAAATGTCCAAAAATTTTGATAAAGCTATTTGAGAAAGGAGGAAGCAGAACATACTTTCAGTTTCTTCTTCCTTTCTAAACATTTTTGTAATGATAGTGAACAAGAAGATTGTTCCAATATGAAATTAATATTCCTGTCTACTGGATTCTGACATGTATACATACCTATATGAAGATGTATGCCAAAATACCAACTAATTAACTTATAATGAGGAATATTAACACCAGAGCATGAGCACAAACCCTGCATATAATCTCCTGGAGACTTTGAGTTAATATGAAGAAATACCTGGGCAGACCTACGGTTGTTACTCATTGTAATTCAATCTCTCAGAAACCATAACGACTTTTAAAGGAAAAAGGTTTGGTTGTATGCTGGCAGAAAAACTTGAACTGATTAACTACTTACCTCGTATGTTGCGTTATCATGCCTGCTCCTGTCCGGCCATCACCCATTCGCCTTGTATCATGATAGCCAGGCCCTTGAGAAGGTGGACCATGCCATTCTTTCCTTGGTCCACTTGTGTCCCGTCCATGGCGTTCAACTACATGTCGTTCTTCAGGATAGTGCTAAAGAATAACATATTAAAAGAAAACCTCAGCCTCAGGCCAATTTACTTATGCTGGTATACTTCTCATGTCAGAAAGAAATTAAGACGTCTGAGAAGATGAAAGAATGAATAATATGAAAAAAGGTTTCCATCTACTTTGAACTGGGAAGCTACTCAGGCTATAAGGGTAGAAAAGTAGAAAATGATTCCGCGTTGGTATTTCTATACCTTCTAACACCCATGTACTTTTTGACCCTTGAGTATTTCTGGATCTATATATAATGCCTAGATCTCTACGTGTGTTAAGAAGGCATACTGAGAGATCAGAACCTTAAGACAATCAGGGTAGGGTATATGATCCACATGCAAATACCACATAGAAATAGGAGCTGTCATCTTATTTTACACAGTACTAGTTATTGTTATGGCTCTTACAAGGCCTTACATCCATGAGTATTAAAAAAAAAGAATACTGAACATAAAGAAACAAAAACAGAGAACTAAGGATCTGAGAGAGGAAAAAAAAAAAAAGGGTCAAAAGTTATGAAAGCCTACAGAAATCTGAAGGTGCTCTACAGATGCATACTGCTGTCAGAACAGCTCACAGACCCAACACCATGAAAACGAAATTTCCAAGGGAGGAATAAGATCCTTCCCTAAAGATACCTTTTGCAAAAAAGGTAACTGAATGCAGAGGGGCTAGTCTATGAGACTGCGTTAAACTTTAAATAAGGCAGACTATCTGGATTATATTAAACAAATTTTAAAAAGTTCTATTCAGGGTATAGCTCAATGAATTGATCTACTGAATATTTCTACTTACTAGAAACACTGCAACTTATAAATCCCAGCAGGCCCAAATCTGTTTCAAAAATGTTTTGTATGAAATGGAAAACACAAAGCGGTATTAACTAGAATGCCTAGAGATTAAAAAGTTTGCTGGTAAAAAGTTGTTACAAAACCACAGAGCACCAGAGGATAACAGAGGTTGAAGGATGGATACACACATATACATACACTTCAGAATTCTTTTCTGTAATTTGATAATATTCTATCTTCACTACTGTCAACCTATATTATGCCAGTTATTTCATCAACAGAATGCTTTCAAATCAGGTAAAAGCTCATTTGAATTGCAAACAGATGTCCTCTGTTCATTAACTTACAAAATATTCATGTCAATGAAGTGTCACAAGAGTAAAAAGCAATTAAAAAACACAAAATATTCCACTTACCTATCTCTAAAAATAAAAGAACAAAAAAGAGACAAGTATTTTATTTCAATAAATTCTACACTTTATTTAATTGAGTAGGAGGAAAGAGAGAGTATTATTTAAAGGAAATAAAAGGAAAAAGATGACAGAAACACAAGTACAGGTCAAAGATTTTCCATCCAGTTTGAAAATCTCAATTTCTTTTTTTTTTTTTTTTTTTATTTATTTTATTTTTTTGAAAATCTCAATTTCTTAAAAAAGAATTAAAGCCAAAGTCATCATTAAGAAGGTTCATCTACCAAATACAACAATTCTCAAATTTCAGCAGGAATTTTAATAAAAATTTCAGGGATTAAGTCAAATTATTATGTTGTACACTTTAAACTTACACAGTTTTGTCTGTCAATTGTATTTTAAAAACTATAATTAAAAAAAAACTTCAGGGTTAGTATCCTGCTTCTCTGGACTACGATGTTCAACTACTGTCTTGAAAATACAAAAGGGACTTCCTGGTAGTCCAGTGATTGACAATCTGCCATCCAATGCAGAGTACTCAAGTTCTATCCCTGGAGAGGGAACTAAGATCCCAAATGCACAGAGAAACTAAGCCCATGCATTGCAACTTCCCAGCCCGCCTACTCTGGAGCCTGCACACAACTAGAGAAGCCCACGTGCTGCAGGCTGCAACTAAGACCTGATGCAGGGAAACAAATAAGAAATATATATTTTTTAAATACAAGGAGCATTAAGACCTTTCGTGAGAAATGAGTCTGCCAATCATGCCAATCTAACTAGGTCACGCCCAAATGATACTATAAATACAATGTCTCAATGAGTCCTCTAAATTTATTTCTGGAGAATTGACAATAAACTGTCATAAGCACTTACCTGTGCTCCACTTCCTCGGTCAGTGATTACTCCTCTGTCTCCCTCCCTGTTTCCATAGCCGGAAGCATTACTGCGAGTCCCAGGAGGAGCCCCTCTTACACTGTGCCCTGATACTTCTCTCCCAGATCGTTCTGGCCTTTCAACTCTGTTAAACAAAATTCAAGAACATATACAATCAAACTCTAACCTTTTCTGAAAAACCCAAGTGCTTATTACCATTAGCTAGGCATTAGAAACTATACAAATACCTTGTTTCCCGTTTGTCAGTGGACATGCCTCCTTCAGCCTTCCAGGAGGTTGGTCTAGATGGATTGGGCCCTCCTTCTCGAGGATGTCTAGGGTGGGTGGTATCAGGTCTGTCATGAATGATCACTGTTCTCCTCTCATCTCGTTCTCCTCGTCTGTCTGTTTCTCGAAGTTCGTTTCTTGGTGGTGGAGGCTCGTTTCTTCTGGAATCACTGAAATTTTTGGGATACCTTTCAAAACCTAGATCTTCTCTTCGTGCAGAAGGACGTGGTTTTTTCCCTTCACTTTGACCAACAAAACGTTCTCTCCTGTTATCCAAAACAAAGAACACAGGTTTTGAGAAGTAAGTACTTGGTCTGATTCTTCTTAACTTTATTTGCATAACCTACAATAAGAACACCTTCTTTAAAAAATAACTTAAGGCAAAGTGAACAAAATAGCCACAATTATTGATTGTAATGGGGCTTCCCAAGTAGCTCAGTGGTAAAGAATCTCCCTATCAATGCAAGAGAAATAGGTTCGATCCCTGGATTGGAACGATTCCTTGGAGAAGAAAATGGCAACCCACTCAACTATTCTTGCCTGGAAAGCCCCATGGACAGAGGAGCCTGGCGGGCTACAGTCCACAGGGTTGCAAAGAGTCAGACACGCCTGAGCACGATTATGACTGAGCATAATAACCTATGTTCTTTTAAATTGAGCTAAATGTCTGGCGTGAAGGGTGGTTTTTTGGCATACAAGGGAAATTACATCAAACACTCAAGTCACTACCAACCTGAAGAATGTTTTACTATTCTTCACAAGTGAGGCACATCCCAAGGTAACAATATTTTCACTTAGTTTTAAAGGTTAAGAAGATAAAGCCTACCTACTTAAGCATGTTTTGGTGGCCTATAAAACTAATTCTGAATACAGAATCACATTCTCATTAACAAATAGAAAAACCAAACATGATTTGTTCTGAATACGCAGTTACAACCTGTACTTAAGATTTTAATAGAGAACCAAACTATCACTAATAAGGCTCATACACCAAACACAGTAATTTTCAACATATTCATTTACCTATCAAAAGATGAAGACGGAATTGAGGAACTCTCAGGAAACCTGCCCCTCTCTCGGTGGTCAAAGTCATTAAATCTATTCTGTTGCCGAGAGTAGTCAGATCCATGGCCGAATCGTGCATCTGTATCTAGAGACAACTTTTTATTCTCGCTCCAGTAAGGATCATCCCGCCTTGAAGAGAAATATTTGCTCGTTTATATAAATTAGTTTTACAGCAACAAAATAACACCTATTGGAGTCATACATACCACATGCTAGGAACTGTGGATACAGAGGGCTAATAAACTCAAGACAAAACATTCTTTTGTAAGAACAAGCTAGCAAAAAATTATCAAATTATATAAAGTTATACAGTGTTAGAGGAATTCCACAGAAAATAATTGAAAAACTGTTCTCAAATTACTAAATTGGAAAGGCAAATAAGACAAATACTTGATAACATTCTAAAATAAAATTCTAACCAGGAGGAGCATACAACACTTTTGGTTATACTTAACTTTGGAAAGGATAGAGAGTTAGTCCCAAGCACAATTCATTCGCTCCGCTCCACTTGTTTCTCAACACAATCAACTAAATCTCACAGAATTTATATTAAGAAAATTAAATTACTATATTTTGAAGTCTATTAAGAACTATGAATGCAAACAAATAACAGAATCTATATTTTAGTGTTCCCAAGTTTGTGACTTTGATTTCTGTACTGTCTGTACTACCCTGTAAGAATTTTCAAAACAGGTCCGAGTTTGAGAGCCATTATTAAAGTCTACCATGTATTCAATATTTCAAGTCCTAGTGGAAAACATTTGGCAAAGAAAGGAAAATGGGGTGGAGGCGAAATGGGGAAAAGTTTTCTTCTACTTGAAAATCCACTGATGTCCAATTCACTACTGCAGTCATTCCATCCCTCTTGATCATGAGCTTTTATTCCAGCAACAGGTGCCTGTGCTTTCTAATTCCACAGTCTTAGCATGAAAGGAATAAGACAGCAAGTTTAACTGTTAAAGAAAGCAAGCAACTACCTATGATCTACATCACGTGGGCGTTTCAAAGAATTCCTTTTTTCTTGTTCATAACGAAGCTGCTGCTGTTGCCTTCTCAGTTCCTCTCGTTCTCGAGCAATACGTTCAGCTTCCTTACGACGTTCCTTCAGACAACATAGAAGGAAGAACCAACCAATGCAAAATGAAAACATAAGGTAAGTATATATGCAACCTTGCTTTAATCCTATCATTAAGAAAACATAAGCAAGCATCAGGCAAAAGACAAACCTGGGACAAAAAAATCTGACTTCAGTAATTGCAATCTAAGCTATGACTACTGTTCTATAACATTAAAAATAACAGAGACTGGGTGGTGAAAGCTGGCAAGTAATTTGGAAGGTCAGATTTAGTTTAATAATTTGAAACAAAAGCACCTAAAAGTAATTAGAGATAAAATTATTAATAAGACTAAGTGTCCTAAAACCCTGGATGCAATTCTGCAAAGAGAGGCATTATTTCCTTCCAGCCTTGGGGAATCATTCCCACTATAATAAGTAAGGAAATAGTTATTATTTTCCAAGAATGGGATAGTGACAGAGCCTGGATTACAACTACTCTGGACTCATAGTCCTATGCTCAGACTATTAGGCTGCCATGATATCACAGAGTTCAAGTTATTACCAATTGGCTAGAACAAAGTCATGACTAAATGTAGTTTTAATTAGCACCTAATTCACTGTTATCTCAGGGACACTTAATAAATGCTCATTAGCTGAACTTATTCTATAAAAGCTTTACAGCATGTAAAGCAAATTTCAGGGCAAAAATCACAGGGTTTGAAAAAGGTCAGTTATTTAAGATGAAAAGATTTTCTGACTGCACCTGTTCAATACGAATGCGTTCCCTTTCCAAGCGTTCGCGTTCCATTCTCTCTCTCTCTAGTTTTTGCCTTTCAATTTCTAGGCGCTCTCTCTCTCTCTGTAAGCGTTCCCGTTCTTCCCGTTCACGAATTATTCTAATGCGTTCTCGCTCTCGACGCTCTCTTTCTGCAATCTCTCTTCGTCTAACAAAAATCAGTATTTAGAAATACTTAAATTATGCTAGCACTGTGTGAAAGAGAATAGCTTTTGAATTTGTATTTTTCCTTGAGGTTGGCAATTTTATACTTTGACTCATTCTAAATAGTTTTAATGTAATTGGAAAGAGAACTAAAAATAAAACTTTAAACAGATTTCAATACTGTCACTTATTTAAGACTGTCACCTGAACAAATTTACAGAGTAGTTGCCTCTTAGATGATTCCTGTTTAAATAAAAATCCCACTATGATAGCCCATTAATTAGTCAACATCTTTAAAAGGACATTCTACATATATGAATTTACTGAACTACAAACTTCTGTTTTTGATAGAAAAATTTCCAGTATCTAGGATATATTCTATCTCCTAAGTAAGCCTTAGTTTTGTTCAACTGGGATCACAGCCACCAACATGAATTACAGCAAATGCTATACTAAATGGCTGCCCTCATGGCCTCTTTTGGAGTGTTCACAACCCATAATAAATGGCTCTAGATAACACGTTTCTTTGAGTTCAAATATGTGCTCAACTAAATTATTATATTAAGACTTCTAATAGTGGGTTATTTTTCTGTTTGTTTTTAATCATTTCCTCACTTTAGGGCACCCAGGGTATTCTGTCAATCAGCATGTCTTCTAGTAACCCAGTGGTTCTCAATGGTTCAGTACGGCCGTGGTGGAGGGGCGTTTCTAATTTTAACAATGACCAAGGGGGCTGTTACCAGCCATTAGTTAAGGGGACCAAGGATTCTACATATCTTTTGATGCATGGCACAGTCAAGATAATCCTGCATCACAAAGAACCATCCAACACTCCAAATACCTTTCAAATGCCATAATGTAATTCATGTCATCAAAATAAAATCACTTCTAGGAAAAAAAAAAATCTGGCCCTAGCATTTAACTCATTTTTAATAAATGCTAGTTTCATTTCCTTTGGCCTTTTATGTACACTAAAGTTTCCAGGAATGCAGCTCCACATAAAAAGAGGAAAAATTACACCTTCTTGAGAACTTCACCAAGAGTTGTTCACCATTTCAGAAGTCATTCCGTAACATCAACACTACTCCTGGTATTTGACTCACCAATATGACAAACCGGTATCAATCTGTGTTTGTAGCTGTCACATTCTCACTGAGTCTTAAGAGAGGTGCAAACATCTGACTACTTCATTAGATCTTGTAGAGCGTCATGCCTAAACATTCATATCTGGAATATATGCTTCATTATAAATTACTTTTATGTTTTCTTCATATTAGAGTTAAGGCTTTATATTGTTCTTTTTTGTATATTTGTACAGTATGTTACATATCAATTTCATTTCAGATTAGTAAAGAAGGTGCTACAATTTTTTTTATTATTATGAAACGGGTGCTGGTCTGATAGGTTTGAGAAATGCTGCCTAATAACTCCCAGTTTCACTCTTCTCTCAGCTGTGGTCATCTGAACAGGAAGCCAAGCATACTGAGACTTCATTAAAAAAAAAAAAAAAGGTTCTGAGTATGCAAGAATTGGAGAAGACAATGGCAACCCACTCCAGTACTCTTGCCTGGGAAATCCCATGGATGGAGCAGCCTGGTAGGCTATAGTCCATGGGGTCACAAAGAGTCGGACATGACTGGGTGACTTCACTTTCATTTTTCACTTTCATGCACTGGAGAAGGAAATGGCAACCTACTCCAGTATTCTTGCCTGGAGAATCCCAGGGAAGGGAGCCTGGTGGGCTGCCGTCTATGGGGTCGCACAGAGTCGGACATGACTAATGTAACTTAGCAGCAGCAGCAGCAGCATGCAAGAATTATTTCCTTTTAGTAAACTGTGTGGCAATCATAGTATTATTTAAGTTGCTAAAAGTATATCTGGTAGTTCCTAGCACACTTCTGAATGAATAGATGAAATTCCATAAGTGACCATTCAACAATACAGGTTAGTATTTGTAAATTTATATTATGAAACACTTTCACAAGAAAATTTTAAGTGGCATCCAAAAATCGACAGCAAACTGGCACTCGTGATGAACTTGAGATACGGCCACGAAAAGTAGAAATGTTTTGTTCTCATTTTGTTTTAAAGAGGATGCCTGCTTTAGGACAGAGTTTGAACGCAATAAGGTTCACAGGTTAAATCTTCCTTTACTTGGGCTCTAATTCAAAGTACAATAAATTTTTCCTACAATGTCAATGTATTATTTGGCCACTACAGCTTACATTAAGACTATCTTACATCAAAATCCAAATTTGCCTTCAAAGTCATGTTTTTTTATGGCGGCAGCTTTGAAGTAGAGGAAAGAGCATTGGACTTGGAGTCAGAAGACTTGGGTCTGAGTCCCGACTCTGCCACTCATTAGCCATGTGGCATTGGAAGAGTCATTTAGCCTCTCTGGGCCTCCATTTTATTCATTTATATAATGGACATAACTAACCTTATAGAACTGTTGAGATAGAGATAATAGATGCAAAGGTATTTTGTAAATTGTAAAATACTATGCAAACTAAAATCATTAGGTTTTACTTCTTAAAAGTGACAAATATCTTTCTATAGAAATACAATTTCCAGAAATCTGGTTTATAACTAATGTTAAAGATACACCTATAGTTAAAAACATACCTATAGTTAAAAACAGGTATAAAACAGACTCTTTTCCTACCTTCTAAGTTCCATTGCTCGCCGCAATCTTTCAAAACGAACTAAATGTTCTCTCAACCTTTGTTCCTTCATCTTTTCAAAAGGCAAGATGTCTTTCCTCCTGTAGTCTTTGTCCCTTTTTTTATCTAAGCTAGCCCTCTCCTTTTCCATGCTTCTTCCGTGAATCTACAGGAAAAAAAAATTGTTAACAGGACTACAAGTTAAACTAATTTTTTTTTTCAAGTTGAGCTGGTAATTTAAAAAGCTTAAATGAATAATGACATTCCCCTTTTCTTAGGTTTTCTATCATGGACACATGCAAAATGGTTACAGATAACTGAATTATCTTCTTTTGGAAACAGGCAAAATAGTATACAACATCCCTATCAGGGACTTACTTTCTCGTATCTTCCTCTTCTTGATGGCCTACAATGATCGCCTTTAGTTTGGTCTAGTATTACCATATGTCCTGGACTCTTTGAACCTAAGAGGAAAAAATCAGATAAGCTAATGTCTGAAACTATTCTCATCAAAAAGAAAATATAATGTAAGTATGCTGAATTCTTAAGACAACCAAATATTTACAAAACAATACATGATATAAAAAACTTATTCTATGAGAAATGTAAAGAGTTATTAAAACTTGATCCACTAATGTACTTTCAAAGATACCAAAAGATCGATTCTTCTATTCTTCTATTATTCAATAATTCTTCTATTATTCAATGACCATTTTCAGTCAGCCCAGATTTAACAGTAAATGGGCTTAGGTGGAAAAAGACAGCTGTTTCCCATTCCTATTAGATCATTTTCTACCACAGTGACATCTAACAACGAAGTTTAAATCTTTATCTAGATTGTATTCTTAAGTTTCCCCTTTCACTGTAAAAATTAAGCTGTAGGATGCATTAGAAAGGGACTGAGAAGAAAGGCACATAGCATACTTATTCGTTTCTTTTCTTCACTTTTTTTAATCGATTCTGAAGTCTGGCCACTTGATCCATTATCATTCTTCTCATCTTTACCTTCTGTTTTCTTAGTATCCTTGCCTTCCTTTTTTTCAGTTTTCTCAGACAATCTTTTCTCTTCTTTTTTGACCGAGGCTTGTGTCCTGACCATACCACCCCACACAAGAAAACAACAAAATGAGAACTACTTCATCAATGTACCAAAAAGTCTATAGGCTAATTGACAAAATAAATCCTTACTTGCTACTTCTATCACTCATGTTTTTTTTGTCTCCAGAACTTCTTGAACTACTCTTTTCATCAATTTCTTTCTTTAATTCTTTCTTAGAAGGATCACCTTTAACCTGAAAAGTTTAAACAGGAAGAAAAAAACATATAAATTTTATTTTATTTTTTTTCTGGAGTGCATGGGCTCTCTGGTTGAGATTCGTAGGCTCCGTAGTTGCAGCTTAGCTGCCCTGAGGCATGTGGAATCCTAGCTCCCAACCAGGGGTCGAACTCACATCCCATGCACTGGAAGGCGGATTCTCAACCAAAGGACCACCAGCGAAGTCCCAAATATGTAAGTTTTAAAGTTACATTTTTATGTTTGTAAAAAGTATGTGGATGGTAAAAAAAAATTGGAAAACAGAAGTAAAATAATTAAAATGAATATATAAAAATAAAAATCATTCCCAATTCTACTCCTTACTAGTGTAATATTGTTAAATTGAGAATTACTATTGTTTAAACAGTTAAGCAAGCTTACTTTTTCAACAGAAATTAGCTGTCCATGCAGCTCAGTGCGATGAAGATGTGCAATACATCTGGACACCTCTGTGCTTGAAGACATAGTTACAATGCCATAGCACTTGGCCCCAGGACTTCGAGCATTTGTGACTACTTTTGCACTCAGAACCTATAAAAATGAGATTATACTTTAGTTTTACAGTTTCAAATACATTTCTAAGATAAAACTTCAGAATGCAGACTATTCAAATTAAAGGATATGTTCAGGAGTATAAATTCAGGATAAAGGATAAATTGAGGACAATATATATTATTGTTTTATATTCTTGGACTCACCAACTACCTTGCCTATAATACTCAGGGGAACAATTTAAAATGTTAAAAATCAATTTAACCTACTTTTTTACTTTCTTTTTTTTTAAATACATTGCCAAAACACAGTGAGTCACATCAAGGAAGTAATGGCACAATTAACAAAAGCAAAGAAACAATATTTTCAATTAGATTTGGACCAAAATTTCCCTATCAAAGGCCCACCCCTAATCTCTTAAAGATATTAAAACAAAAAGGGTCTGGGTAAGTGTTAACACTTTTCTATAATGAGTCTCTCAAAAATAGTCTCCCACACATGAAAAAGCAGCCTTAAAAATATACTCCACAAAACACACTCTAAAAAGACATACTTTCCATTTATGTACTTTTAAAATGTATACTAATATAAAAGTGACATATACTTCAGCTCTATAAAATGAATAGCTAAGAGAGACAAGGCAGGGATGGTTGAGTGAGAAGAAAAGTGGGAAAGAACAATCTAGTGCTGAACAAAGAGGAACACAGACACAATGTCAGGAAGAAGAACAGAGGGAAGCTGGTGTGAGTAGCTGGAAACTATCAGCTTATATCTCAACTCCGGGAAAGAGTGACTCGCCCCAAGAGCAATTTCATGTTATAAGTACATGGTTTCCTTATATAGTTTTAGCCCTAATTAAATAGCTGGAAACAGAATCAAAAATATACCAGAAACTGATCGTGGGACCACAATTCTCAGTGTTTTGTATATGACATCTACAAGAACCTCCTTACTCTGCAGGCAATTCTCTTAATTAGAAGGAAAAAAACAATCTCTAAAATCAATAGGATAGATTTTTGTAACATTCATTAATGGCTATTTACTGATATTGGTGGTCATTAATTTAATAAATATTTGAAAGCCTATCATGTGCATACAAAGTATAGTAGTTAAGATCCCTGCTATCAAAGAGTTTACAGCAGAGTTGATTACATATATGATGCATATTGAAAACTATAATGTAAAAGGAAATAATGATAAAATAACCATTTGAAAAAAAAAAAAAGGAAATAATGAGCGTCCTAAGGGATGCAGATCAACTACAATTTAATTCAACAGCTATTCATTGAATATTCATTTAATTATCAACTAGTTTTCTTTTTCATTAGGTCTCCCCTTATATGCCAGAAAAACTTCTCCTGATCAACCAACCACAGTAAAGCCTCCTTTTTTGCTCTCTAAACCCTGCACTCTTCCTTCATAGCACATATCAAAACTTCTGATTAAGTCCATTTACCAGTTTTACATTCTTCTGCACCACTGTACTGGAATTTGTATAATAAAAGGGACCACATCAGGTTTGGGGTTCCACCCCATATTCTATATCCCAGTGCTTCTATTTTCCAGATGACCAGATCAGCCTCAGCAATTTTAGGTCCAAGATAAATCATGATGAATGTGATGAAACAAGCTCAGTCCTTCCTTGGCTTAAATGGGCTCAAAAAATGAGCTTTTCCTACAAAGATTCCCAGGGCTCAGAGTGAGATTATAAGATATAGTAAAACTCATGATTACCACAGAACTAAATAACTATGCCTATAACAGTCCGGAGAGAGACAAGAAATTAGATTTTATATGCATTGTTTTGAATACCACCTGTTTAAAATGGACATAGAAATATGGATAAAAAGATAAAAAGAATGTACCTTTCCATATTTGCCAAAGAGGTTCTTCAAATCAGCAGCTTTGGTATTAGAGGAAAGTCCACTAACCCAGATATTTTTAGTTGAGCTTCCACTGCTACCACTAGCACTAATTGTACTTCCTAGAATAGATTTAATATCAGAAGTTTAAATTTCTCAATTGGAAATTTTTTAAACAAAATTATTAGGGCTATAAACTTCCAAAATTATAAAACCCTCTAATTTTGACAGCATGACTTCACTACATCAAAATCCTACACATCTACTATAACTAAAATTGAACACAGTAACATAACACAAACATGTCTGAATTTGTATATTTTCTACTGCATGAGTTTTAAGACAAAGTGGGTAAAAAAATCAGTTATATGTCTTGGACTTTTGTTGTTTAAATTCATTCATTTATATTCAACCACCGCACTAAATTCAGGCAACCAGGAAGCAGACTGCTTAATTACCTACACCTGTTGTGGGCTTTAGCTCCAGAGACATTGAGAGCACAAAGGGAAAAGTCAAACAAAGGGATAAACTGTTTTCAAAAATTTAAATGTTTAGTAACAAAGACTAGCCAACAGTTCATCCTCATTTTGTATTACAGAAAGGGTAAGAGAAAGTGAAAATTACATGCAACTAAAAAACTCTGGATTAAAAAAAAAATCTTCTAAAGCAAATCAATTACAAAGATCAGAGACCCCAAAATTCTTTAGAAAAGGTAAATGGTTATATGAACTATTTCTGCACTATTTCTATACACAAATTATTGTTTCATACAGAAAATACCATTTCTTAAAATACATTCCTGGTAAGTTACCCTTCAGTACTTTACTTCCAATGTGCTATTATAAAAAAGGAATTTTCATTTCATCATTTGGAAAACAGTTCTTACCCACTTTAAGAGAAACAGTATCTAAGCAATAAAAGTAACAATTTTTATAACTTCATGGTATCAAATATAGAAAGAGTAAAATGTTTAATGCTTTAAAAATTACAAGCCACAAGTTTCTATCAGTGTACTTATGAGAAGACAAAACACGCCTGACTCAAATATTTTAAATATTAATGACTGCTGCATTTCTGTTCTTAACAAATATAATTATCAAAGGAAATGTTTTATCTTATGAAACGTTAACTAGAAGTTCATGTATCTTTTATATTTTACCAGTAACACCTGGCCCACATATTCCTCTTAACTTGAGAAAAAAAATTTTAATGACAGGAAGTTAACATTTAATTAAGACTACACTAAGCTTCTAAATTTAAAGGATAATATTTAATAAATTTATTATATCTTATCCATTAACCAAAACTGTAAGGGATGTAGGTAATGCAATTAATTGTCAATTACTAAGTCAATCACTAAAATTTCTAATTATTAAAATATGCCAACAAAATCTACTAAAAAAAGATAAGGGACACATAACATTCCTTTTTTTAGGCACTCAAGAGCCATTTTTCGATTCTGTAGTACCCAAATGGTGTTATTCTTCCCTTAAAATGCTTTTTTAAAACACAAGAAATATTTTTCACATATACAGCATATATAAGATGAAACTTAAAGCACATGATCAGGAGATAAGCAGAGACTTCCCAGTAACAAAGACTAATCAAATAATGCACCTTTAAACTTACAAAATTTAAAAATAAAACTACTTTTCTACATAAAACTTTCATCAATGCAAAGTAAGTCAATTAGGAAGTAAATTCTGAAGAATTAAAATCCTATAAACTGGCTATATTAACAGTTGTGTGCCCTGATTTAAAGAATCAAAAAAGTAAAACCAAATGTCGAGGCTAACTTGCTTTCAGCTCCACAAATACTATTTATATCACACTTCCTACTAGCCAGAACAAGAAAAAGATCGTGGAAGTGTGTGGGGGTTACAAGTGATAATCAAAAGTGAAATACTTCTGAAATTTTAAGAAATGAAATGTCTATTATGTGAATATTCAATAGATACTTAGAACACAATATAAAAAATACATAGCAAATATATTTAACTCAAATTTATACCAGTTTATAAATTAAATAATTAAGAAAGTAATGCTTCAATCACACTTGAGAATTTGCTGTAATCTAACTCCACTGTTCACACAAAAGCCACCAAAAAATTTACTATGTCAATTTTTAAGGACTAAATGTCAAAAGAAACCCTAGACAATTACTACTTTTTAAAGGAAACATTCAAATTATCACTGAAATAAGCAGGAAAAAATACATTACCTTTGTCATCTTTGGATGATGTCTTGCTGTCTTTAGATTCCTTTGAAGAGCTACAGAAGCAAACCACCAGAAGAAAATTGAAAACAAAAAAGCAAAAACAAAAAGAACAAAAAGAACAAAAATCGAACAGCTTGATATTGACTATATTTCAAACCAGTGCTATCCATACAAATTAACAATTCCAAAAGCCTAGATTAGGTTATTTGAACAAATGATTCCCTTAGGATTCTTGCACTGATTTTCCCCAAGATTCCTGAAGATCTAGATTTTCTGACAATTCTATTCAGTGGATAAATGGCCATCTTCTCCAGATTTCAGGACTGGGACTTGACTTCATTTGTGTTCTTAGGACTGATAGTTGTTCATTAACCATCATCACAAGGATTTTTAAAAATGAAACACAAAAAAATTGTCAATTTGAAAAAAAAAAAAACAAAAAAAAACCAAATATATGCTGACAATTCGACAATGCAATCAGTAGGACACACTGCATATTACGAAGATCTTGAAATTTTTTTTTAAAGTAACTTATGACGGTCAAAAATATTACAGGCAGGATCATAAGTACTAATTACTGTACATGGTCTTGAAGCCACCCCCTTAATGTAGAGTGATCTTATTGAATGCTGGAATTCAGTATCGTAAAGAACTGACATAGAAAAACAAACCTCTTTGCTTGACCAGAGGCCCCAGTAGACGAGGGCCCTTTCTTCAAAGTATCCTTTTCTTTGTCTCCAGATTCTGCTTTCTTAGAACCTTCTCTGGCTTCCTTCTCGACAGGATCACCCTTCACGCAGTCTTCCTTCTTACCATCTTTATGGTTCGCATTCATCTCATAATCCTTGCTTTCCTTCTCCGGGCTCTGTGCAATGACGTCCTGCCCATCTTTTGGCTTACTTGCTTCAGAATCTGTAATTTTCACATTTTTACCTGTTTCTAGGAGGTCATCACCATCAAAATCCAGAGTGATGGCATCTTCAGCCTGGATTGTAACCGAGATGTTGTCATCCTCAGCTTCTTTCACAGTCGCATTAGCTTCCATCTCTTCATGAGCTGTGTGATCAGCCTCAGCTAGGTTCCCTTCTGAAGGAAGAGGTTTAGATACTTCTTGTGTACCATCACCAGAACCTGCTATATCTAAGAGGATTTAACAGGAATAAATATGGCAAAACAAGAAGTTTAAACAATTTTCATATTCATAAGCTAGAATAGGACCTAGAAAATATAAACCCAGTTATTAGCACTGATGGAAGGTTAGGAAGAAAAACACAAGGGTATTAACTAACATAAACAATCCTTTACCCAGGATCACTTATTCTTCATGGAAAAAATGATCTCTAAATACAAATACCAAACAACAAAAGTGAGGAGAGAGTTCCATCCTGAGGATACCAGCTCTTCATTTCTGGTTATAAGTTAATGGCATATGGAAGGTGTTTTTCCTCCATGAGAGAGTGACAAATGAGCAGAGTTGTTATTCAATGTTCAAATTATCTTGGGATTTAACCCTTGTGACCTTCAGAACTCCCATGGTGACGTCTTGAAAGGTCACAGTCTGAGGATACAATCAGTCTTCAAAGTATTCAGGGCCTCATCTTTTTCACTCTTCTTATTCTTGTGTAGTCCGAAAACTGCTACAAGAGGCTCCAAAGATGGCCTGCTCCATAATGTTTAAGAAAGTGGTCATTTCCAGGCTTCATCCTGTCCAGTCAGTCCTGCAATTACCATTTTCAAAGATGTCTTGCATTCACCCAAAAGTGAAAGGCCTCGAGCATCTGAGATTTTCAGTCGGTAGCTTTACTTCATTCATTGCTTCTAGGTTTTTTATTCTGCCTGTTCCATGTCCTTTCTAGTCCAAAGTAGGAGGATCCTTGGACGTCCTTCCAAGAACTCTTCTATAACCTCAGACCAACCACGTATATTGCTACTGATGTCCCTGTAATTGTATTGGATAAGATAGGTCTCCAGAACTACTGAAACTGTCAGGAGACTGTACAAAACTTCTCCAAGCAGCAAACAAAAAGTCAGTCTCCTGGTCACCCAACAATTTTAGGACTAGTTACAAAATTAATTATCCATTCCATACTAGGATTACCGGTAAGCACGTATGAGTTACTGCAGTGCCAGTCTTAAGGATATAATCAACTTACCGTATGCTAGAAGTTGGTTTTAAAAATAAAACTTAAATTAGGTTAAACAAAAAATGGCATTGTCCACCACAGTAACTGATATGTACCATTAAGTTAGAACATGTCTTCAAAGTGTTAAAAGAAAATTAAACCAATTAAAAAATAAAATCAAGGTGCTAACTTAATTCACTAAATTGATAAATTTGAAAATAAACTCATTTCAAAAATAAGATTTTGAATAAGGAATGCTTTATTTTCACATAGTTTACTGTTTTTCTAAATGTCACCAATTTTTAAACTCTACTTAGCATCAAACATACCTTTCTCATTTTCTTCTTCCTCAGCATCCTGAAAGTCAAAGAATAATCAAATGTAAAATGAATTCATTTAAAACTGGATTTCAGTAATAGTACAAGATCTATCAAGTTAAATTGTAGAGTAATATTAATTAGAGACACCTACTACTAACAAACACAAGATATTCCAATCAGAACCAAAACACAAAGAAATGTAGCATATGTCTAGTATACATGACTTAGACAAGAAAACAGGCAAATATATCAATAGTTATATCAACAATAAACTGGAATATTTAGTTTCACTACTCAAAACTGGTTTCAATTACCCAAATCTTACTCATATTAAAAAGCTGCTAGGAATTCCCTGCCAGACTGGGGTTCAATCTCAGGTCTGGGAACCAAGATTCCACAAGCCACGAGGCATGGCCAAAAAAAAAAAAAAGAGAGAGAGACAGATACAAAAAGCCACCAATAAAAAGCCTGCCCTGATAATTTCACATGACTCCTTTCGAACGCACTTTTAGGACATACTATTCAAAATGTACCAGAAAATATAACATGAAGACATACTTTTTCAAGGGATGAAATGCATATTAATAAACAAAGAACATTCCCAATTTAGGCATCTCAGAAGTAAGAAGAATGACAAGAGTAGTTTCAAATTCTTCATTCCTTTCTATCTGTTAAAAATGAATTCATACACTGTCTCATACACACTGGTGGTCAGCCAATTTAAAAACGGTATTTGCGCTGCAGGTAATCAAAACAAGTTAATAATTTTATTAAATGACTGATTTTAATTTTTAAATATGTGCTATTTTAATTTTTATACATGTGACATCATATAATCTAAAATTAAGCACATAATGGCTTGAAAACAGGAATATCACAAAGAGGAAAATATTTACACCAAGCAAAATACTGCAAAAATAACTGAAATTATAACAAGATAGAAACATTTCCCAAAATTAAAGATCATAACAAATATGCATAAAATTAAGGTATGTTTTAACTTACAACTTTTAAAATAAAAGCTGAGTATAAGTAGATCATATTTAGTCAAGGTGGTGTGAAGCTACCAAATGCAAAGCCTTACAGTAGTGATTCTCAAACTTTGATTTTGTATCTGAATCTCCTGAGTGACTGCTAAAACAGACTGCTGAGCACCAACCCCACAGTTTCTGATTCAAGACTGGAGTAGAGCCTGGAAATTTGCATCTCTACAAGTTTTAGTGATGCTGATGCTTTTGGTCCAGAGACTATAAATTAAGAACTGTGCCTGAGAGTGACAGCCTAGCAGTGAAATTAGACTTAAGGCAAAATTTAACTGCAAACAAAATTTTAAATTTTAAATACATATATCTCCTAACACAATTTTAGGTTCATGTAAGTCCACATTTCTTAAAAATAACAACTATTTTATCATATGCTCAGTTACATTTGGATAACAAATATATTTCTAAGAAATCATTTAAAATAATTTTTCAACTTCAAGTTGACATATACGTGCCCCATTTAGGAAAAGACCAATTGTTTCACAAACTAAAGTAATAAGAAGGAAACTGAAAACCCTGAAACAACTAAGCCACAGGCTTAGTACAAAAGCAGATGACTAACTGGTAGCACTGTGACTCCCATTATATACGTCCATTATACTGTGCTCTAATAATCTCCTAATTGTTATACTGGAATTTAGTTTTAATCATTATATTTCTATTGTGCAACATTTGCAAAGTAAAGAAAAATGATTTGACAGGGTGGACTGGCAAGCAGTGGCAGGAAAGAAAGGATGAGTTATGCTGGAATTACTGAGAAAATCTTCTTCTCCCAAATTCTCTTTTAGTTTAATAATTTATCTTAAAGGGATAAATAAACTGGAATATCTTCACTTTTACTTAAAAGAAGAACAAAAGAACTTAAAGAATGCAACTTGCTTCTTCTTTATCTACTTGTAATTCAACAGCACACCACTTCTAAGTTATTTTTTAGAGACTCAGTATTGATAAGATTCAAGGAAAAAAAGAAATAGTCAAAGTATTTGCTATTTTAAAAAACAAAATGTTTTTAAATACTGTGATGTAAAAAACAAAATATTTCTGTTGTACTTTCTGCCAAGTAGAAAGTTATTTCTAGCTGCTAAAACCATCAGTAAGGTTTGCCTTACTTTTGTTGGTTTCTAGATATCTATCCTAATCACTCAACAGGTCTTCTGAAGGGTTTCCTAAGTTTAGTTTCTAAACGAATGGTAATGCTAGCCTTATTATATTCATTTAAATGCCCCAAGGAAAAGAATCTGAGCCAATTTCTAGAAAACAAACTGATTACAATGGGGGTGGAGCGCAGAAACAACTAGGGTTAGTAGAAAAGATGAGCTACTTTAACTCTACTAAAAGAGTTAGTAGAAATATGCACATCCATATTTGCATTATATTTCTATGTGCAATAAACATAGAACTACTAAGGTTAAATCATTTCTTGCAATAAAAAAACAAACCAAGAAATGCAAAAAAGATACTGTGAAAATTTCCCTGAATATGCACAGACATGATATGTGCCTTATTTCAAAATAATTTTCCTCCACTGAAAACAAGTTTTCTCAGAATGAGGAATATGGTAAATAAGTAACCACCATGAAAAAGCATGCTTTTAATTAACTACTTTTTTAGTTTATCTTGAAAAAACATAATATTTCACATATCAAAATGAAGCAAACGCTTTATAATGTTCATGTTGTTTATCTTTGTAATCGGATCTACAACCCTTAAATGCCAAAAATCATACAGGGGCGTATAGCTCAGAGGTAGAGCATTTGAATGCAAAAATCATACAGAAAGCTTCTCTATTTTTATTTCATTCTAGGAGCAGCAAAAACTTATGATAGAGACAAATCTAGGACTTACTTTTCAGTTAACAAAGTGTTAACTTTCTACCCATTCTAGTACCTTTCCCAAAGGTTAATCTTGTGATACATGTATACACAAGTGCTAAGTAAGAAGACGTCTTCTGGAAGGCCTCCTTTCCCTTGACTTGTACATAAACACTGTATTCAGTCTCACTAATAGGTCAAAATAACCCTAAACCACCAATTGCCTATCACCTACCTGGACATATGCTAAAGACCATGAGAAATAAGAAGTACTAGCACATAATAAGTACTTAATAAATATTTGTTGAATGAGTTTACTGAATAAATGTACTGTAAGACACTGCTGTTTTTAAGTGGAGGGACTTAACTAACTGCTCATTTTATGTAGGCAGAGGGTTTAACTGCAGCACTGTGTTAAGTACAATGGAATTCAGAAAACATTTACTAGTGCGGAGTTACTTGTGAAAAGAATACAGACTAGGCACCAAGATACGTAGGTATTTATTCTATCTTTACCACTAAAACAGTTTTACTCTGTGATATTGTGATCTTCCTGGGTCAAGAAGATCCCCTGGAGAAGGAAACGGCAACCCACTCCAGTATTCTCGTCTGGGAAATCCCATGGACAGAGGAGCCTGGCGAGCTACAGACCAAGAGGTTGCAAACAGTCGGACACTGAGCGACTAAACAACAACACTGTCATCTACCTAGGTGAACTTCACCTATAAATTAGAGATAACATATGACCTAAATAGGATATACAGGATTATATAAGACAGTGGGTGTAAAAAGTTCTCTGTAAACAGTAAAACACTATGTAAGAGAAAGCTTTATGGAAGAGACAGATAAATCTGGCTTTGAGAGTTATACGACTTCATATGGCAGAAAAGGGAAGGTACTTCAAGCTGATGAAGCATTGGGGCAAAGGCAAATAGAAAAAATAATACATGATGTACTCATAGAAGATTGACAAGACTGAAACTAGAGGAAATTTTTAAGAATTAAAGCATTACCAAATATAAACATTCTGGAGAAAAATTTCCAAACAATTCTAAATAACTGATATCTCTAAGCTAGTAAAATAATACTACAAGTAATCACTAATTACACATGTACTATGTGAAGGATATAAGATTGCTCTTCACATCAACCTAGCAGGTAAGACTTACAATGTTCATTTTACAGACATGGAAATGGACTAAGAGAAAACACTTTGAAGTCACAATATTTTAAGTAACTAACAGAAGTAGAATGTAAACCAAATTCTACCTGGTTAAAAGCTAAAGCTCTAAGCTTCAAGTCAAAGCCTGAAGACTGGCTTTAAATAAATAGATACCTATATAAATGCACCTGCCTATTTATATTTTTAAAGACAAGGAATAAAACAATTAATCCTGAATTTAAAAAAATTCACCAATAAGGGGATGGGTAAAGGGGACTTTTTTGAATGTATACTTTCTTAGATTTGACTTTGGAATCATGTAAATATTTTTAAAAATTATAAAACTAAAATATCTATTTTGAAATAATTATAGATTCACAAGAAGTTACAGATTAAAATTAAAAAAAAAAAAAACTATATTGAACCTGAATGTGTATTAGTTGATGGTCATATAGAAAACTAATCTAAAACACACTGATTTGTTCATTCCTAGAGGGTATATCCTTATAAGAAAGATAACTTGAGTGGGAAAAAACGTTATTTTCAGAAATCACACTGGTGATGGAGTTGGTATTATCATCCTAGGACTATTGTACATATACTGTGAGATAAAGGAAATAATTAACTTAGAAGTATCCCTTATGAATTCAAAATCTATTTTATCTTAAAAGCAAAAAACCAACAAAAACAAATAAAAAACACATTCTCTAGCACACCGTACATTGAAAAGGCCTAGAAAACACAAACAACCCAGAGGCAATGAACACCCCACTCCTACCATCAAGATTATTGTCTCAAAATACCATTTACCACTAAAAGGAAGAAGTGGCTAATTACAGGTCTGGAGCAGGAAATAGAAATCTGAACCAGACAGCAAGGAAGTAAAGACTACTTGGATCACGTTGAAAGGATTAAAGAGACAACCTGAAGAGATTCTCAGATAGGACAATCTGAGCATTAATAAGGATAATAACTACAATGGATTGAAATACACTAAAAATATTTAAATCCATGAGTTCAAAATGAAACAGAGGGGCAAAAAGAAAAAAAAAATCAGTCACTATCAGACTGATAGTGAAAATTTGTAAATAAAGGAAAAATAATCAAACATATATCCTGGCTTTTCTTTGTAAATGATAACACAAGGTAACCAAATAACAGATGAGAAGCTTTTTCCCAAGAAACATTCCAGCTAACAAATAAAGAAAATAAAAGAATATCACCACTTTGATTAATTAAATCAGTGCAGTACAGATCATCAATGACTGGTAACATCAGCAAAAAGATACAGTCAGACATTATACGTATCCAAACAGAAGAATACAACACTACCTATGAATTAGTTGTATCTCTTGGGGGGATGGGGATGGGGTGTCAGAATCAGATAGCAAACCTCAGGATCCTATAAACAACAATTTAAAGGAAATACACTAAACAGTTTAGAGGAACATGTTGACTAAATTTACAGGAACATAATCAGCAAAATACAGACGTTGCAAGCTCTGTGAATGACAGGGGGTGTCAAACTATGCGAGATGCTCTTTCTGCAGCTATTTTTATTGAAATACCATGTCCGTTCATTTACCTAATGCCTGTAGCTGCTTGCACACTCAGTGGCAGGGCTGAATAGCTGTAACAAGGCGCTCAGTCGTGTCTGACTCTTTGCGACCCCATGGACTGTATGTAGCCTAACCAGGTTCTTCCATCCATGGGATTTTCCAGGTAAGAATACTGGAGTAGGTTGCCATTTCCTTCTCCAGGAGATCTTCCCAACCCAGGGATTGAACCCAAGTCTCCCGCATTGTAGGCAGATGCTTTACCACCTGAGCCACCAGGGAAGATCCCAGGCCCACACAGCTAACATATTTTCTACCTAGCCTTTAATGAAAAACTTTGCCACCTCTTGCTGTATATGATAAACAATTTGATTTCTTTAACAAATAAAGTGGGGGGGGGGAGATGAACAGAAAACCTATAGATTGAAAGAGGCCTAAAAGACATTTCAATCAATCACAGTATCTCTATCTTATTTGC
Source organism: Bos javanicus (assembly GCF_032452875.1). Taxonomy (NCBI): domain Eukaryota; kingdom Metazoa; phylum Chordata; class Mammalia; order Artiodactyla; family Bovidae; genus Bos; species Bos javanicus. The sequence goes on along the minus strand of NC_083877.1, from coordinate 50,912,632 downwards.
ATCAAATAAACAGATTCAAATAAAGCTTTCTTTAAAAAAAAAAAAAAACAAAAAAAAAAAAAAACAACTTAGGACAACTGAGTATTTGAAGATATTTTTAAAAAATCACATATTACGAATAATAATGTAAAAAATAGAAGAGTTCTCTTTCAGAGATATACACTGAATTTTTAAGGCAAAATATGTCTGGAATTTGTTTCAAAATAGTGCAGAAAAGGAAAAGTGAATGGAGGTACAGATGAAACAATCCTGCCCGTGAACTGCTGAAGCAGAAGCTGTATGACGGGTATACTCTGTGCAGTATTCCTTGACATGCACAATAAGACAACACACTCATGAGTCATGCTCAGAAGCATCAGCATCATGATGGAATGGAGATACATTCATATATATTTCTACATATTCCACCATACATCATTAAGGAAGAGGGAAAAAGGTCATTTTACTTCTCTGAAGATGTAACCTTCTCTGAAGATGTAACCTCTCTGACACAATAAGCAAAACCTGCCTTTTGATAAGAAGTAAATAAGGGTTCTTTCACTCTCATGATGGAATAGGAGAGCAAGGCCAAATCTAGCCCATAAAAATTTGCAAAAATTAAAAAAAGGCACTCATTCCTTAAGATACTTCTGTTAGATTTTTATAATACATGCATAATCTATTATGAGAATGGGGACACTCAGATGTAACCCTTCACACACTCCAACTTGTGCAATGGAAGGAGAGGCCCTTGATGAAAATTTAAAAACTTTTTACCAATGAATATGAGAGTTCAACTCTACCTTTTTGCAAATTCAGTTCATATTTAGAAAAGGTACTCCTCCAATTTTGGAGTTAATCTTCCTCATCTATATTTTATCATTCAAAAATGAACATACCTGAGGATAGTATGGGGGGAAGTCTACAGACTTTCACAGTCCTAACATTTCCTTCCTGAATATTCCCAACTACCAAAAACATTTCCGCCAGAAATGCAATTTCTCCCATTACAATGAACACAGAGAACCAATATACAGCCTCACCAGCATTCCAAATGTAAGAGAGCTGGGATAAAGAAGGAGTGACCAGAGGTAATCAGCTAAGCAGGCTATGAATATACACCACATTATATATACCCTTGCAGCAAATATTACAGTGAGGAAATAGCACACCTGATCACTATTTTTCCTAAATCTAGTAAACAGAGGGAATGGGAACCCCTATCTCTATTTGAAAGTATACTATTTAAAGAGGGTACATGAACAAGGTATTCTTGAGTACACAAATGGGAAAAAGATAAAGGTTAATTTTTAATACAGAAATTGAGCTATAAATGTCTGTTTATAGCATCTGTACATCATGCTTTAAAATGTACACTATGCACATCACATAGATCAAAAACAAAACCTAATGCACAATAGAAGTCATTTTCTACACATACACACACATACCCACATGTATACACATATCCCAAGTAAATTACTTAAACAGATTTTTATCATTTTTATACTATATTTATCATAGGGGTGTTCAATTAACAAAATTTTAAAGCTTTAATAGGATATTAGTACTTTTAAATGATTTATTTCATACCAAAGTGACCAAAAAAAAAAAAAAAAACAAGAAGTGTGAAGGTTTCCCAAAAAACTGATAACTAGACTTCTGTTTTAGAAAAAGGATAGACTGTTTTTATTTTGAAAATGGTAGGAACCTTATTTTAATAACTTCCAATTATCTCCACAGCAAGAGAAATTTCAGCCACCAATTTAAAGTATTTTGTATATACCATGTAACTCAGTATTATATTTAAGGCAATGTTATGAATTAAATAATTATGAAGTCAAAATGAGATTCCTTTTCCAAGCCCTTCCACCCAACAATATCAAATTTATAGGACTAAACGTAAACTTACTTGGGCTGTTAGAAAGGTATCATCTTCACCTTCTTGAGCTTCAATTTCCTAAGTAAAAGGGTATACAATAGCTTTGCTTTACAAAATATCTGGGTAACATGAGAATGCTTTTATGCTACACCCGATTATCACTTGCCTCATGTTCTGTGCAGTGTCTATGGATACCACGGGTATTAAGCCAATGCTTAATAATTCAGACTATATTTTTATGCCAACATAAAAGCTTAGTCACATTGATAGAAGAATTAGAAACCAAAAAGAATTAGAAACAAGTCTTTCATGAGCCCTTCATTTACTAAGCGAGGTAGAACATAGTGTTCTAAGCATGAATACTGACCCCCTATTCCACTGATTTTCTTAAGATGTACTAACATGCTTCAAAGCAGGACAAATGGTCTCTTTCATTCAAAGAGAGATTTAAAAATTATACCTTTAAAGCTTTTAAGTTAAACTTTCATAAGTAATTTCCCCACCTTTGATAATAACCAAATAAATGCAAATTAATGTTTTACATCTACTAAAGTAGGAAAAAAAAACTTACTATCTGGTAATGTTGGCAAGGTTAGTGTTAAATTGGTACACTCTTTCATAGTGGGATAGTAAACAACTTAAAACTTAAATATCCCAAATTAAAAGAGTAGCTTTTAAAAGACACCCAGAAAACAGTCTAGTAAATTATGATGTAATGTATGAATTTTGAAGTAATTATATATTATGTGAAAATATATAGACTAAATAGCAATTTATAGCATGATAACTACTAGGTAGAAACATATACATATGTGGAAAATAATAACCAAAAATTGAAAGGTCATCTTAGATTGCAGGATTCTGAGTGATTTATAAGTAACTTTAAAAATATATTTTTTCAAAGTTCTGTGACTTCCACATTGAACTAGAAAAATACTTTTTTTATTATTTAGTACTTAAACTGTATCACGTTTTAAAAAAACTGGCTAAAGACCTGACTTTCGATGTCCTCTTTTTCTATATCTTCTACTGCTTCTGCCTCTATTAATTCATGAGCTGTCTTGTTCTCTTCTTCAGAAAGTAACTCCTTGGAATGCACATTTTCTTCTTCATTTTCACCAAATTCTTCAGAGTCCTTCAGTTCGTCATTTCCATCTTGTTCATGTGCCTCTTGATTCTCCAATTCACAGTCCTTTTAATGGTAAGAAAATTTGATACAATTCGAGGCAAAGTACTGTGGGCTATTCACCAAACCTTTTTGGTAATTTACATCTCTAAATGCTTTCACTTCTATCATATTTTGACATTACTCTCAGAGTCAAAGTTCAATAATTTTATATTACATACTAACTGTGCCTTTAAAAACAGAGGGGGGTCTAATACCAAGGTCATTAAACTATGCATCTGAGTTCCCAAATCACTTACACTGAAATACATATACGGCTAATTGGATTGCTCTCAAGTTCCAGTTATAATATTTACCAAGTCACATCCTATGAGCTTTCCTATAAGACATGGCTTCAAAGAAATGACTTCTTCTTTCTACACGCCAGTTTGGCTTACCTTCAAAGACTGTAGACATCTTATATATGATAATATAAACTTTATTTCTAATTTATAATAAGGAATCCCAACTGTTACACCAATGTCTGTTCTTACAAATATGCAAATAACTAATCAGTTTTGAAATCTACCAGCATGCCACAAAGCCAATTAAACAGGGAACATAGATTGGGATTCTCTCTGTGAGGGAAAGAATATCTGTTTGCCTCTCAAAGTTTATGGATATAAGGGTACCTCAGTAGAAATAAAGAAAAGCAGCTATCAGCCTAGTTCCCTCTCTCATTAACTGCAGACAAAGGGTTGAAAGCAATGGACATTCTTCCTCCTTTCCTACTCTTATGGTGAGATTTAAAGGAGTTAAACAACAGATTTAAAGGTTTCTGGGTTAAAGGGGGACAAGTGTAGTGTATAACTATTAATTATTCATAGATGAACTGCAATGAGGGACTAGAAATTTCTGGGAAGGTAGGCACAGAGAAGAAACATGACTGTGTGGAAGGTGCAGTGCTTGGGGAGCAGGTCATCTCTGGGACAGCAGGTTTAACCAACTTATCTGCCTATGAGTGGGGGAAAACTGGGAACTGAAAATGGAGTCAGTGGTTGGTTATATGATGCCAGAAGAATTGGTGCAGAATAAAAAAACAAAACAAGGGAAGTCACTGAGGGAATTTCATCTACTTTGAAGTGACAATTTTGACTATTCTCACTTACAAGTAGAAGTAATTTCTACAGTATTCACATATCTAAGCAATAGGTGATATTTACCCACCATCACTGTATAAATTCCAAAATTCCAACTCTGAGAAAGTATATCCACTTTGTTTCTATCATATTTATCACACATGAGGATACCTCCAAAGGGAAGAAGAAATATAAAAAAGTAACGATACATTTAAATAGAATTTTGTAAAAGTTCTTTTGTTCTTTTAGACATTATGACCAGGTTAATTTAATAATTACACAAAGGCATCCTTTGTGGTACATATATGACAGCAATATTACATCTCCTTGTAACATTTTATGGAGAAGGCAATGGCACCCCACTCCAGTACGCTTGCCTGGAAAATCCCATGGATGGAGAAGCCTGGTGGGCTGTAGTCCATGGGGTCGCGAAGAGTCGGACACGACTGAGCGACTTCACTTTCACTTTTCACTTTCATGCATTGGAGAAGGAAATGGCAACCCACTCCAGTGTTCTTGCCTGGAGAACCCCAGGGACGGGGGAGCCTAGTAGGCTGCCGTCTATGGGGTCACACAGAGTTGAACGTGACTGAAGTGACTTAGCAGCAGCAGTACATTTTAAATGACTGAAACATTTTTGTGCACTGAAGAGTGGAAAGGAAGTTAGAAATTTGAAAACTAAAAGGGTTTTTACTAAGTCACAATGTTTTTCCAGCTTATGGATAGTTTTGGCTTAATCATACACTCACGAGTGAAGACAACTTGAGAAAATGAGAGCAAAGGAGTAAACCTAATGGAAGATATACCACAAGGATAACAGAAAACAAAGACTGAACAGTCCTTAAAGGCTCAAAAAAAGCCGGTTATAGGCATGCAATCACCCATTTTAATGATCCCTGAGCACATATTTCCTGAATTACCTGACTTCAGGGCTAACTTCTCAACCAAACATCTCTTTCTCTCTGTGCCTGCCGTCAAAGTGCAAGATACAAACAGTGAGGTACATGGTGCCTATGTAGCCTGTGTGTGCGGAGGGTAGAGAGTTAGATGGTAGGAAATGGGTGAGTGAAGGGACATGAGCTGACTTCATGGTGGACCACACAGACATCTGACATGTTATGGCAATATGACCTAACTGTACATAGAAAACAGAATACATGGGGTGTAAATGTATGTAATTTAAAAGAACTATGCTCATTAAATAATTCCTGCAAATGCCACACTACTTAAGACCTAATGATCAGTCAATAGGAGATCACATTTCATTAAAATGAAAACAACAACAATAAAAACTATGATTATAAGCAACAGTATATAGAACTGCCACAACCTCAATTAAAATTACATACTCTGTTCTCCTAGTTGGACATTCTTAAAATAAAATATATTCTTTTTAAACCAATAAAGACCTGGTTTATTTATCTTTAACGGGCAAAACACATTTCTTAATCTGATCTTCACTAAGTAGCAATACATCAGCAACCTTCTCCATTTTAAAGACTACATTAATCTGATTTCTGTATATTATTTATACAAAAGCTAAATGTGATGGGCAGTACCCTGTCCAGGAACTAAGGTATAAATTGTCCTGTACCTGTTCCTCTGGCCCCTATGTCTCCCCGAACAAACATTCTTTGCTTTGCTCATTTAACTGAAGTTATTTATTATATTTCTCAACTTAGTAAGACTGACAATATTATTTGTCTCTATACCTATTTACCAACATATTTCAGTGTCTATCGTTAAAGCAAAATGCATGAATTCATCATGCAAAATACTAGGCTCAAAACCGACATCTTAACCTGTGTAATTAACACTTTACCTTGACAAAAGCATCATCTTCCACAGAAGCATCTCCACTCAACTCATCTGCTTCCTGTTTTTTACCTGCGAAAGAAGGAAAATGGGCTAACAACCAATATTTTATTACTTTAAGAGCAAAAAACATTCAGGCAAGTTTACCCCGAGGTATCACTCTCCACTCCCAAAATCATCTGACAAAGCAAATGCCAACTGCTTATAAACCACCTGGCCATAGCTGTCCCAAACCAAAAAAAAAAAGCTTTATGAACAATGTCATGCTGTTGCGTTTCACTAAAATAAACTGTGCAAATAATTAATCCTACATATGAACCCATCATCTTCACTGACTTGACATATGAGATCCATTTTTCTTTACACCAAATTCTCTACCTTCAATTCTCCCAGAAGCAGCATCACCTTTCAACAGTACTCTACTAACTATACATAACCAGACATCTGATAGCTAAATTCAAGACTCATATCCCCCATAAAGCCTTCCTAAGTTGTTCTTGTCAACAAGCTTTATCTAAAATACAATTCTCACACTTGACACCTCACAACCCATGACCAGCTGACGGCATACTGCCTTGTTCTGTCGGGTACCTCTTGCTCATCATTTAAAGAAATACCTGCAGTACAGTGACTGCTTTTATGTTTATTTTGTGTTTCTCCAAAGGCCTAAATATTAAGTAGTGCTTTAACATGATGACTGATTTAAGGCAAGTAGAAATTACTTCAGACCAAAAACTGTTAACAGCTTCCAGACAGACTACAGGCCTCCCTGACCCAACCCTCAATTTCAAAATTTTGAAAATTGGTGGTTGGAATTTTTTTAATGTTTTACACACACACACACACACACACACACACATTTTCCACAGATCCAAGGCTAAAAGTGCCTCACACACACAGGTTTTCCACAGATCCAAGGCTAAACGTGCCCCCCTCACATACACACACACACACACAAATTTTCCACAGATCCAAGGCTAAAAGTTTGTGTTTTCAAGCAAGTCCATAAAAATCTACTTAGATAACCCATAATGTATCAGAAATGCTATTTTTAAAAAATCACAGCTGTTAAAATTTTACTACTAAGGTTTTAAAAATTTATTTATTTTGAGATGTTAATGGATGTCTTCTCCTGAAGCCAACTAATCAACCTTTCCTTGGCCTAAAACAGGAACTGCCACATACCTATCTCAAGCTTCCATGACCCCAGAGGAGAGAGTTTGGCTGTGAGGTAACTGTAAAAAAAAAGTTAGGTTAACCCCCTTTCCCATGTCTCTTCACCAGCTCCTATCTGCCATCTAATCCCAATTGGAAACCCTTTCCATGAATGAGAGATAAAAAGGGAACGAGATACTGGTTCTTCCAGGTATGTGAAGATGAAGAGTAAAGAGTTTTCTTTTATCCAGTGAGGTAAAAGAGGTCTTCATATCCCTGAGGGCTTGTGTGAAACAAAAAAGAAACAAAATGTGGAACTTAGTGGCATTTGTATTTTAGAGAAAACACAAATTAGAAGCTACTACAAGGGCAATGAGGGAAATGTTCCTTCCTTAAAAAATAAAACAGTATCAGGTGAGAAAGAGCTTAGTAAACTGTTCTATCACAGATCACAGAAAAAGCAAGAGAATTCCAGAAAAACATCTATTTCTGCTTCACTGAAGCCTTTGCTAAAGCCTTTGACTTTGTGGATCACAACAAACTGTGGAAAATTCTTAAAGAGATGGGAATATCAGACCACCTTACCTGCCTCCTGAGAAACCTGTATGCAGGTCAAGAAGCAACAGTTAGAACCGGACATGGAACAACAGTCTGGTTCCAAATTGGGAAAGAAGTACGTCAAGGCTATATATTGTCACCCTGCTTATTTAACTTACATTCAGAGTACATCATGCGAAATGCTGGGCTGGATAAAGCACAAGCTGGAATCAAGACTGCAGAGAGAAACATCAATAACCTCAGATATGCAGATGACACCACCCTTATGGCAGAAAGTGAAGAAGGATTAAAGAGCCTCTTGATGAAAGTGAAAGAGGAGAGTGAAAAAATTGGCTTAAAACTCAACATTCAGAAAACGAAGATCATGGCATCCGGTCCCATCACTTCATGGCAAATAGATGAGGAAACAATGGAAACAGTGACAGACTTTATTTTCTTGGGCTCCAAAGTCACTGCAGATGGTGACTGTAGTCATGAAATTAAAAGACACTTGCTTCTTGGGAAAAAAGCTATGACAAACCTAGACAGCATATTAAAAAGCAGAGACATTACTTTGCCGACAAAGGTCTGTATAGTCAAAGCTGTGGTTTTTCTACTAGACATATATGGATGTGAGAGTTGGACCATAAAGAAGGCTGAGTGTCAAAGAATTGATGCTTTTGAACTGTGGTGTTGGAGAAGACTCTTGAGAGTTCCTTGGACTGCAAGGAGATCAAACCAATCAATCCTAAAAGAAATCAGCCCTGAATATTCATTGGAAGGAGTGGTGTTGAAGCTGAAACTCCAGTACTTGGCCACCTGATGCGAAGAGCCAACTCATTAGCAAAGACCCTGATGTTGGGAAAGATTGAAGGCAGGAGGAGAAGGGGACAGGAGAAAATGAGATGCCTGGATGGCATCACTGATTAGATGGACACAAGTTTGAGCAACTCTGGGAGTCTGTGATGGACAGGGAAGTCTGGCATGCTGCAGTCCATGGAGTTGCAAAGAGTTGGACACGACTGAGGACTGAACTGAACTGAACTGATGCTAGGAAAGATTGAAGGCAGGAGAAGAAGAGGATGACAAAGGATGAGATGGTTGGCTGGCATCACCGACTCAATGCACATGAGTTTGAGCACGTTCCAGGAGATGGACAGGGAAGCCTGACATGCTGCAGCCCATGGGGTTGCAAAGAGTCGGAAGCAAATGAGTGACTGAACAACCACCACCACAATATAAAACCTTAAAGCTCTGAGAAGAAATAAGCTTTTTAAAGCTACAGGATTCCACCACCCACCCCCAACACCCACATCACCAAATAACCTATAGAGCAGAGCTTTTGAGTGATATTCCTTCAGATCATTTGCAAATACTATTTACTCTTTATAAATATAAAATGCATTTGTATTTTATAATTTGCAAAGCACTTTAAAAAAGTTCAGGTGGTTTTTTTCTAGCATCCCACAGTACATAGGGCAAGTAATCACAACTTTACAAAAGAGAAAATGAACCAAGGTTACACAGCCTGCCCAAGGCTAGTAAATGGCACTGTCAGACTGAGAAGCCAAGGCTTCTTCATTTCCAGGACTAAAATTCTTTCCACTTCATCTTACTATGACCTACTTAAAAGACATTATTTTAGTAAGAAGTGGTTAACTCAATTTATAGATACCATCTTTGAAATGGAAGCCCTCAGCATAATGACAAGCTACATATACTATGCACACTCCATGGCGAGTTTCAGTTTCCTTAATTTACTTAAAGGAAAACCAAATTACACTACATCAACAAAAACAACAGATGCAGTCACTACTGCTGCTCAAGCAGCTTCCACAGTGCAGGCACTAGGATACACGCTTCAGATATATCAATGCATGTACTTTATCCTCTTAACTAGCCCCCTTCTACAAAACACTGAAAAGTTAATCAGATTACAAAGCTAGTAAGGGCAGTGCTTCAGTTTAAACCCAGGTCTACTCCGCTCCTCAAAAACGACAAAAGCTTAGCTACAATGTGCCAGCAGTTAAAAATGTCATCTCTTTTAGCATGAACAGAGGCTCCACAAGCCACATCTGTAAAATTTTAAAATGAGAGAGTCACAGAGATTATGTAACTTGTCCCATGACAAACAGGCAGCAAGAGACAGAGATACAGAGAAAGGTCCAAATTGCTATCCTTTATTGTTTTTAACAATTGTATCACATGAAAGCACTGGACACAATGTGTCATCAGCTTATAAACATAAAAACTAAAAGGACAAGATTTTTCAAACATACATTAATGAAACTAATAATAACCTTAAACTGACATTCTACACACTAATTTTTGACTGCTCTCATAATCTGTAACTGCATTTATTTACACATGTTCAATTAGCAACTATATTGTAATCTCTTCCTTTATAAAAAGTATCATCCTTCCCCCGAACAAAGATAATTCACCTCTCAGACAGCTAAGATGTTCATCATCCAGCCTAGAACCTAGTACAGTGCTACATAATGAGCATTATATAGATCTCGAAAGATGACGGTGTAGTTTCTAAGCTGAACGCTAGCAGTAAACAAAATTCAGACTTTTATTCAGCCTCACTGTGACATGCCAATCAAATCAGCATCATGTACAACCCCATATTGTCAGTAAGGACTGTAAACTTGGAGTTGAATGATACTACAAAGTACATCTATAGATTCCTAACTTTTATGATGTCACAGATAAGAAATAACTCAAAAGTCAAATCCCACTTAATTCAACAAGCACCACCAGCTTAGACACATTTTTGTACAGTCAGTAACCATTTATACCTCATCTCCCATGTAAGCCTGTGCTATGAAATGTCCTATAACAAACTAATAAATGAATCTTTTGTCCTTCAAAGAATCTGGCATGAACCAAAGCAATATGAACTGGTCCAGAGGAAAGCAGCACCACCAGGATGAGGAAGCTAACTCAAAGTGCAATGTAAAAAAAGCCTAATTAATGCTTTGAGGAACAAAACTAAAAAAGAAATTGAGCATAAAGATAGTCTGAGTAGCAAAATAAAAAATGGAAGCAAAATCACTTATCATATCTCAAACTATCATAGTAGTAACATACAGCTATCTTGAAATTACATAAAATACACTGCAATGTTCTTTGCACGATTATAGAGTCAAAAGTAAAAATACACCAAAGGAAGAAGATGTTAAAACACCTCCTTATTTATGCATTGTAAGTTTGTATAGGTCCACAAACCCTTAATGAGACCACTGGGGCCAGACACGTTTTAGAACTGTCAGATTTTCAAAGAGTACAATAGTATATATACCAATTATTAGTTTAAACCTCCCCATGGCTTCTGGAACAGTCTCTCAATTTATCACGGAAATAACACTATAAATAGCTTCATTTTTGCCAAACTTTTCAGAATACTTGTGTTTCAGAATTAAGAATACATATTTCAAGATGAAAATTTGGTTTTCTCCTTATGTTCTTAAAAGGGTTGGTAATTTTCCTCTTCAAGTTCAGAAATACCTCCAAACACAAAAACAAAACAAAAAATCTACTTAGTAAGTAGAGTTTAAAGTAATTTGCCAAAAAACTTTGTGGCTGAGTAACTTCTCCACTAAATATTAACGGAAGTTATGAAACGCACAAAAGGGTCAGTCACAAATTTCTGTTAGAGAAGAGGGAATAAGACTGAGACCAGGCCAAATAGAACAATGTTAACGTTTCCAGCAACAACCTCTCCCCAACTGCACGAAATCTTAAAATAATCATGTACTATTGTCTTGTGCTAACTGTTTGCATATGTGTTTTAGCCTCTCTTGTATTAAAGAAATCAGATTTCTGATTTGCACATTGTGTTAAACATAGCAGTCATCCCATAGGTCATTTTATTATTTTTAAAAAGTCTACCATAAAGGTAATTCATATTCACATAATAAAATAAATCTGAAAAATACCAAATACATATTTTAAAAATCTCTTAACTTTATCATCTAAAGACAACCAAACTGAACATCCACACATACCTGTGAACATTTGCACAAGATTTTCAAAGGCAGCAAAAATGTAACTGAGTTCTTAGTGGATTACTTTTGTATCCTATCAATTAAAAGAAAGTAGTACTGCTTAACTCTCAGCATTTTTGTGCAAATCAAGTAAAGCAATATGGAAGTTTTCTGAAAACTGTATAGAGAATTAATCACATATATATGCAAATTGAGACTAATTGTGTAAGGTATAGAGAACTAACCAACAGGCAGAAAGGGATGAATGAAAATGATGCTAAGTTTCAATGAGGCTAGAGCACCCAGTGGTTCTTTAGCTGCTTGAGAATCACCTGGGGAACTTTTAGAAAATACTGATTCCTGGGCCCCCCAAAGAGTAAACAAAACCAACTCTCTGGGGGCAGGAGCCTTGTATCTGTATTTTTTTAAACTTAAATGACTCTAATGTAGGTCAGATTGAGTGTAACCAAAGAAGTTGGAGTAAGAATATGAGGAAGGTTACTATTTTCAGATTCTCCAGACTAGAGAAAACTTAAATTCTGCCTACCTTCCACAAAACACCTAGAGTAGGTATAAACTTGTATTAGTTCTCAAAAAGGTAAAAAACAAAGAAACAAAAATCCTTAAACATAAACCTCTTACAAGTACATGCACATGTACATATACAGCTTAGATAAATAAAATGTAACTTCTGATAAAGTCAGAGTGGTGGAATTATGGGCAATTTTCACTTTTTTGTACTTTTCTGGATTATCTAGTTTTAAAAATGAAAATATTTCACTTTTATGATCTGGAAAACAATTCTGTTAAGCCATAATACAAACTATTCCAGGATACCAGAACTAGAGGCTAACTGGGACTGTGGAGTTTATGGTGTGAACGGTTAACTCCTAGAATTGCACCACACTGAGGCCCTTTTACTGTCATATGTGAGATCTTAAATAAATCAGTAGATTTCAGCCGTAAACCCTAAGCCATTATTCAACCTCTTCATTAAAGTCATTTCTGATGCCACCAACTGGTAATAATGATTGCTTTTTCCTCTAATTCCTAGACAATTCACACTTCACTTTACATGAGTTCATGAAAGAGAAAGTCAGAATCTTCTGCCCTTGATTCAAAATACCTGGAAGGTGAATGACATGGGAGAAAGACATTTTCTTAAAGTACTAGAAAATTTTACCTATCTCTCCACCAAGATTGTTGATACACACCATATTTGACACGATAAAATAAAAGTAAAAAAAGTACTTGGATAATAAACATAATCCACCATATACAACTGCATAAATCGAATGCTGGTTTTAAGAACAGAGGTAAAACTGCCTGATTTTGTGAAATGAAAATGACATATACAACTTTTGAGGTCAGACAATATTCTAGCAAAAGTTATGAGGCTTTCCAACACAGCAACAACTTGGTAAGGGAGAAAAGGCAGGTGCCCATGATTCGTGTGTTCTAAAAGTAAGTGTATTTCACATATCAGTGTTTAAGGAGAAGCCACTAGTGTTTTTGAGAAAGGCACCTTAAAAAGAAAAATCATATAGAAGATAGTAAAGACTATTAATCTCTGATCCAGTGCTTCCTACAAAGAAATATGCAGTTAAAAGTAAGCACCAAAAGAAATATTTTTCAAAGCAGTTGTTAAGAAAGTCATCATATGACTCTTGGTATTCATTCAACAAATATTTTCTGAGCACCTCTTATGTGCAAAGCAACCTGCTAGGCATTACAGAAACTAATGTAAATAAAAGACTGTCCTTACCCTCACAGAGCTTCTAGCCCAGTAGGTCCCCAAAAAAGGTTTGATACTTTTGGCCTCAGAATGCTTCTCAATGCCACAGTTCTGATTAAAATTTCCTTAACATCCAAACATACTACAGTTAAAAAAAGTTACAGTTTACTTTGATACTATATTAAATTCATTTTATGTGGTTGATTACTATATTCTTATTTGGCATACATATTTTAGAAAGCTTAACAGAGAAAATATGCAATTAATTATACTGATTGTGTATACTGAGTATGGCACTTTACACACATAATCAAGCATTATGTCTGGATAAACCTGTAACCCAAAAATATACTCTATAGTGGGAACAAATCAGATTCTTAAAAACTTAAAGTATTGTGAGTTTCAATTCAGTTAAATACTGACTATATATACTTCTGAATACTGCACTGATTAACTACTTTAAGTAACTTTTGCCAAAGTTTAGGTGACTCTAAAGGTTGAAAATGCAAAAGAATGATATGCTATTTACAAGTGAACCAAAAGAAAGTTTACATCTATAATCTCTAAAAGAGGCTAATGAGGAGTTAGTTCTACCTGTTTAACCGCTTTCTAACACACACCCAAATAATAACCATAAATCTCACCGGTGAAGCTTTCTTCTACATAGCAAAGAGAATGAGAAAAGGTTCAGAAGTGAGAACCAATTAAGCTACAAATTTCACCATACCAACTACAAGCAGATAGATTTTTACAAATATGTTAGTCATAAATATTTGGACTCACTATAACATTATCAACATTTGTTACAAATTTGTGAGTTTGTGCTTATAACAGTATTTTTAAAATATCCCACAAAATACTTAAGAATGCAGATTCCTTTTCCTTTAATCTGTCAAAACACAATCATTTTAACACAAAAAATTTTCTTAAGAAACAGGGCTCTGCACTTGTAAGAGAACAAGCTTAATATTTCACCTAAGAAATGTTACGACCCATCAAGCTTCTCTCGCCTTATCATTCAACACCATTTAACTTTTACTTGCTACATTAAGCCACATCATCATAAAAATTATTTATTTTGTCTAACAAGCTATTAAATGTTTTATCTTGCTCTTCTCTACATGACTGCCTCTAAGTAAACCCTTTCTTTATTCTTTTCCTATTTTATTTTAGTATGCTCAGCTGAAGAAATCTATATTAACTCAGGAACTGTGAGCTTTCCTGTGCCTTTCTTATATATCTATTTTAGTTCAACAGAAAGATTTTTTCTTCTGGCTCCTGGTTACATATAATTATTAAATTTTAGAATTAAGAGACACTTACAGATGGTCTAGTAAATTTTCCACTTTTATAAAAAAGTAGACCCACTGAAAGAAAAGTAGTTTGATCAAGATAAAATTATTTTCAAGACAGATACTAAGTGAAATAAGATGTCGCAAAAAGAACCTTATTTTAGAATAATATTTCATTTTAAAAATCTGTTAATTACTGATATATTTAAAGTTTCCCTATTCAAATTTGATGCCTAAAAGTTATTTCTAAACTTAAAATTTAAAATAATCTTATTTATAAGCATCTTAACTGTAAATTAATTCAAACCAGGTTCTTAGTTTGGGGTTTACATTATATTCTTTGTAATTCATAGGATTTTGAGAACAATGATAAATGGAACTCAAGGAGACAAGAACTATTTATCACACATGTCCCAGAATGAGTCTGATGAAGTACTCAGTTGTAGTCTGCTGCAGACAAATACTTAATATTGCAACTCCTAACTAAATACCATAAGATACCTTAACATCAGGATTATGGAAAAATTAAATTTCAAGTATCCTTATAATCTATACAAGAGGGAAAAATTAACATACTTATTTTATACACATACACATATATACCTATGTACATATGTATACTGAAAAACTTCTTAAAATAGTTTATTGCTGAATTTATTTCTAACGGTAAGATGAAGTTCCTAATGACTGAAAAAGAAAGGGATACACACAGAAATTAAAAGTAGGTGAAAATAAATACATGAGATTTACTTTACATGCTAAGTCATTAATCAGCTTGAATAACTTGGGACCACAGTGAACATACAACATCTATCAAACTACCACAATGTGCTAAATAAATGACATGAATCAAAATCATTATAAGAAATCACTGTAAGAAACAGGGTTAATTCCTGATGTACTTATTCCTGAATTTTTTTATGCTTCCTCATTTTGAAATTGCCTCTGGGTTTGTCAGCAGAGGCTTCTCAACATGCTTCTCTAACCACAGGGAAATGTATCTCTCAAAGTTATATACTGGGCAAGAATTAAGTGAAAGCCACATATCTTCAAGGTAACTCCTGTAAACTCCATTTCCACCAGTCATTCCTTTCCTATCCTGGAAATGCTTCTTAGCCCTTTTTAATTTCCTTTGGCACAAACAGGAGACTCTTGCAAAGGTAAGAAAACGCACATAGAGAGATACCATCAAGATGTCCCTGGTCCTGATACTCATACAGATTGCTTAAGCTCAAACTTGACTATTCCCTTCTTTTCAAAGTTATTCCATTCAACCATTTTACTGTAGCTGCAATCAATCTGGTCTACAGCAGAGAGTAGCAAATCGATCACTTCAAGCAGTAAAGAGTGTTAGGTTTAAAATGCTGCAGCTGCAAGGAAATTGTAGGTAGGTACCAGGATTCAGATACCCACACAATGCCCACCCTCTAACACTGTCCTTATGGGACAAAGCGAGAAATCCATAGTTATTCAAATAAGGATTTCACCAACTAGAACCTTTTAAACATATCTAAGCCCCACTTACATTGTTAAAATGTTAACTTAAACCACCTTTACCTATTCACTAAATCACCATATCCCAGAAATATATTCTGGCCTAGTTTAAAAGTTAGAAAATTGAAATCTTTAATATATCCCTGTAAGTTAAAACTTTTTTTTAAAGCTAATTAGTCATGGATTTTTGGATTCTTTTTCCCCTACATTGTTAGTATGATTGGTGAGGTCTTTTTGAGTTTTACTGAAAATTAGAATGTATAATGGCCTAAATGCAAATTAAGTTCACCAAGACAAACAAAATAGTAAATACAAAGGTTATAAAATTTTAATATACTAGAGAAAACAGCAAGGAGCCAAGGTGAAAGATTTGGTAGGAATTCCATCAATACTCTGCCAATTGTGGGGCAAGGTAGACATGTTTTAAACCATATTTTATTCTTCAGGTCTTCACACTATGAAGGAAGAAATATTATGCAACTTGACTTTGTAATTTATTCGGAAGCAATAAAGAACTGGTCTCACTTTCAGGACAACTTCAGCCAAATCTTAAGGGCTACTAGTCACCCAAAGCCTGGCAACAGTACTTTTCTTCCTTGACCCAACAAGGCAGAGTGCCAGAGGGAAATAGCAAAGAGTAGCACTATATAAACAGGGCAAGTAGCATAAGAGCAGAGGCAAGTTATATAACCAAAATATATTTTAAAATATGTTTATAACTCGTAACAACCTTTGCCTTTGGTTGGTTTCTTGTTTGGAGTATCAGTTGAAACAGTTAATTCAATATTATCTGGATCGCCTCCTTCCTCTTCAATAGCCTACATTAGAAAGAGAAGTTAATATGCTACACAGTCTATCTAAACTTATTTTATAAAAACGAAATGAAAAAAAATTAGCAAACCTCAAGCCTCAAGACATTAGAATTGCCAGTCATTTCATAAACCAACTTCACAAAGGAGCAATTAAACTACACAAGTGAGAGAAACTTTCAGGAGGAAATATCATTAGGTAGAAAAATCACATGGAGCTTTACACTTTACCTAGTCGAGAAAATTAACTATCACATATTATCATACTGAACAAAACTCTAAATATTCTCAATTGCAGAAAAGTTGCTAGCTACGAAAGTAAAGAAAAGGAGCTTCCCTAATGTCTATAATGCAAACTTAGTTCTCCTCTACTGTAATTCCAACGCTCACTCAAACCAAAAAGATAATCAGGGAAGAAAAAGCAAATTACTGTGCTAATGCAAAAACTGAAAACCCAGCGGACAAACCTTTCTCTTACCCACCCATCAAATCCCACTACCAATTCCCCGCTAGTATGGGGAGAAAACGGTTGGGCACAATTAAACGGTAACTTTGCAGAAGTCACCAAAGTAACCAGTCCCTACGAGGCCAAGAAATGCACGCGCTCACCATCGCTAAAGACTGGGGACCGAGTGCCTCCCGGGTCTCCACGATCGCCCTTGGGAGGCCGCGCCGACCGGCCGCAGCCCTCGGCAGCCTGGCGGGGACGTCCCGGGGGAGGCAGAGGCGCGCTCGGCTACGGCGGCCAGTCCCGGGCGGCTCGCGGGCCCCTGGCAGGCCCGGCCCGGCGCGCGGGGGCGGGGGTGCTGCGGGAGGGTCCTCACTCTCCCCGCGCGCGCGCGGGCGACGCCCGGGACCTCCCCACCGCACCGCACCGTGGGCCCCGGAGGCTGAGCGGCCAGGGGCTGCGGCGGTAGTGGGGGCTCTGAGGCGCGGCCTAAGCTCGCCTTCCCGGACCTCGCCGGGCCTCACCTGCTTGAGTCGGGAAACGAGCACGGTCTTGACTCCGGTGATATCCAGGTTCCGCCGTTTCAGCTCGGACTTGAGATCGATGACCCGCAGATCGGTGATCTTTTTACCTTCTGCCTGACCTGAGGCAGCCGAGGCTGCCACAGCACCGGTAGCGGCAGCCATTTTAGAAGAGCGGCGCGCTGCCAAGGCAGCGAGTGAACTGCAGGGCGGCGGCAGCGGCTCCAACTTCGACTCAGGCCTCGCCGGCCGCCGGCGCCGCGCAGCGCTGCGCACAATGAGCCGCAGGCCCCGCCCCCTGTTCGCCACCCCGGCGCAACCTGCAGCCGCCACCAGCACCCGGATGACAGGCGCGCGTGCGCACTAACGGGGTGGATAAGGGAAGGAGCTCGGCGCGCGCCGGGAAGCGGATCGCGGCCACCTGGGCGGTGCGACCCCTTACTAGGACTGGGAGATCGGGCGCGTTCAACCGCACCAACGTCTGCCGTGCCGCCGTTCCTCCGCCGCTTCGTTACACATTTTCTGGCAACGTCTCGAGTCTTGAGCAATAGCAGTGCGCCAGGCACTCTTGTCATAGATAGTTCGCGCGTTACTCAACCCGAACCAAGGGGCGTGTGCTTGCCCTAAACCTTTTCCAGGGGAATACTTTACCGGTTCTGCTGAATAATCGGGAAAATGTGGCCACCGTGCGCAAAAGAACTAGGTTCCCAGAGTTCCGTTCAAAGGCAGGAAAGAAACTCTAGGGTGGTTAATATAAAGAATATATAGGGCTGACCTGTGTGACAAGTCCCACTAGACGTCTCATGGGAAAACATGCCTTTTTTCCCCAAGGAGGTTTAGTTTATTCTAGGGCTGCCCATCTCACTGAAAACACAAAACAGGACACCTTCCCATCTGCACTAGCCTTAGTTGTCATCTCCAGAGGTCCTGACGACTCAACACAAAATTGATTACTGAAAAAGAAATTTGGTTTGTAAGTACTTGTTACCATTCCCGTATACCTTGTTCACTGTTTTCTCCCGTCATAATTTGGGCTTCCAGGAACAATGACCATCTTATGAGGGACTACGCTGTACAAGTAACTTTAGCCAATATGATTAATCATCAAATCAAAAGCATTTATGGATTAAAACTATTCTATAAACTCCATAAACAGAATATGGCGCTTAATTCTTGGCATTTCCTGGTTTTAAAAATTCAAATTGAAGTCTGGGTCGCTTTAGATTGCCTTTTCTCATTAGCAAATTAGAGCAAAAAGAAAAACTGGACATTATACAATAATACCTGTCAGGTAAGTATTTATGGTTTATATGACTTGCAATAACCCCTTAATCCTTCTGAACCCTGTCAGGAAAATCTCTGTAAGGCTTAGAAAGATTAAATGGTTTGTACATTTTCACATAGCTGGTATGTGGCTGAACTAATGCTGAAATCCGGTCTCCTGATTCAAAAATCCACTTCGGTCTCTATTACAAGTTGACCCACAGTCATAGAACATTAGAATTCAAAGGATCTTTAGGAATCTTTTGGCTCAATCCTCTCTCTTTCTCTCTTTTTAATAGATGAAGTTTTTTGGAGTTTAACCTAAGAACCCACAATTAATTACTGACGGAATTGGCTCTAAAC
Source organism: Bos javanicus (assembly GCF_032452875.1). NCBI lineage: Eukaryota > Metazoa > Chordata > Mammalia > Artiodactyla > Bovidae > Bos > Bos javanicus. Next base: position 50,893,103 of record NC_083877.1, on the reverse strand, counting down.
CTCAGTTCTCATGCCAGTGTCTTTTCCACTCACCACATTGCTTTCACCTTCTGTGGACACTTGTAAAGGGGGGTTATATTTGTGGTTCAGTCGCTCAGTTGTGTTGTACTCTGGGACCCTATGCACTATAGCACACCCAGGCTTCGCTGGTCCTTCACTGTCTCCTGGAGTTTGCTCAAGCTCATGTGAGTTGATGACGCCGTCCAACCATCTCATTCTCTGTCACCCTCTTCTCATGTCCTCAGTCTTTCCCAGCATCAAGGTCTTTTCCAGTAAGTCTGCTCTTGGCATCAGGTGGCCAAAGTATTGGAGCTTCAGCTTCAGCATCCATCCTTCCAATGACTATTCCGGGTTGATTTCCTTTAGGATTGACTGGTTTGATCTCCTTGCAGTCCAAGGGACTCTTAAGAGTCTTCTCCAGCTCCATGGTTCAAAAGCATCAATTCTTTGGTGCTCAGCTTTCTTTATAGTCTAACTCCCACATTCATACATGACTACTGGAAAAACCATAGCTTTGACTAGACAGAATTTTGTCTGCAAAGTGCTGTCTCTGGTTTTTAATACACTCTCTAGGCTATATTAACCCAAAGATCATGTTATCTGTTGAATAAATGAGTTTTTGTCTTTTGAAAAATCTGACAGTGGAGTTATCTTAAAATGGAGACCTGTACTTTCTGATCTGAATCACTGGAGGACACATCACCTGCCAAACTGTCAAGAATGTTTAACTTCGTCATGAGAAAACAGACAAATCTAGCAGTAGAACATTGCACAAAATAACTGTTCTGGATTCTTAAAGCAGTGCAGTTGTCTGTTGGTATCAGTGGGGGACCGGCTCCAGGAACTCCTCAGATACTCAAATCTGCAGATGCTCAAATCCTTTATATAAAATGGTATCATGTTGGGCTTAGTCATGTCTGACTCTTTGCTACCCCATGGATTGTAGCCTGCCAGGGTCTTCTGTCCATGGGGATTCTCCAGGCAAGAATATTGGAGTGGGTTGCCATTCACTTCTCCAGAGGATCTTCCCAACCCAGGGATCAAACCCAGGTCTCTCCCAGATTGCAAGCAGATTCTTTACTGTCTGAGCCACCAGGGAAGCCCAAGCATACTAGAGTGGGTAGCCTATCCCTTCACCGCAGGATCTTCCCAACCCAGGAACTGAACCCGTGTCGCCTGCATTTGAAGCGGATTCTTTACCATTTGAACTGTATTTGCCTATTTGCACTTTCTAGGTAACTCAGTGGTAAAGAATCTGCCTGCCAATGCAGGAGGAGCCGCAGGAGACGTCAGTTCGATTCCTGGGTGGGGAAGATCCCCGCAAGCAGGGAATGGCTATCCACCCCGTGTTCTTGCCTGGGAAATCCCATGGAAAGAGGAGCCTGGCAGGCTACAGTCCATGGGGCCGCAAAGAGTCGGACTCAACACACACACGTTTGCATATAACCTGTGCACATCCTCCTGCATCTCTTACATCATCTTTAGATTACTTATAATATCTTCTACAATGCAAATGATGTATACATAATTTTAACTACAATGTGAATGCTATATAAAGAGTTATCAGTACATGTAAAATTCAAGTTTTGCTTTTTGGAAATTTCTGGAATTTGGGGGGGAATATTTTTGATCCAGCATCAGTTGAATCCATGGCTATGAAGTTTCTGACTGTATCGTGAAAGCAAAAATAGTAGGGCACTTCTTGAATAAAGATGGCTAAAGAAATATGGTAACTAAATTTTATCTATCACTGTTGTTTGGATCCTGGATCAAAGACTGAAAAAGCTGCTAAATGGACAACTGGGAAATTTGGTTTTGTGTTAGATTGTGTTATGGTATCAATGTTAAATATCTGGAGTGTTATATCATGGTTATTTTTTAGAATGTCCAAGTTCTTAGGAGATACTTGCTAAAGTTCTTAGAAGTGAAGTGTAGTTCTGTCTGCAATTTATTTTCAAATGGAAAAGGTTGGCGGGAGTGCAGTGTGAGAGAGAAAAAGAGAACATACAAATGAGTTATAATAACTGTGGAGATGAATGTGACAAAATAAGGCAAAATTAACAATTAGGAAATATAGATGCAGGGCATAAGCTTGTTCACTGTATACTGTTTATATTTTTTTGTAAGTTTGAAGTAATTAAAATTCAGTTGGGGGAAACCCATGTTGTTGATATTCAATCGTAAAGTCATGTCCAACTCTTTGTGACGCCATGGACTGCATGCAGCACACCAGGCTTCCCTGTCCTTCACTATCTCCGGGAGTTTGCTCAGATTCATATCCCATTGATTTGGTGATACTATCTAACTATCTCATCCTCTGTTGCCCCCTTCTCCTCCTTCCCTCAATCTTTCCCAGCATCAGGGTCCTTTTCAATGAATCCAGTCTTCACATCAGGTGGCCACAGTCTTGAAGCTTCAGCTTCAACATCACTCCTTCCAATAAATATTCAGGGTTGATTTCCTTTAGGATTGACTGGTTTGATCTCCTTGCTGTCCAAGAAGTACCACAATTCTCCAGTACCACAATTCAAAAGCATAAATTTGTTGGCACTCAGACTTTTAAGGCATAATCTTTTATTGATTATGTCTTTTTAAAGACATAATCATTAAAACACATCTAAAATTGCAAATGTAGCTAGGGGGATGAAAAAGAAACATCCGGTGTTCTGAGAGCCTATAGTAGGAAAAGTTAACCCTTGTAGGGATGATAGAATGATCCTTATATTATGAAAGAGAAACCTGAGGTTCAAAAATGTTAATAAGGGACTTCTCTGTTGGTCCAGTGGTTAAAACTCCAGCTTCCAATGCAGTGGGCCTGGGTTTGATCCTGGTCAGGGAATTAAGATCCCACGTACTGCACAGTCAAAAAAATTTTTTTAATTTAAAGAAAAATGTCAATAAGTAGTCTAAAACAAAGAGTTAGTAAATAGAAAATCTAGGATGATTCCAAACCTATTGCAATTTTTTCTATAACATCTTGTTTTCCATCCAAGTTTATTTGCATTCCCTGAAAAGAGTTTTTTTTCCTTCCTCTTAATGCTAAGCCTCAATTTATACTATTCAATCTTTTTTATTTTTGAGCCATCTTACTCTCTGTTTACCATCTTCCTGTCCAAAGTCAATTGTTCCTTACTCCTACTTTCAAGTATGCCTTTGTGGTGGTAGTTTAGTTGCTAAGTCATGCCCAAGTCTTCTCGACCCCATGGACAGTCTCCTACCAGGCTCCTCTTGGGATTTCCCAGGCCAAGAATACTGGAGTGGGTTGCCATTTCCTTCTCCAGGGCATCTCCCAACCCAGGGATTGAACCTGGGTCTACTGCATTGCAGGCAGATTCTTCACAAGCTGAGCTACCAGGGAAGCCCTCACGTAGGCCTTAAAACCTTTTATATCATGACATATCCTTGCTTGACCTCCATATTTACTGTTGGCAATAGTTGTATCATTGTATCCTTCTCCTAATGGAGCTCTTCAGGTAATGACAGAGGAGGTAACTCAGATAAGTGTCCCCTCTGAAAATAACAAAAATGCTTGTTCCATACAAATACATAGTTTCAGTTCAGTTCAGTTGCTTAATCATGTCCGACTCTTTGCGACCCCATGAATCGCAGCACGCCAGGCCTCCCTGTCCATCACCAACTCCAGGAGTTCACTCAAACTCAGGTCCATCGAGTCGGTGATGCCATCCAGCCATCTCATCCTCTGTCGTCCCCTTCTCCTCCTGCCCCAATCCCTCCCAGTATCAGGGTCTTTTCCAATGAGTCACCTCTTCTCTTGAGGTGGCCAAAGTATTGGAGTTTCAGCTTTAGCATCAGTCCTTCCAATGAAAACCCAGGACTGATCTCCTTTAGGATGGACTGGTTGGATCTCCTTGCAGTCCAAGGGACTCTCAAGAGTCTTCTCCAACACCACAGTTCAAAAGCATCAATTCTTCGGCACTCAGCTTTCTTCACAGTCCAACTCTCACATCCATACATGACCACTGGAAAAACCATAGCCTTGACTAGACGGACCTTTGTTGGCAAAGTAATGTCTCTGCTTTTGGAACACGCTATCTAGGTTGGTCATAACTTTCCTTCCAAGGAGTAAGCGTCTTTTAATTTCATGGCTGCAGTCACCATCTGCAGTGATTTTGGAGCCCCCCAAAATAAAGTCTGACACTGTTTCCACTGTTTCCCCATCTATTTCCCATGAAGTGATGGGACCAGATGCCATGATCTTCGTTTTCTGAATGTTGAGCTTTAAGCCAACTTTTTCACTCTCCACTTTCACTTTCATCAAGAGGCTTTTTAGTTCCTCTTCACTTTTTGCCATAAGGGTGGTATCATCTGCATATCTGAGGTTATTGATATTTCTCTGGCAATCTTGATTCCAGCTTGTGCTTCTTCCAGCCCAACGTTTCTCATGATGTACTCTGCATATAAGTAAAATAAGCAGGGTGATGATATACAGGCTTGACGTACTCCTTTTCCTATTTGGAACCAGTCTGTTGTTCCATGTCCAGTTCTAACTTGCTTCCTGACCTGCATACAGATTTCTCAAGAGGCAGGTCAGGTAGTCTGGTATTTCCATCTCTTTCAGAATTTTCCACAGTTTATTGTGATCCACACAGTCAAAAGTTTTGGCATAGTCAATAAAGCAGAAATAGATGTTTTTCTGGAATTCTCTTGCTTTTTCAATCATCCAGAGGTGTTGGCAATTTGATCTCTGGTTTCTCTGCCTTTTCTAAAACCAGCTTGAACATCTGGAAGTTCACGGTTCACATATTGCTGAAGCCTGGCTTGGAGAATTTTGAGCATTACTTTACTAGCATGTGAGATGAGTGCAATTGTGCGGTAGTTTGAGCATTCTTTGGCATTGCCTTTCTTTGGGATTGGAATGAAAACTGACCTTTTCCAGTCCTGTGGCCACTGCTGAGTTTTCCAAATTTGCTGACATATTGAGTGCAGCACTTTCACAGCATCATCTTTCAAGATTGGAAATAGCTCAACTGGAATTCCATCACCTCCACTAGCTTTGTTCGTAGTGATGCTTTCTAAGGCCCACTTGACTTCACATTCCAGAATGTCTGGCTCTAGGTGAGTGATCACACCATCGTGATTGTCTGGGTCATGAAGATCTTTTTTGTACAGTTCTTCTGTGTATTCTTGCCACCTCTTCTTAATATCTTCTGCTTCTGTTAGATCCATACCATTTCTGTCCTTTATTGAGCCCATCTTTGCATGAAATGTTCCCTTGTATCTCTAATTATCTTGAAGAGATCTCTAGTCTTTCCCATTGTGTTGTTTTCCTCTATTTCTTTGCATTGATCGCTGAGGAAGGCTTTCTTATCTCTTCTTGCTATTCTTTGGAACTCTGCATTCAGATGCTTATATCTTTCCTTTTCTCCTTTGCTTTTCCCTTCTCTTCTTTTCACAGCTATTTGTAAGCCCTCCTCAGACAGCCATTTTGCTTTTTTTGCATTTTTTTTCCATGAGGATGGTCTTGATCTCTGTCTCCGGTACAATGTCACGAACCTCGGTCCATGGTTCATCAGGCACTCTATCAGATCTGCTGCTGCTGCTGCTAAATCGTTTCAGTCGTGTCCGACTCTGTGGGACCCCATAGGTGGTAGCCCACCAGGCTTCCCCGTCCCTGGGATTCTCCAGGCAAGAACACTGGAGTGGGTTGCCATTTCCTTCTCCAGTGCATGAAAGTGAAAAGTGAAAGTGAAGTTGCTCAGTCGTGTCCGAATCTACTGACCCCATGGACTGCAGCCTACCAGGCTTCTCCGTCCATGGGATTTTCTAGGCAAAAGTACTGGAGTGGGGTGCCATTGCCTTCTCCTATCAGATCTAGTCCCTTGCAAAATACAAATAGTTCAAACAAAAACAAATGTTTGTATTTGTTACAAACAAATACATAGTTCAAATCTATGTCCTTACTGATTTTCTGTCTGCCTGTTATATTAATTACTGTGAGAGGTGGGTTAAGATTTTCCCAAGAATGTGGATTTGTTGATTTTCTTTGTAGAGCTGTCAAAGGTTACTTTATATATTTTAAAGCTTTGGTTTTGGTGCATACAAAAGTACAGTTGTTAAATCTCAGTCATTGTTAAGTGAGCCTTTTTTCTTTAATGGATTTTTTCCCCCTTTGATACTGTACTAGCTGTCTCTTGGCTAGTGTTTACAAAGTTTTACCTTCAGCCTTTATTGTGTGTTTCTTAAATGTGCTTTTCTAACTAACATACAGTTGGCTTTGTTTATTTAATCTAGGCTGAGAACCATTTATTTTACCTGAAATATTTAATACAGTAATAGTTAATGTAATCACTCTTAAATTTGGATGTATGTCAGGGTTTTCCAGAGAAACAGAACTATTATCCAGTGTGTGTGTGGTGTGTGTGTGTGTACGCACACTTGGCTTCTACGATTATGGAGGCTGAGAAATCTCAAGATCTGGTATCAGCAATCTGGACATATGTCTTCATATATGTTTTTTAGAAATATATCCTACTTGGTCTTTGTTGAACTTCCTAAATCTATAGATCAAGAAGACATCCTGACTTTACACCCAGGAAAGCCAATGACATAAATGAAAGCCTGAGAACCAGTGGAGCCAGAGGTATAAATCCAAGTTCACATGCAGAAGACTGATATCCCAACTCAAAACAGGCAGGCTTGATCTGAGGGTTAGTGCTCAGATCTGTCTCTCCTCAAAGATACTATTAGAAGAATATTATTATGACCTTGGATTAAGAAAAAAATTATAATGACACAAAAAGACTAGCTACAAAAGAAAAGATTGATATATTTGACTACACTAAAATTAAGAATTTTGCTCATCAGAAGATACTATTGAGAGAGTCAGAATTTGTACAGGGTTCCCACATACCCTTCATCCAGTTTCTCCAAATGGTTTCCTCGTACGCAACTACAACACAGTATCAGAATCAGGAAATGTATATTGCTATGATGCATGTGTATAATCTATGGCATTTTGTCATACACAAGTTCATGCAACCACTGCTACCATCAAGATACAGAAGTGTTCCATCACCACAGACGTCTCCCTTGTGCTCCTACTTTAGTAGCGCAGCTCCTCCTCTCCCCCACCCCCACCAACCCTAATCCTTGGCAACCACTTACCTATTCTTCCTTTTTATAATTTATTTGAAGAATGTACAGAAGTGGAATCACTGAAATGGTCTTTTTTTTTTTTTTTTCACTCAGCATAAGTCCCTTGAGATCCAAGATGTTACATGTACTAATAATTTTTAGGAGGTACCAGAGTTTGTTACTAACTCACTTATTGAAAAAAAGACTTTGGTTAATTTTGGCCTTTCACTATCACAAATTAGCTGCATTTTACACTTCTGTAAAGATTTGCATGTGGGCTCAAGTCATTTCTCTCAGACAAAAGCGTGAGCATGTGAATGCTGTGTCACAAACAAACAGTTAATATCTCTAATTTAAAAAGAACTTCCAAAAGTAGAGAAGAAAAAGTTATACAGTATGTATGTTTCAATTTTTAGTAAACAGCCACACTTTTATAGTGTGGCTATACAATTTTATAGTCCCATTAGCAATTTCTGAGACATCCAAGCAGTATGCATATAAGTCCTCTTTCAGATATATGACTTTCAAATATTTTCTCTTATTCGCTATCTTGTACTATTTTTTTTTTTTCAAAGAACAGGACTTTTAAGCTTTGAGGACCAGTCTATCATTCCTTTCACGATTAATGCTTTTTGCATCGTGTCTAAAAATAGTTGCCTACCCAAGGATGTAAAGATTTTTATCTGATGTTTTCTTCTGAAGGTACTATAGTTTTAATTCTTAAGCTTCTGATCCCTTTTAAGTTAATTTTTGTATATGTTGTGAAATAATAGTCAACATTCATTTTATTACATGAATGACAGCATTGAATGACCTTGGCACATTGTGGAAAACCCACTGAACATATATGTTTTGAACTATTACTGAACTCTCTGGGTGTTCCATTGAGCTATGTGTCTATCCTTAAAAGACTGCCACATTGTCTTGATTATTGTAACCTTATCATAATAAGGTCCTTTACAGCAAATTAATCCATAGATTCAACCCAGTTTCAACTAAAATCCCATGCTTTTTGGATACAAATTGGAACACTGATTCTCAAATGTATATGGAAATGTAAAGGACCTTGAATAGCAAAACAGTTTTTCAAAGGGAACAAATCTGGGTACTCAATTCCAAGGCTTATTATAGTAATTTTTTAAGGAGTTAGGCAAGGATTTCACTGTGGTGTCGATCTCCTCAGCTTCTTTCTCTTCATGAAATTCACCATGATAATCATTACAGGTATGTTATTAAGAACGCTGCTTACTCTCACACAGGGTTCCTTTAATATTATCTCTTAATAATAATATTTGTTTCTAGTTTCAACATAAGGAAGATTCCTGATTCTTCTGAGCTATATTACCTTGTTGATACTTGTGAATCTTGTAGCTGATTGCATTTCCCTATTGCCTTTGGCTGAAAGGAATCTAAAGCTAGATTTGTGGCTCTTGTCTAGAATTTGTCCAATATTCTATGGTATGTATTTCTGTATCACAACTATCTCTGGGTAAATTTTCCTATCATTTATTTTTCATTGGTTCTCTACAGTCTAATTCTATTTAGGTTTCTACCCTGATATTCCATGTGTTCATGTAAACTCTTGCAAATACTATTAGAGAATAGGACTGGGAATGTTTAAACATGTAAGTAAATGTAATAAAATATGGTTCATTTAAAGTGGCACTTAGGGCTTCCCTGGTGGCTCAGTGATAATGAATCTGCCTGCCAGTGCAGGAGACACAGGTTCAATCGCTAACCTGGGAGGATCCCACATGTCACGGAACAACTAATCCCTGGGCTAAAACTATTGAGCACTCTGCCCTGGAGCCCACGTGCCACAACTACTGAGTCCATGTGCTGCAGCTACTGAAGCCTGTGTGCCCTAGAGCCTGTGCTCCGCAATGGGACAGCCACAGTGAGAAGCCTGGGCACCAAAACTGGAGAGTAGCTCTGCTCACACTATTCAGAGAAAGTCCATGCAGCAACGAAGACCCAGGACAGCCAAAAATAAAATAAATAATTATTTTAAAAATATAAATAAAATGGCACTTATGGCAAAGAATTAGTGTGTATTTCACATTGAGAATTCAGTTTCAAACTTTTAGATTGCATCACTATCTCATTGTTAAGTTTTGTTGCATAAACCAAAGGTGAAGCAGTGGAAAATATTTTTAACATGAATCATCTTGTCTTTGTGTACTGCTTAACACTTAATATTGACGACGGTCAAGTAATTTAAATTTTCTCAGCCATAATTATCTCATTTATAATGTGAATGAAGTTGACTTAATGATCAGTTCGAGGACATGGTACCTCTTAGATGAAAAAACAGATTATTCAGTTCAGTCGCTCAGTCGTGTCTGACTGTTTGGGACCCCATGAATCACAGTACGCCAGGCCTCCCTGTCCATCACCAACTCCCAGAGTTCACTCAGATTCACGTCCATCGAGTCAGTGATGCCATCCAGCCATCGCATCCTCTGTCGTCCCCTTCTCCTCCTGCCCCCAACCCTCCCAGCATCAGAGTCTTTTCCAATGAGTCAGCACTTCCCATGAGGTGGCCAAAGTACTGGAGTTTCTGCTTAGCATCATTCCTTCCAAAGAAATCCCAGGACTGATCTCCTTCAGAATGGACTGGTTGGATCTCTTTGCAGTCCAAGGGACTCTCAAGAGTCTTCTCCAACACCACAGTTCAAAAGCATCAATTCTTTGGCGCTCAGCCTTCTTCAGAGTCCAAATCTCACATCCATATATGACCACGGGAAAAACCATAGCCTTGACTAGACGGACCTTTGTTGGCAAAGTAATGTCTCTGCTTTTGAATATGCTATCTAGGTTGGACATAACTTTCCTTCCAAGGAGTAAGCGTCTTTTAATTTCATGGCTGCAGTCACCATCTGCAGTGATTTTGGAGCCCAAAAAAATAAAGTCTGACACTGTTTCCACTGTTTTCCCATCTATTTCCTATGAAGTGATGGGACCAGATGCCATGATCTTCGTTTTATGAATGTTGATCTTCAAGCCAACTTTTTCACTCTCCACTTTCACTTTCATCAAGAGGCTTTTTAGTTCCTCTTCACTTTCTGCCATAAGGGTGGTGTCATCTGCATATCTGAGGTTATTGATATTTCTCCTGGCAATCTTGATTCCAGCTTGTGTTTCTTCCAGTCCAGCGTTTCTCATGATGTACTCTGCATATAAGTTAAATAAACAGGGTGACAATATACAGCCTTGACGTACTCCTTTTCCTATTTGGAACCAGTCTGTTGTTCCATGTCCAGTTCTAACTGTTGCTTCCTGACCTGCATACAAATTTCTCAAGAGGCAGATCAGGTGGTCTGGTATTTCCATCTCTTTCAGAACTTTCCACAGCTTATTGTGATCCACCCAGTCAAAGGCTTCGGCATAGTCAATAAAGCAGAAGTAGATGTTTTTCTGGAACTCTCTTGCTTTTTCCATGATCCAGTGGATGTTGGCAATTTGATCTCTGGTTCCTCTACCTTTTCTAAAACCAGCTTGAACATCAGGAAGTTCACGGTTCACATATTGCTGAAGCCTGGCTTGGAGAATTTTGAGCATTACTTTACTAGCGTGTGAGATGAGTGCAATTGTGCGGTAGTTTGAGCATTCTTTGGCATTGCCTTTCTTTGGGATTGGAATGAAAACTGACCTTTTCCAGTCTTGTGGCCACTGCTGAGTTTTCCAAATTGGCTGGCATATTGAGTACAGCACTTTCACAGCATTATCTTTCAGGATTTAGAATAGCTCAACTGGAATTCTATCACCTCCACTAGCTTTGTTCATAGTGATGCTTTCTAAGGCCCACTTGACTTCACATTCCAGGATGTCTGGCTCTGGGTCAGTGATCACACCATCGTGATTATCTGGGTTGTGAAGCTCTTTTTTGTACAGTTCTTCTGTGTATTCTTGCCACGTCTTCTTGATATCTTCTGCTTCTGTTAGGTCCCTACCATTTCTGTCCTTTATCGAGCCCATCTTTGCATGAAATGTTCCCTTGGTATCTCTAATTTTCTTGAAGAGATCTCTAGTCTTTCCCATTCTGTTGTTTTCCTCTATTTCTTTGCATTGATCGCTGAGGAAGGCTTTCTTATCTCTTCTTGCTATTCTTCGGAACTCTGCATTCAGATGCCTATTATCTTTCCTTTTCTCCTTGGCTTTTCGCTTCTTTTCACAGCTATTTGTAAGGTCTTCCCAGACAGCCATTTTGCTTTTTTGCATTTCTTTTCCATGGGGATGGTCTTGATCCCTGTCTCCTGTACAATGTCACGAACCTCATTCCATAGTTCATCAGGCACTCTATCAGATCTAGGCCTTTAAATCTATTTCTCACTTCCACTGTATAATCATAAGGGATTTGATTTAGGTCATACCTGACTGGTCTAGTGGTTTTCCCTACTTTCTTCAATTTCAGTCTGAATTTGGCAATAAGGAGTTCATGATCTGAGCCACAGTCAGCTCCTGATCTTGTTTTTGCTGACTGTATCTAGCTTCTCCATCTTTGGCTGCAAAGAATATAATCAATCTGATTTCGTTGTTGACCATCTGGTGATGTCCATGTGTAGAGTCTTCTCTTGTTTTGTTGGAAGAGGGTGTTTGTTATGACCAGTGCATTTTCTTGGCAAAACTCTATTAGTCTTTGCCTTGCTTCATTCTGTATTCCAAGGCCAAATTTGCCTGTTACTCCAGGTGTTTCTTGACTTCCCACTTTTGCATTCCAGTCCCCTATAATGAAAAGGACATCTTTTTTGGGTGTTAGTTCTAAAAGGTCTTGTAGGTCTTCATAGAACCATTCAACTTCAGCTTCTTCAGTGGTACTGGTTGGGGCATAGACTTGGATTACTGTGATATTGAATGGTTTGCCTTGGAAACAGAGATCATTCTGTTGTTTTTGAGATTGCATTCAAGTACTGCATTTCGGACTCCTTTGTTCTGGAATATTGGAAAGCTATCTGATCTCTGTAGGGTTTACTTTACTCTGGTGGAAAATAAGATGACTGAACTAGATGATCCTTAAGACCCTTTACAACTCTTTTTTTTTTTTTTAAGTTTATTTTTGTGCTGAATCTTTGTTGCTGCTCCGGCTTTTTCTAGTTACAGAGAGCAGGGGCTACCCTCTAGTCACAGTATGCGGGCTTCTCATTGTGGTTGTTTCTCTTGTTCTGGAGCTCTGGCTATGTGAGCTCCAGTAGTTGTGATGCACAGGCTTAGTTGCCCTGCAGCATGTGGGATCCTCCCCAACCAGAGATCAAACCGGAGTCCTCTGCTTTGCAAGGTGGATTCCCAACCACTGGACCACCAGGAAGCCCCCCTTTACAACTCTTAATTGAATTATTCAACAAATATTTATACAAAACTGAGTAAAACAAAGGACTTAGCCTTTAGAAGGTCACAGTACGTTTAGAGGGTAAATGGATTATTAAATTATTAAATAATAATTTATTATTAAATTAATTAAATTATTAAATTATCCCCCTCTAGTAGGGGATAGAAACATAATTTCATTGAGACAGAAAGGGAATTATGGGCTCTAATTGCAAAGGCAGAGGGAAATTCAGCCTGTGATAGTGACTTTCTTTGTTCCTTATTTTAGGGGGAAAGTCATTAGTGTTTCACTATTAAGGATGATATTAGCTGTAGGTGTTTTATAGATTTTTTTTCTAGATTGAGGAAGGTTTTCCCCAACCATTTTTCATTTGCTGTGAATTATCGTGAGTGGATGTTGAATTTTGTCGATTTTTTTCTGGATCATTTGAAATAATCATCTAGTTTTTCTTTCATACTGTGAAAATATGGTGAATTACATTGACTGATTTTTGTATTATTATATAAACCATGCATTCTTGTGATTAAGCCATGATATAGTATCCATGTTTGTGTATCACCAAATTTGATTTACTAAAATTTTGTTAAGGATTTTTGCACCTATGTTCATGAGGGATATTGTTCTAAATTTCCTTTTAATATGTTTGGTGTTGATTTAGGGCAATGCTGGCCCCATAGAATGAGTTGAGTTACATTCAATCACCTATTTTCTTTTTTTTTTTTTTTTTGCTTTCCAATGTGAACTGGAAAACCTGCTAGACAAATTCCAAAAGAACTGTAACACTCAGTCATCTGTTTTCTACAAGAGTTTGTGTATAGAACTGGTATTATTTGTTCCTTAAGTGTTTTGTAGAATTCACCAGTGAAGCCATCTGGACCTTATGTTTTCTTTAGGGAAGTTCTAAAACAATGAAGTCAATGTGTGGCTCTAATGTGATGTCCTCTCTCTCATTCTTGTTATTGACAATTTATTCTCTCTTATTTATATTAATGATAAACAGTCTGGTTACTGGTTTATCTGTATTACTGACATTCTCAAAGAACTAGCTTTAGATTTCACTCACTTTTCTCTTTTTATTTTCTATTTCATTGATTTCTGCTCTTTTTTTTTTTTTCTATCTGGAAAATTTTAAAAATGTGTTTTCCATAGTAGAGTTCATAATATGTGTAAACATAATGACATAGTACATGGACATAAACATAGAACAGACTTTTTAAAAATTGAAATATAATTGATTTGTAATGTTGTGTTTGGTTTCAGGCGTACAGCAAAGTGATTCAGTTATATATACATATATATTCTTTTTCAGATTCTTTTCCCTTGTAAGTTAGTATAGAATATCAAGTACAGTTTCCTGTGCTATACAGTAAGTCCTTATTGTTTATCTACTTGATATATGGTAGTATATATATGTTAATCTCCAGCTCCTACTCATTTATTCCCCCTTCCCTTTCCCCATTGGTAACCACAGGTTTATTTTCTATGTCTGTGAGTCTATTTCTGTTTTGTATATAAGATCATTTGTATCATTTTTTTTAAAGATTCTACATATAAGTGATATCATCTGGTATTTGTCTTTCTTTGTCTGGCTTACTTCACTTGTATGATAATGTCTAGGTCCATCGTGTTGCTGCAAATGGCATTAACTTATTGTTTTTAATGGCTGAGTAATATTCCATTTATATTCACACCACATCTTCATTATCCGTTCTCCTGTTGATGGACATTCAGGTTGCTTGTCCATGCCTTGGCTATTTTACATAGTGCCACCATTAACACTGGGGTACGTGCATATTTCTAAATTATGGTTTTCTCTGGATATAAGCCCAGAATTGGGATTGCAGGATCATATGGTAGGTCCAACATAGTAGAAATTTTAATGGCAGCTGTTGTTGTTCATCAGTTTAACTTCACAAAAGAAGTTCATCAGCAGAGCTAATGTCTCGCAGACTTACTAATTCACATTCTGTAACAAGTTAACCTGGTTCCTTTTTGTCACCTCTTCTCTCTGCCTCTAATTTATCCTCTAGCAGTTCACATTCATATTCCAGTGTGTGCTCTTCCAAAAATGCACTAGTAAAATCTAAATCATTTACACTCATTCCAACGCAGCAGATCCTCTTTAGGAGAGATGTCATCATCTATGAGGGGTTTGTTTTCTTTTTCTACCGCTTTGTCAACTCAACCAGTCATTTCTCCTTTTGTTTTGGTCATACTGGGCTCAAACTTCTAAAGTCTTTCTTTACCCCCAAGCACTTTTGTCTTCCTTTTGCATTCTATTATTTGCTTTTTGAGTGCCTCCTGATTGAGTCCACACAGATTTGAGTGCACAGCAGATTTCATGATATAAGAGGAGGCTGTAGCTTCCCTTCAGAGACGGCAATGGCAACCCACTCCCGTACTCTTGCCTGGAAAATCCCATGGACAGAGGAGCCTGGTAGGCTGCCGTCTATGGGGTCGCACAGAGTCAGACATGACTGACGCGACTTAGCAGCAGCAGCAGCAGTAGGTTCCCTTAAGTCATTTTGTATATAGTCGTCTTTTTCATCTGGGGCCCACAGTCAGCAACTGCCAGTAACTAATCAGTCTCAGATGGAGCTGCATTTTGTCTCAAGCAAACACTATGGGCAACACACTCCTCAGGGTCTACTGAGACATCAAATGGTGCCTCACATGGACAGTGCTTTTCTGTAAGATGGTTAAATCCTGTGCTCATTTTGTTCAGCAATAAGAGTTGTCTTCCAATACATACAGCAGGCTGAAAGGTCTAAAGTTAGAGAGACTTTGGAAACCCCACATTCAGGTTACAGATCTCTTGGCTCACATCAGAAGTGTCCAGAGACTCTGTCTGAGCTTTATAAAGAAGGCCATCCCGGGCTTTTAGTGCTCATGATCCTCCTCCTTGGTTTTCTTTGAAGTGTTCTTCGTTAGTAATTCTAACCTGGATGATTTGGAAGTAGAGATCCCAAGGAAAGACCTTAATACTAAAACATTTTTCTAACCAGTACTCTTCAAAGTATAAAGTTCAAAGTATAAAGAAAGGTGAGCATCGAAGAATGGATGCTTTTGAACTGTGGTATTGGAGAAGACTTTTGAGAGTCTCTTGGATTGCAAGGAGATCAAACCCGTCAATCCTAAAGGAAGTCAGTCCTGAATATTCATTGGAAGGACTGATGCTGAAGCTGAAACTCCAATACTTGGGCACCTCATGTGAAGAACTCATTGGAAAAGACCCTGATGCTGGAAAAGATTGAAGGCAGGAGGAGAAGGGGACGACAGAGGATGAGATGGTTGGACGGCATCACCAACTCGATGGACATGAGTTTGAGCAAGCTCCAGGAGTTGGCGACGGACTGGGAAGCCTGGTGTGCTGCAGTCCACGGGGTCACAAAGAGTTGGACACAACTGAGCAACTGAACTGAACTGAACTCTTCAAATTGTCAGAATCATCAAAAACAAGGAAAACTTGAGAAACTACCATAGTCTAGAGGAGTCTAAAGTGACATGAACTAAATGATTTTTGAGGAAAATTTCTTAAACAAGTTCTTGTTGTCATGGGAAACAAAGGAGCCACAGGAGCCTCCAGTCCATCTGCTGTGTAGCCTCTGTGGCTCTGTGGGGGCCCCACAGCCCCCTAGCTGGTGCCCACATGGCTTATTATAATTTTTTAAATTTTATTTCCTTCTTTTTGCTTGCTTTCAGTTTAAGTTGCTCTTGTAATTTATTAAGATGGAAGAATAGGTCACTGATATTAAAGTTTTTCTATTCTAATATGAACATTTGATGCTATGAGTTTCCTTGAAAACATAGCTTTAATGGCATCCCATAACTTTTGAATAATTGTGGTTCTATTTTCATTCAGTCCATAACATTAGACTTTTTCTTTTGTGGCCTTTGATCCATTGGTTATTTGTGTGTTGTATTTGACTTTTAATTATTTGGGGAGATTTTTTCAAATATCTTTCTGTTACTGAATTTTAAAATACTTTAAGTTGAGAGGATGCTTTGTATGAATTTAATCTTTCTGAATTAATTGTCTTGTTTTATGCCACAGAGCATAACTGATATAGCTTGGTAAATGTACCATGTACACTCAAAAGAATGTGCATTATGCTATCATTTTGGGTTTTTTGTTTGTTTGTTTAATTTTTTTATCCCTGTCTTGATTTACTGAAGTTTCATTTTTATAAGATATGTTTAGTTGAGGATTTATTTTGCTTGGGCTTTGTAGGGCATCTTGAATCAGTAGACTGTTAATGATCATCTCTTCAAAATATTGTCTCAGATCCCTTCTTTTTCTTTTTTTTCTGGGACTTCAGTTTATCTTGTTAGGTTCCCTCACTGTATTTGATATCTCTCATCAAAAACAAACAAACAGAAAAGACATTAACTTTGAATAAACTGCACTTAAACCCAACACTGACATTTCAATGACAAGAACTTCAGAAAATAGTGAAATGTTATCTCCAAGGTGCCTTGAGAAAATAACTACTCTTCTAGATCTACTTCAATAAAGAAGGTAAAATTAATATGTTTTAGAAGATATTAAAAGAAATTATATTTTTGAGAAAATTAAAGTTATTCCAACAGGAGATAAGCATTAAAGAATATTCTCTAAATCGTTCATCATGCAGAAAGAAAACCCTCTTGCATGAAAGAACAGATGCAGAAAGTGATGGAGACCAAAGAAAATTATAATTATGAGAATAAATCTAAATCACATTGACAGTGAAAGTAGGAGGTGTGAAGAAAGAACAATGTGGCATTTAGATTATACAGAACTACAATACTAAATGGTGAAAATATTGCAAAGGATATGTATGCATGTTGGGGGATGTATGTGGTAAATGCTTTTACACTGTTCATTAATTCTCCCCTAGGAGGATAATAAAAGTAAGAATGGTTTTGTTAAGGAACTTTTAAAGTAACTAGTAAGAGAATAAAACAGTGAGGCTGCAATAAAATGCCATTTTATACCTACTAGGCTGAGTACTCGGAGAAGGCAATGGCACCCCACTCCAGTACTTTTGCCTGGAAAATCCCATGGATGGAGGAGCCTGGTAGGCTGTAGTCCATGGGGTCCCTAGAGTCGGACACGACTGAGCGACGTCACTTTCACTTTTCACTTTCATGCATTGGAGAAGGAAATGGCAACCCAATCCAGTGTTCTTGCTTGGAGAATCCCAGGGACGGGGAAGCCTGGTGGGCTGCCGTCTATGGGGTCGCACAGAGTCGGACACGACTGACGTGACTTAGCAGCAACAGCAGGCTGACTACTAGATGACCTACTAGTAAAGAAGACTGACAATAACATGTTGGCCAGGACATGGAGATATTGGAACCCTCGAAAAGCTAAGCGTAGAGTGACAGTATGACCCAGCATTTCCATTCATGCGTATACATCAAAAAGAATTGAAAACAGAAACTCAAACAGAGACGTGTACGTCTATACTTAAACATGATTATTCACAGTAGCCAAAGATAAGAAACAATCTCAGTGACTCTGGAGAGACGAATGAATAATCAATGTTAGAACTTCAGAAATCTTTGGTTTGGGAAATGTCTTATTACTTCTTTCATAATTTCTTCTCTCCATGTTCTTTGCTCTTCCTTTGTGGAACTTCTGCAAGATATTTTACCTCTAGGAATGGTCCTCTATAACTCTTACCTTTTCTCTCACATTTCTTTCCTTTTTTGCCTTATATCCTGGAAGATTTTCTTCCTTTTATCTCTCAAACTTTCTATTTTAATTTTAGAAATCATCATTTTAATTTCCAACCATTCTTTCTTGCTTTTATCATTGCATCCTTTCTTTTGTTATAAAGGATGCAGTATCACTTTTAAAAAATATCTGAGGATATTAGCAGGAGGGTTAAAATATTTTCCCTCTCTCTGTTAAATTATCTCTATCTCTGCAGTTTTTCTTAATATTTAACTTGATCTGTTTTGCATTACAGGTTTTCCTCAAATACCTAGCATATCTTGGTTTTCAATAAATATTTTAAAATTATGTTATATAAAAACTAAATGTTTTATAATTATGTAGTATAAAAACTTTAATGTGTAAAAGGATGATGTCTACTGCCAGGCAGGTGTTGGCAGATGGACCTTTTAGTATTTAAAGTGAAGTAGTTAGTGTAAGCTATTACACCAACTACTTAACTAATTCAATCTGTTTTTTCTTTTTTTTTCTTTCAGAACTCCCTGCCCTTGTTTTTAGCCTAGGACTTCAAAACCTAGATACTATGCATTCTATTTTTTAAAATATATTGTATTAGTATTTATTTGGCTAGGCAAGGGATCTTTTAATTATGTCATGTGGGATCTAGTTCCCTGACCAGGGATTGAACCCAGGCCCCTGCATAGGGAGTGAGGTGTCTTAGCCTGCCTGCGTGCTAAGTTATTTCCATCGTGTGCAACTCTTTGCGACTGTATCGACTGTAGTCCCTCAAGGTCCTCTCTTGGTAGGATTCTCCAGGCAAGAATACTGGAGTGGATTTCTATGCCCTCCTCCAGGGCATCTTCCCCACCCAGGGATAGAACCTGTGTCTCCTATAGCTCTTGCATTGCAGGTGGATTCTTTACCACTGAGCCACCAGGGAAGACCTCTTAGCCACTGGACCACTGGGGAAATCATGCTGTGCATGCTTTGTGCACTGAAGAGAGGCATAGAGAGTTTTGACCGTGCCACATATAGACTTAATCTCTTATTTTTCAATTCTACATTTTTTTTTCTTGGCTTCTCTTGTCTTTGGCCTGAGTCCTTAGTCTCTGGTGTATTCTGCAAGGTGCACCAGCTCCCTAATTAGTGCAGCCCCTCTGGTAGTACTTCATGGTGTAGATGTTTCTTCACTCTGCTCAACAGTTAACAGCTCTCTATCTGATTTCTGCCTTCCAGATATTTGGCGGAATAATTTGCTTGGTGATCACCTGCTCCCACTCTTGTTATTTTGGGTTTGTACCATTTTGATTCCTTTGCCATTTGTTAGGTGATATTGGGCATGATAAACACACATGACTGGTCTGTTATTCTTCTACTGGGAAGAAATATTTAGTTAAATAACTTTTCAGAGGATATTTTCTGTATGAAAAGTCTCTAAAATGTACATCCCTGATGCTAGAACTTTAGAGGTTCTGAGAATGAACTTAGTGTCGAAGTGTTTAAGTAATTTTGATTCAGTAGGTGGCACTCTTTACTAGTTTAACTCAATCCTAAATTGGTGTTTGAATTTCAGTTCAGGGTAGAAAGATTTTATTTATCCTTATAATCCAAATAAATATGTTTTCAGAATTGGGTTATCAACTCTGACCAATTTATATTTTCACAACTTAAAATGTTTGAGTTAAATTTCAAAGTAAAGATCTGAAAAAAATCAAAAACTAAAATCTCCAACATTTCCACATTTCTAAAACAGTAGTGTTAATAGTGACTTATGCTCTATCATAAGATAGAGAAGGAAATGGAGAAGGCAATGGCACCCCACTCCAGTACTCTTGCCTGGAGAATCCCAGGGACGGAGGAGCCAGGTGGGCTGCAGTCCATGCGGTCTCGAAGAGTCGGACACGACTGAGGGACTTCACTTTCACTTTCACTTATGCTCTATCAAAAGTTAAAAATAATTAAATCTTACCAGAAGTCCTGAGTACTGAAGACATTCAGATTCAAGCTGTTAAATATTTTAAAAATTTCCTCTTATTACATGGACAGGTTCATTTCATTCTCTTTTCTTCTCTATCCTTCTTTCTGAATATTCCCCCAATATATCAGTGTTTTAAATTTACTGAGATATTTGTACAATCTGTAGAGTAAACAAAGCACAATGTCTGTTAACACTCCTATAATCAAAAATCATAGTCAGGATACATGTTAGGCAGTTAAGTAAGCACTAATACGGTTTAGGGAAACATTGCGTGCTTTTGGAAAATTTTACATATTCTATAAATAACAAGCAAGTACAGAGAAACATCTTTACTTCCTGTTCTGAATTTGCAAATAATTTACCAGTCTGTAAATCACTCTTGAAATTGTAATATTCAATGTTCACGTAAATCTTATTAGGTCTGAAGCAAACCATGAAATGTTAGAGCTTTAAGGGACTTCGGAGAGCATAATGCTAACTATTTAATGATCACAAACTTGTTTTATTTATTACTTACAAAAGTGAGCTCTTTAAAAGTTACGGTTTTTAACAACATTGGAAAAATATTCTAAAAAGAGTTAAAACAACTTACTGTAAAAGTTCACAGGTAAGTCTGTGACCAATTTTGGCAAAATACGTAAAAGATATTAGTAGTGAGAAGACTAAACTACTCTGAGAACTATTATCAATCAGTCTGGAAACCTCAGTGTGATGCTAGGCTTACGTAACCGTGGGTGAATGGTGACTTTCTCTTTTATTTTTCTACAGTTTTATTTAAAAAATATATTTTTAGGACTCCCCCAGTGGTTCAGTGGTTAAGACTCTGAACTGCCAATGCAGGGGGTAGGAGCTGCCCTGCAGCTGCCCTGGTGGAGGAGCTAAAATCCCACATGCCACATGGTTTGGCCAAAAGATTAAAATAAATAAAATGAACATGAAGAGGAAATCTTAAAAAACTAATAAATAAATAAATAAAGACACTTTAAAAATACATACATACATATACCTTCACAGAACCACGTGGCCTTAAATATACCCAGAATTTGGCCAGATAGCCAGAAATATTTCAGGATACTTTAAGTTTCAAATGTCTGTCTACAAAATTCCAGGCATATTGTGTTTCCTTGTTAGTCCATAATTTGTTACTTCTGTTTCAATAACTGAGCCACACAGATAATATTAGTATTTGACCAATTCAAATATATCTTGAAGGTTGCATTCCAAAGACAATCAGAGAAACTTTAAAAAATGATAATACTCATGAAGATTATTCTATCTTTTGAAATTATCATTCCACTAAAGAGCTCCCCAATTTTCCAAAATTGAGTCCATCGACTTCAGAACAGTTTATTAGTAGGAAATAAGTGGAGTGCCTAATGACTTCTTATCTTCTGTTCCTATTTTTCTGTCTCTGTCTCTCTGTGTATGTATAATAAAGATTGTAATCTTCAAACTAACCACAATCTGTTTGTAACCTTTTAGTCTGAAATCAAATTATATATATAGAATTTTAATGAGGACCTGCATTGCCTTAACTAAATCAGCAGTGCTGTATAATTTATAAAATTTTCCTTTTAGTTTCAGATTCCAATGATACCTTGGTACATCAATAAGAAAGTAGAATGTTGTGAATCAGTAAGTGTTCTGATGAGCGCATCTCTTAGGTCCTTTTAATTCTTCCCAAAGCTTTTTATCTGAGGAAATATTTTAGTAAATATTTCAACAAGTTCCCCCAACCTCCTATCTCATTGCATTAAACCTCCAATCTTTGCTTCATTTTTTTTTTTGAAAGAGCTCACAAAGCTGACCACATAAGCATACTCTCACTTTCAAACTTTGTACAGTTATGAAGTATTTATGCAATGGATGGCGGGCATACCAGCCTTTCCCTCTGACTTCAATAATTTGGAGAAAATTTCTTTTTTTCCCATTTATTGCAGCTGATCCATTAGCACAGTGCACTATTTCCATGTTTAGAACCAGCTCCTCAAATTCTTATCTACCAGATAGTTAGGCACTACTGGCCTGTGTGTGCAGGCTAATTTGGTAAATATTATTTTGCCGCAGTTCCTGGCAAACAGAATTTGGCTTGAAATATATATGTTGGATACCCCTGATCTTTCCATAGAAAGTAAAGTTAACTTTTTTGGAAGAGTTCAAAGATTTAAGACTAAAGAGTTATGTTTTCTTAGTGTGAGATTGAGACTAGGACCCCAATCTTCTTTTTTGAAAAAATTTTTATTGAAATATAAAAATTTTTTTATTGACGTGTAGTTGATTTACCACATTGTGTTAGTTTCTACTGTACATCAAAGTGACTCACTTATGCGTATATATACACTTTTTTCCATATTCTTTTCCATTATAGTTTATCACAGGGTATTGACTCTACTTCCCTGTGCTGTACAGGAGGCCCTTGTTGTTTATCCAGTCTACACACAATGGTTTGCATCTGCTAATCCCAAACTCCCATTTTAGCCCTCCCCCAAACCCTCTCCTCCTTAGCAACCACAAGTCTGTAGAACTCCAATCTTCTTATTCAATAAGTTCAATAAATATTTTAAGTGATATTTTTCTGCTAAAGAGAGAACATTATATATATATATATATTTGATCTTAGTTTTTTTTGACAGACTGTGTATATAAATAATTATAATATTTCTAATAGAAATATATGCAAAAATTGAAGAGAGTCCCAAAGTTGTAATGATTGTTAGGTCTGTTGTGGGAGTGAGGAGAGAGGTATGGCAATGCTTCATGAGGAGGGCTTTGAGGAACGGTAAGAGTTTGGTGAGCAGATGAAAGTGGAGGAGGGGTCAGGGAGAGGGTGAGAATATTTTGAAATAATGGATAGTAGGTGCAAAGGTAGGAAGATATTGGAACTGTATACTTTTTCTACAGAATGCAAGGAGTTTGAGAAGTCTGCTTAAGTCTAAGCGGAGACAGGGAATAGGGTCATAGAACGAGGTGCTGTGAAATGACCCTGGAGAATCTGGATTTGGAAGAGCTTTATTTGCCAAGTCAAGGATTTTGGATTTTATCTTGAAGCTGATGGAGGGTTATTGAAGAATTTTAACTTAGTGTTTCAGTTTCTGCCACTCTGATAGTGGTTGAAGGTGGAGGCGAAGCTGGCAAGAGTAGACCCACAGAAACCAGGAAACTATTGTGTGTAATTCAGATGAGAGATATTTCCCACCTCTATGTGAAAATTGCTGTCGTGTCTAACTCTTTGCAACCCCATTGACTATACAGTTCATGGAATTCTCTAGGCCAGAATACCGAAGTGGATATAATCTGCCACTATTCCCTTCAATACAACCCCTGGCACCTGTCGTTCCTGTCAGGCTCACCGCTTTTCTGCTCTGGGCTTCCTGCCTTTGATCTGTTGCCTCTATTGTCTGCCCTGCCATCATGTTAGTGACTATTCTGAGTTGTTTTTTTAAATCTCTGTCTTCTAATTACTCTCCACTCAGCAATTTCCAAATCTGATGTCTTAGTAAATGGCCTTACCTCATGTTTTGCAGAGATATCAAGTCCATTCTTTGAGCAAGCCCTCAACTTGTTCCCCGAAGCTAACAAACTTAATTCATTTATACAATCACTTCTTCCTCCTCCCTATCTGTTTCAGTGACAGGAATATCCCTTCTCTTATCCAAGGCTAATTCTCTCATCTGAACTTTGAATCTCATTTATTCTTCCTCCACCGAACATTTGTTTATTTCCATTCACCATTCTCCTTTCCCTTCAATTACCAACATGATTCAAGTCTCCCCTTTTTAAATTCCATATCCTGCTAGATATGTATCTTTCTTTTTCCATTTACTACAAATTTCATTAAAAAGTACTGATTCTTGTATAACTACCCCATTTAGTCCTTTCTAAACCAGGACTTCTAAGTTGGAATATTGTTAGCATTTTGGTTTAGATAATTCTTTGCTATGGGAGGCTGTGCTGTGTATTTAGCAGCATTCCTTGTTTCAGACCACTAGATGTCAGTAACATCTACCTAGTTGTGCTTATCTCCTGCTGCTGCTAAGTCGCTTCAGTAGTGTCCGACTCTGTGTGACCCCATAGATGGCAACCCACCAGGCTCCCCCGTCCCTGGGATTCTCCAGGCAAGAACACTGGAGTGGGTTGCCATTTCCTTCTCCAATGCAGGAAAGTGAAAAGTGAAAGTGAAGTCGCTCAGTCGTGTACGATTCTTTGCGACCCCATGGACTGCAGCCCACCAGGCTCCTCCATCCATGGGATTTTCCAGGCAAGCATACTGGAGTGGGGTGCCATCAGCTTCTCTGAAAAACATTTCCATATACTATAAAATAATCCCTGGGAGTCAAAACCGACCCCAATTGAAAAGCTCTGTTCTAAAATGTAGACGAGTTGCTGAAACTGCTCCTATTTACTGATCTCCATACTGTGAAACTAGCAGACATTTCATATCCCTCACCATTCACTTCTTTATTGAAACTTTTTTCCGCATTGGTGCTGTTTGTTACATGTTTATCCCTTTTTTTCTGGCCCACGCATAGCCTTGTAGGACTCTTTTTCATTCTTCAACTCTTAAAATATCAGATTTCCCTAGGTATCTGTCTCGTCTCACTTCTCTGTGTGGCCTCATCAGAACTATTCTTCTGGCTGTCACACTATACGTGAATGAGTCCAGATCTCTGTCTTCAGCCCAGACCTCTCTCCTAAGCTTCAAACATGTAAGTTCAACAGCTTATGGGAATCTCCACTTTGGGTAAACTCAATTTGCCCAATATAAGAAGTAATACTTTCCTTTCTCTCAACCTCCTCCCTTATCCTAACCAGTTGAAAGTTCCAGACCCCCAAAGTTGGGTTTTTCAAGCCTGTATCTCTTTCTTGAATGGTGCCACCACACAACCATTCACCATAAATCTGGAAGTCTCTGAGATTCCCCTCCTTCACCTCCTATAACCACGTAGTTATTCATTCTTCTTATTTTTTCTGTCCCTTCCTGCTCATTTCTACTACCCTCACCCCTTTTTACCTGCAATTCCGGCTGGTCTTTCATCCTCTCCTCTTGGCCTTCTCCATCTGTCCTCTACTTGCCTTATAGAATGGTGTCTCTAATAGTCAAATCTGATTATTTCTCCTCTGATTGATACCCTTTAATGGCTTCTCATGGTTTGAAATATAAAATAGTTAAAATTCCTTTTCCTAGCAAAAATCTTACTTAATACATTTCTGTCTACTTTGCTTCCCTTATCTCCTGAGACGTTCCTTGGAGGATACATTCAGTAGATCTTAGTAGAGAATTTGTTTCATGATGTTTCAACTAGAGGATTCTGTAGCTTAGCATTGCTAATCTTTCTGTGGGCAATGCCCTATTTGGTTTATGTAACTGTCTTATTTATGTTGCAAAATTTAAACATTACCTTCTCTTGGTTTGACTTCAGTATTCTGTCTTTGTGTACGCAGAGCATGAGTATGCCATCCTATACCTTCCACATTATATTGTAAATAGTTGGGCTTGCTTTCTGGGTCTTCTCAAATACTTCATAAAACAGTGGTCATGTGTCTTGTACTCACAATGCTCAGCACAATGTCTAGCACATAGTAAGTACTTGATAAATATTTGTTATACAAATGAATAGTACCAAATATACGAAAGACCTGAACTGGTACAGAGTACAGAGAGGAATGGGTGGATTTTCAATATTTGAATGTTTCATTGGCAGAATTGGAAGTACTTACTGCCTGATTAGAGGTAGGGAGTGAGGAACAGAAAGTCGTCAAAGATGACCATTATGTTCCTCGTTAGATAACTTGGCCCTATTGAAAGAGACAGTGAAACCTGAGATGGATGAGATTTAAACACTATATATGTACATTCTTATATTTTGGACAAGATGCATTAGAAATGCCTGTGGGACATAACCAGTAAACAGCCATATGGGTCTGGATCCCAGTTAGCGCTGTGCAACTGAAGTATCACATGAGTTACTAACGTAGTTTAAAATTTTTAACCTGCTTTCAATTTTTAAAACTTGAGGTATAATTGACATTTTCTTTCTTTTCTCCCCCACTTTCCTTTCTTTTTGGAAACAGATTTACAAAGTTCAAATCAATTAGACACCTGCTATTTTCATCACTGAAATTTTTTTTTAATTTTTTAAAATCACTGCAGATGGTGACTGCAGCCATGAAATTAAAAGATGCTTGCTCCTTGGAATAAAAGCTTTGAACAACCTAGACAGCATATTTAAAAGCAGAGACATTACTTTGCCAACAAAGGTCCATCTAGTCAAAGCTATGGTTTTTCTAACACTCATGTATGGATGTGAGAGTTGTACCATAAAGAAAGCTGAGTGCAAAGAATTGATGCTTTTGGACTGTGGTGTTGGAGAAGACCCTTGAGAGTTCCTTGGACTGCACGGAGATCAAACCAGTCAATCCTAAAAGAAATCAGTCCTGAATATTCATTGGAAGGACTGATGCTGAAACTGCAATACTTTTGCTACCTGATGCAAAGAACTGACTCATTGGAAAAGACCCTGATGCTGGAAAAGATTGAAGGCAGGAGGAGAAGGGGACGACAGAGGATGAGATGGTTGGATGGCATCACCCACTTGATGGACATGAGTTTGAGCAAGCTCCAGGAGTTGGTGATGGGCAGGGAAGCTGGGCATGCTGCAGTCCATGGGGTCACAGGGCTGGACGTGACTGAGCAACTGAATGGAAAGATTCTTTTTCCATTTAGGTTATTACAGAATATTGAGTAGAGTTCCCTATGCTATTCAGTAGGTTCTTGTTGGTTATCCATTTTACACATGATGATGTGTACATGTCAACCCCAAACGCCGCATCTATCCCTACTCCCAACCCCTTCCCCTAACCTCTTAAGTTCACTCACTGGAATTTGAAAGGAAGTTTTACTGATTTCAAGGCCTACATCCCTTTTGCCTACAGCCTATTAATGCATGTAATAAAGCATCTGTTGTCTCCTTATTTTTATAAAATAAGAAAACGTATATGATTGTACAGTTGGTTCCCAGGATATCTATTACCATTTTTTATCTGATTCTGAAAGCAAATTCACCTCAACGGTGATGATCTCATTGGTAAGGATGATTTGAGTACCATTTGCCGTGACAGACTAAACCATGGCGTTTTTGTTCGTTACCTTAAGTATAGTTAATAATTCTGTGGTTGTAACTTTCAGTTATAAAAAAAATCAACCAAGATGTAGTCAATATTTTGTTTAATATTGAACGCATTTCACAAATGAACATAAATCGAGCTTTATACTTCGTTAGGTTTCGGCAACAGACTGATAAGGCGAGTACAAAGGGGGAGGGCCACGGAAGAGGGAGCCGGACGGTGAGAAACAGGCATCTGAGCAAGCGCAGAAACAAATAGATGTTAATGGAGGATTGAAGGCTACTGCGCTCTCACTTTGCGAACTGTCGTAAAGCTTTGAGTGTCGTGCTTCCTCGGTAGAGGAGGGATTGGTTAGGCGGCGGCGACTGGAAAGCAGCAGCAGTGGCGGCGACGGTGGCGAGGTGTTCGATCTGCGCAGCATAGAAACGCCCGCAGTTTCGGGGAACGAGTTCCCATGGGACCAAATTAGGCATTCAGAACCCAAGCCGGGTCAGCTGGGCCGAGCCAGGCGCTGCCGCTGGTACAGTTTTGATCGCGGTGACAGACGCTGCTCTTGACCGTAGGGGCCTCTTAGGCCAACATCTGAGGCGCAGATCACTGGCTCTCGACGCATCCTCTTCCCCGCTTACATCTCCTGTCTTCCTTCCTGGGCCAGTGATTCCCGGAGCCTGGGAAGAGGGTGGCTAATGATTCAGGTGAGGGGGCCGGGGGGAGGGGATCGATTGGAGGCCGCGCGTGCGCGCAACGGGGGAGGGGCCGGGCTGGAGGGGAGAAAGAGGAAGGGCTGCGGCCGCGGAAGGCTGGGGTCGGCGGCCGGCCGGTTACTGCTGGCTCCGTTGTGGCTTAGGGTCCGGGTTTCCGCGGAAGATTTAATTGTGTTTGACAGAGCGTTCGTCTACAGACACACCCACCCTCCTCAGTAAAGGACTGTGGGTGAGGGGATTTCTTTCCCTTTTTTGACTCTCTAGAGTCTTAGGACAGGGGCTGAGGACTGATGCGTGGGAGTGCGATTTGACAATGGAGTGATGAAGGTAACCCGCTCCCGGGGTGTTGGAGGGCGCTAAGTCAGCCCTGACGGTTAGGGAGTTGCCTTCTTCTGTGATCAAGGAAACATAGACCGCGGAACAGCAGAAATACAGACGCGTCAGATTTTGTAAAGTGTTGGTTGGCTGGCCATTAAAAAAGGAGCTTTAATATTTGTATAATTATTATCATTATTTATTATTATTTTTTTTACAGAGTGTATCAGAGCCGGTAGCAATGTTGTGGAAATATTTGTTCTGTGCTGCAGAAATGAGGTTTGTCACATAGTTCTTAAATAGGTTAGAGTAGATCTTTACAGATAAGTTCTTAACTCAGGTCTAAGTTTTAACATTTGAAAAAAATACCAGGAAGTATAGGGTGTTCGTTTAATTTGTTCGTGTTTGTAGTGTCGGGTGACTCCATTGTATTGCATGCTTTCCTGTTTCTTGATTTATGTGCAGGATGAATTTAGAGCTCTCTGGGGAGATAAGATGCCAGCTGACATAGATTTCATTTTATAGTTCATAACGCTTTTTGAACCTGACTTAATCCAAACTTTATTTCATTTGGTGTTTTATGTTTAATTTTCTTGTTTTAGGTATCTCTTCAACCAGAAAGCACAGACTGGGGAAAAGATAACTAAGGTTCCATTTCCTTTCCCATTTCTGTTTTTTTTTGTCATTGCTTTCAAATGTTAGTATGTGATTTGGATATTACATAGAAGTTTTAAAATACTGGTTTCAACTAGAGTGAAAGTCTACATTTTGATACTTTGTTACTGTGTGTTTTTGGTAAAAATTTTCATGTCAGTGTAAACAATATTATTTTTCATATTAAACAATATCGTTTAGTTGTGTTTATGAGACAGAACAAGTAGAACCCTTTCACTCTGGAAAGAATCTTTATTTTTTAATGCCTTGCTTTGTTTTACTCTCGTCCATCTCTTGTCATTTTAACCTTGGACAAATGACATCTCTCCTGTGCATTTATTTGCCACTACAATTCATACTAGTATTCTAAGAACTGGCAAGGGTATTTATGAATACGTCTGAATAATATTGTAGGGAAACTAGCAAGAGTAGAGTCTCTTCTTGTTTATCAGGGTTGCTGTATCTTATGTGTATGGATCTTTCTGTCACTTTCCCCCTTACGTTGGTGTCTTTTGGTCACTTGCATGTTAGTTTTTCACTGGAGTTGGTTTTTGAAGAAAAATATAGTAGGAAATAATTTCATTTTGAATGCATCATAGTGGAAGTTTCACCTTCACAGGTTTCACAGCAGTACTCAATTTCCGCAAATAGTTGAAAAATAACTATACTGATCTTTAATATAAGAGGTCAACAATTTACTTGTTTACAATGAAGGAATAATCAGATATTTCTAAATAGTTATTTTCATTTTAAAATGTAAACTGTGGAATAAAAACTTCATTGAATCAAACCAGTTAGTTTTTTTCAGACGTTTATTGTATTATTTTGTCAAAAAGGGGTTTCTATAATATGCTTTACTTAGAGTATAATTATAGGTGTCCTTGTTTTGACTTTTCCTCTGGTGGCTAGGATTTCAATAGGAAAAAAAGAAGTGACATTACTAAAAATGATGGTAAAGAATATTATAACTTGATATTAGGATTCTATGAGTGACATTATCTTATGAAAGAGTATAGGGTTGGAGATAGGAGATATGGATTTTAGATGTAGCTTTGCTTTCTGTTCATTAGGTCTGTGACTTTGTATGACCACCCTGGGCCTCAGATCTCTCTCAGCTGTCAAATGAGAAGTGTGGACAGATAACTCTAGTTTTCTCTAGGTCTCAAATTTAACGGTTTGCATTTTTAGTTAGGTGTTTTTGGTATTAATTGTATTCATCATGACCCATTCCCCAGAAAGAAATGCTATCTGAAAATGTAAAATTCTTCCATGGTATATGTATATTAGAGACGGGATCGGGGGAGGGAGAAGAAAAAAAGTGAGCCGTGGTCTAGATGATACTTCTGTCCCATTGTAGATATTAACTCCTAATTTAATAGCTCTCATATGATATTTAAAAAATGAAACTTTATTTTACTCCTGGTAATGTGCTTTAAATCATTCTGAATACATTTTCTTTCAGAAACCTGTAATCATTGTTCAGTAAAAGTCCAGAAATGCTTTTGAATGCTTTATACCTCTATTCTTTCTTTGCTGTATCCCATAGTGTCTTGGTAACAGCTGGCCTGAGTTTCTGCAGGTACTCAATTTATATCATGATGTGAGCAGTGAGCTACAAATGTTTAAAAACAAATACTAAACTGAACTTTTACTGCATTGCTATTTAATCATTCAGTAAGTGTTATTGATTGTCTCATGTTATTGACATTATTCTTGGTCTTCAGTGAAGAAGGCACTCTGCCTTCTTGAAGTGGATGTTTTATTAGAGGAAATAATAAACAGAACAGCGTTACGTAGTGGTAAGTGCCATGAAGAAAACAGGGGCATATAATGGAGAATGAATGAAAGTGGGACTCTACTGTGCATTGAGAGGTTAGAAAGGGCTTTTTTTTTTAGAGGTAATATTGGATTTGCAATCAGTGATTAGAAAGAATCAGCTATAGTGGCAATATGGAGGAAGATGGCTGCAGACAGAGGGAATTGTAAATGCATTAGATTGGGTTTGATTCTAGAGAATCTATAAGTATGAATTAATTGGTTTGTCTAATAGATTTTTTCACAATTACTAATAGTAGTAAAAAAGTTAAAAATATTTATGTGTAGTGACTAAATGTAATGTGTTGACATTATTTAAGTCCTGACTCAAACCAGTTGTAGAAAGTAATTTTTGAAGCACTTAGGAGGAAATTTGAATGCAGATAGCTATTAGATGATATCAAGGGATTATTGTTACTTTTTGTGAAGGATACTAATGGCATTATGTTTCTATAAGAAAATGCCCATTTATAAAGATGAAAACTGAAGAATGAGGAAGAGAATTAAGATCTCTGGTATTTGTTTAAAAGTATTTCAGAGCGAAAAAAAGATGCGAGAGAGGAGTGTAGATGAAGCAGTTGTGAAATATCCTGATAATTGTATTGGAGTGGTAGGTATATGCGTAGTAATATTCTCTGCTTTTGTGAGGTTTGAAAATGTTCATATTTTAAAATGCATTTAAAATAATTGATACTCTATTTAGATGTCTTCTCCTTTTCTTTCTCTTCCTCTCAATTTTGATATCATGTAGACTTTTGTTCCTCTTTCTAAACATTCATCATTTATTCAACAAATATGTCTGCTGTATTTCAGGCCCTGTGTCAGTGCTTGAGTTAAAACAAAGAGCAGGAGCTTAAGGCCTGCCTGCAAAGGAGCTTATGGTTTGCTGGATGAATGGAGAATCTCTCAGTGTGGTCTATGTTGACATGAAGTCATAGATTTCTGTGTTTTCCTGAGAGTATACAGGATCAGCATCTTAGTGTTTATGTGGTTACTTAAAAAACATTTTTCTTGAGACTTCCCTGGCAGTCCAGTGGTTAAGACTCCACACTCCCAATTTGAGGATGGGAGTTGGTGGAACAAGTTCGATCCCTGGTGGGGGAACTAAGATCCTACATGCCATATGGAACTGCCTCCCCTCCCTCTCAATCCCCCAAAATTTGTTTTATTTTGTTTTTCTAGAGAATTGAATTTAGGAAGTGCTATATGCAGCAGTGTGCCAGTCTGAGTCACTGTTGCATTCATTTCTCATATTCATATGTGTTATAGGGCATCAGAATAAATAATTTTTTAAACAACCTTTTGACATCCAATTTGCCTCTATGTAAATTTTTTAAATTTTGGAATAATTTCACACTTAAAGAAAAGTTTAAAAAAATGGTACTGAGAACTCTTCAGTATCCTTTAGTCAAATTTACCATTTTAAAAATTTTGTCTCATTTGCTTTAGTGCTCTTTTCTGAATCATTTGAAAATAAATTGCATGTATTATAACCATGTCTCTAAATATTCTTTGTGTATTGTATTCTTTTGCATTATCACAATACAGTTAATGAGATTCAGGTAATCTAACATTGATAGTACTATATCATTATCTAATCTCTAGCCTCTATTCCAGTTTTGTCCCTTTATCCCAGTAATAATAGCATTTGTACCATTACACCATTGGCTGAGACAGTAAAGAATCTGCCTGCAATGCAGGAGACCTGGGTTCTATCCCTAGGTTGGGAAGATCCCCTGGAGAAGGGACTGGCTAACCACTGCAGTATTCTAGCCTGGAGAATTCCATGGATGGAGGAGCCTGGCAGGCTAGTCCATGGGGTCGCAAAGAGTCAGACACGACTGAGTGACTTTCACACACACACAGCATTTCCCCCATAGGATTTGCGTCAGGATTGCCAGCTGCATTTAGTTGTCATAGCTCTTCAGTCTCCTTTCATCTGGAACAGTGTCTTAGGCTTTCTCTCTCACTGTGTTAACATTTTTGAAGAATACAGGCTTATATATGTCATAGAATATTCCTCAGGTTGGATTTGTGGATGTTTCCTCATAATTAGTTTTGGGCTATGCATCCCCAACTGGGGATTTTGTATCCTTTCCAGGGTGTGATATTGAAGTACATGCCGTTGGCCTGCCCCTCAGTGGTGATGTTAGTTTTTTAGTTTCTGATCATGGTGTTTGGTTTCTTCACAGGGATGTATAGTTATTATTTTTCTTCTTCACCTAATAAGCAATCTGTGGGTATAACTTTGAGATAGTGCAGATATCCTGCTACTAATCAGATCTATATCTTCATCAAATTTCCCTCCTATATTAACATCCATTGATGCTTCTTGCCTGTACTGATGTTTACACTGATGGTTGCAGAATGATTATTTTCTGACTCTGTTTCTTTTATGTCAGTAGGCATTCTGTTTTAAGAAAGAAAAATCCTTATATCTCATTGATACGAACTTATGTACTTCCTGTCTTACTCAATGGTTTATACTCTGTTATGCCTTTATTTATTTTGTTGCTCAGATTGTCTTGGATTTGTCCTGTGGGAGCCTTTCTTTCCTGGCTTCTGTGTCATTTTGATATACTCTTAATTTTTTCTGGAGTATATTCTCTCTCCTTGCACAGCAAAATGTTCCAAGTTTAACTTAACATCTTTTCTGTCTCAGTTCTGGATTCAGGCATTCTCCAAGGAGCCCTGGGTCCATATAGTGGGGAATGCAGTTTGCTTTTGAGTTACCTATTTATATGTAGAAATAATCACTTCTTTTCTGATCAGGACATCTTATTAGACACTATATTTAAAATTGACTTTGATAATGGGTTTATGAAGTAATTACATAAGATTAACAATTATATTTACCATAAAGCTGTTCTTTTATTCTTTTATTTTCTTTTTCAAATAAATAAGTTCTGATTTGATCTTAATTGTGGTCAAATTAAATAGAAGAAAAAAACAAAAGATTATTTTATGTTATTTGTATGTGTGTGTGGATGTGGATAGGTAGGGGGAGGGTTTAACCACTTAACTGTTAAAAATGACTCAAGATTTACATACTTAACTGTTTTTAACTGAGTTAGACATTCTGGTCTAAGGAAATTGTTGCTTTTGAACTAAGCTTTTAATTTTTTTAAACTCGCTTTTTAAATGAAAATATTTTTGTTATAATATACAATAATATTTTATATAAGAGTGGAAACTCACAGGCACATTATTCCAGGCATTTGCTGTTACATCTTGGTGTATTTCATAGCCATTCTCTCACCTGTGCCTAGGTATTTGCTTTATTTGTCTTTTTAGATTGTATTTTTCCATGCAATATTTTGAATGATTTTTTATTTTTGAGCCAATTAAAATGTACATGGTTTAAAAGTTCCAAATGGCTTATAGTGGAAAAACAGCAGTTTCCTCTAGCACTTCTCCCAGTCTCCTAGTTCTGCTTCCTAAATGGGAATATTTTCAGCTCTTAAAAATTTTTTTTTGCGTGTATTGACCTTTATATTTAAATAATATGCTTATATATATACTTAGCCACTGTAAGATGTCAGTTTACATTTAAAGAAAATAATTGTCTAATTTTTAAATATAAAATACATACAAGGAATACCAAATTCACATGGTGCAAAAGGTATGCAGGGAAAGATGTCTCCTTGCCATTCCTGTCTTCCTACCTTCCTATCTGTCTCTTTCCCCTGGAGAATTAGTTGCTCTTCTTATTTTATATGTATGTCCAGAGCAGCAGTTCTCAAAATGTGGTATGTGGAGTCTTGAGAGGATCATCAAATGTTTCAAATTACCTGTTGGTTTGAAACTATTTCATAATAATACTAACTTATTCTTTGCTACTTTACTCTGTTGACATTTGAATTCGTGGTGCAAACACAGTGATGCATAAATCTTCTGGTCCTGCAGAGCATATCAAGACAGTGGCAAAAATTGTACCAGTAGTCATATTCTTCATCATTTTACATTTTCGGTTGGGGAGGGGAAAGCTGATTTCATTTAAGAATATCCTCCATGAATCAGTAGAGGTTGTTAATTTCATTAATCCTGATGCTTGAGTAGATTTTTCTTTAATATTTGTTGTGACAAAATGAGAAGAATGTTATAAGACACTACTGCTGCATACCAAGCTATGATGTTTGTCTGGAAGAAAAATATTTGTGTGATTGAGGTGTGAGCTGAACTAGCTAGCTGGTTGGTTTTTTCATGGAACACTATTTTTACTTGAAAGAGTGACAAACTATAGTTATTTAAACATGGATATTTGTACCTATTTTCTCAAAAATAAATGAAGTGAGTCTCTTACTTGGACCAGCAAAATTTATTGCCATTAAAATTAAGGCTTTCAAGCAGAAATTAGAATTTTGGAAAACGTATCTGCCACTATGATCTTCGCAACTTCTTAGGACCTTGCTGATGAAATTGATGATATTAACGTGTAATTTTTTTTTTCTTTGCTATGTTATAGTGAAGTGTGTCAGTGTTTGGAAGATATGCATAACACAGTGGACCATCTTTTTTCTAAAGGTCCATGCATGATATTACAAAATCATGTTGTGGATGTAAGACCTACTTAAGTGAAAGATAGAGCAATAGATTTTAAGTGAAATGGTCTGAAAAGTTTCATTGATACAGTTTCAGAGTCCACTTTGCAACTTACCTTTATAGAATTACACTTTTTAAGTTTTGGCTTAATATCAAAGAAGGATAATATCCACACTTACCTGAAAATACTATAAAAATATTCTTCTTGTGACTTTCTTAGTTGTCCAGTGGTTAAGAATCTGCCTGTCAATGCAGGGGACAGGGATTTGATCCCTGGCCTGGGGATATTCTACATGCCTTGGGGCAGGTAAGCCAGCACTACAACTACTGAAGCCTGTATGCCCTAGAGCCTGTGCTCTGCAATAAGAGAAGCCACCGCAATGAGAATCCTGTGCACTGCAATTAGAGGGTAGCCCCTACTCACCGCAACTAGAGAAAGCGTACACACAGCAGTGAAGACACAGAGCAACCAAAAATAAATACATAATAAAATTTTTAAAAATTCTTCCTTTTATCAGCTATATATTTGTGTGAAAATGGATTTTCATTTTAGATTGAATACAGAAGCAGATATAAGAATCCAGGTTTCTCTATTGAAGAGATTTACAAAAATGAGCAGCAGTGTCACTCAGTTTTTTTGGAAAATATATTCATAAATGTTGCTTATTAGCATGGAGTGGGTTTATTGCTGTTTTTAGAATTAAAATTTTAAAACATTTGCCAACTTTTATAGTATTATACTGATACATACAACCCACATAAAAGCTCTTTAGGTTCCTCAATTATTCAGTGTAAAGGGATTCACAAGTCAAAAAGTTTGAAAACTGCTGCTACAACTGGTTAACATGGAGGATTAAGCAGTTTTTTTAACCTTTTTTTTTTTTTTTTAATTGTCTACATTGGGTCTTAATTGTGGCATGTAGGAGCTTTGTTGCATCATCTTCCGTTGCGGTGTGTGGACTCTCTGGTTGTGGCTAGCAGGCTCAGTAGTTGTGTTGTGGCTTAGTTGCCTTGAGGCATGTGGGATCTTAGTTTCCCAACCAGGAGTCAAATCCACATCACCTGCATTGCAGGATGAACTCTCAACCACTGGACCACCAGGGAAGTCCCAGTATTAAGTGGTTTTAAGCCTTACCTTTTGACTGCTTATGGAAAAGGAGTTCACACTTCTTTCTTTACTGTTTATCCTAATATAGTTGAATCACAATTTTAGATTGTTGTGCTTTATTGTTTTTGTTTTTTTAAGAACATACTTCATATTCCCTCTTTTATTGTATAAATATCAGTTTAACCTTGTACCGTAAGAATATAAATGTTTTAAGAGGACAAAGGTGGACTTCCCTGGTGACTCAGTGGTAAAGAATCCACCTGCCAATGTAGGAGATGTGGGTTCAGTCCCTGGGTCGGGAAGATCCTCTGGGGAAGGAAATGGCAACCCACTCTAGTATTCTTGCCTGGGAAGTCTCATGGACAGAGGAGCCTGGTGGGTTGCCGTCCATGAGGTTGCAGAAAGGAAGACACAACTTAGCGACTGAACAACAACAGGGCAAAGATAGCAAAAGTTTATGTCCTTTGACTTTAGGAAATATTCTTATGTTAGCTTTCATAACTTCTTAGTCATTTTTTCCTCTATTTTGTTTTTGTAATTGCTGTCAAATCAGATGATTGTGTTTTGTTGCTGTTCCATACTTGCTGTTAGTTTTGTGTGTGTGTGTTTTAAAAAATACTCTTACTGACAGTTTAGTGGGAATTGCACAGAAATTTGAGATACAGATATGTGTATAATTTACCATGTTTAAATATAATGTGAGCTTTTGCTTTGGTAAATAATAACAGTATTACTAGGAGCAGCTTATATTGTTGGTATGGAAATGGGCTTTTTTCTTAATTCTATTGGTTAAATCATATTTAAATATGTGAATAAATAAAGCTTTTTAAAAATATATGCAGTAAATATGTTCACAAAACCTTTTTTTACTTTTAACACCTGTATTCTTTAATACAAATAGTCTTATTAAAATCATGTGATAAAAATTTTAATTACAGAATTTCTGCAGATTCTGATTCTTTATCAAGGATTTATTTGTAATTTCTCTGAAATTACATTTCTTTAAAGACCTATATATAGTAACAGATGAAAGTGGTCATTTTATTTTCATAACCATCTTCCTGCCTGCCATTCCTCTATTTGCCATTATCCTTATTCTCCACTTGAGGAAATCTTATATAGCCCACTAGGCTCCTCTGTCCTTGGGATTTTCCAGGCAAGAATACTGGAGTGGGTTGCCATTTCCTTTTAAGGACCAGCTCTTAAGCTTCTGTGGTTTCTCCTCCAGAATCTGTATCCTTCCCTTTTGTTCTTCTGTAGTATTTTGTGCTTTTCTTATCTTTATTTAGTAGTTATTTCATTTTATTAAAACTTAACCATTCCCTCACTATGGAGGCTGAGTTCTGAAAATCTTCATGATAAAGAGAAGAAATTGTGGTCGAGTAACGTAATGATTATCGGAGAAGGCAATGGCACCCCACTCCAGTACTCTTGCCTGGAAAATCCCACGGATGGAGGAGCCTGGTGGGCTATATAAGATTTCCTCAAGTGGAGAATAAGGATAATGGCAAATAGAGGAATGGCAGGCAGGAAGATGGTTATGAAAATAAAATGACTGAGCGACTTCACTTTCACTTTTCGCTTTCATGCATTGGAGAAGGAAATGGCAACCCACTCCAGTGTTCTTGCCTGGAGAATCCCAGGGAGAGAGGAGCCTAATGGGCTGCTGTCTATGGGGTCGCACAGAGTCGGACACGACTGAAGCGACTTAGCAGCAGCAGCAGCAACATAATGATTATCGGAGAAGGCAGTGGCACCCCAGTCCAGTACTCTTGCCTGGAGAATCCCATGGATGGAGGAGCCTGTTGGGCTGCCTTCTGTGGGGTCGCACAGAGTCGGACACGACTGACACGACTTAGCAGCAGCAACATAATGATTATACGTAAAAATAAGATCTCAGAACTGGAGTATTGAGTGAACATGTAAAAGCCCTCATAACTATACATTTAGTTTTTAAAAAGAGAGACCAAATCCAGCAATTTTTGTAGGAACTAAGAGCCAGGTGTTTGTGTCAGACCTCTTTAGGCAAGTCATTTGACTTCCGTAGGTCTCAGTTCTATGGAGATAATAGTTTTTAGTGAGGATAAAATGAAATTAAAACATGGTACGTAGTTTTTTTATTGGCTTTATCTGATCTGGCCCTTGACCACTTCTGGCGCCTTGTGTGTCATCCTCTCCCATTGATCCCACTCGTGTTCTTTGTACATGTTGAGTTTGTTCCCGCCACATGATCTTTCCTTACTATTCCCCCTGCTAGGAATGTTCTTCCTCCAGAACTGTGTAGCTTGGCTGACTGGTGGCTGCTTCCTTCTCATGATTGTGTCGTTTAGCTTCTTATCTAAGACACTGTTGATGGTTAACCTTTACTATTTGTTTTGTTTCCTTAAGAGAACATATTTCTAAAATTATCTTGCTTATTTATTTGTCTCCTTGTGTCTTGTTTGTCCTCATTCGCATGCAGGTTCCTTGAGAAACTTTCTGTATTCCATTCACTGCTGATGCCTGTGCCTAGAACTTGTAATGGGCTCTCAATAAATATTTATTGACTGACCACAGTACATAAGTAAATGGCAACTAATATACTATCAGTGATATTGTATCTCTTAACATGTTAATAAACTGCTCTAAATTTCATTTCTATTACTTGGGTGGTGTTTCCAGATCCTGATCTGCTTCCAGATGTTTGGAATTGAAAAAGTTTGGGTAGCCTAATCTGTTATTATCCTGCTAGAACTGAATTGATCTTCCTAAAACCTTCTTCCTAGACTTGCGTTTACCCATTTTATTCCTGTGTAAGTGAATATTTTTCCTCATGGATAGCAGTTCTGGGTAGTAGTTCTAAGGCCGTGACTTGTTTTTCAGTCATCTGCCTTTATCTTGAACAAATTTCAATTGAAAAGATTTTTGTTCTTTTGTCTTCCATCACCTTTACTGATCCCGAGTTGCCTCTCTCGGTTGCCACTGTCTTCTGTAACAGGAAGAAGTCACAGTGTACGTACACTAAAGCTAAAATCCTGAGATTGCCTCAAAAGTATATGCGTAAGTGTAGGTTAGACTTAACATATATGGGAACCCATATTAGGGTTAGGATTTCTGTATTTATGTAGAACGTGAAATTCTTGGAACAGGGTAGTGTTTTAACTATCTTTTAAATTATCACCTTGAGCAGTTACTGGTAGCAAAAAAAAAATTCCGAAGGCTTTTTAGAGTG
Organism: Bos javanicus; assembly: GCF_032452875.1. Classification (NCBI taxonomy): domain Eukaryota; kingdom Metazoa; phylum Chordata; class Mammalia; order Artiodactyla; family Bovidae; genus Bos; species Bos javanicus. The sequence continues at coordinate 50,853,568 of NC_083877.1, read as the reverse complement.
AAGTAGCTGACATTAGTATACTGGATAGTAACTCCTTGGTTTCCCCAAACCAGTACCCTAGGATTGTTGAATAGCTTGCTAGTTTTGCTTTTTGCCACAAAAGATTTTCACTTGCTATCTGAATGCACAGATTCAAGGAAGACAAAAATGTCATTTAGTCCAAATAACCTTGGAAATCCCTAAAGTTGCCCATAAAATGTAAAATACAGATACACGGTCTCTAAAAGCCCAAAACATCCTATTTTTCCTTCAGTATTGGAACAAATTGTGTTTCATTGTTAAACACCAGATGAAGTAGTAGGCTGTGTTTGTGGTCCATGTCCACATGGAAAAATAAATGCCTCTTAACATTAGAATCTGACAGCAAGATGCTCATATCATGAGAGGCGCATGGAAAGTGAGACCAACCAGAAAGTAGTAAAATATTACGTTATTGTGTCCATTTGGGGCATTTACTCATTGAGCAGAATAGCAGGCATGATCTAAATGGTCTAAATCATTTATTTTTCTTCATGAAGTTCACTTTATATGAGTGTACACTCTATCTAGAAGTGTTCCCCCATCCAGTTTTCAGTATGTCTTTACCTTCAGTTGTAAAATGTCAGTTTTTGTCTTATGACTCTTTATCTCCTTCTTAAGAACATCATATTCTTTAATGAATATTCTCCAGGTTACATTTTTTGATCTAGATCACATTGACAAAGCAGAAACAACTTTTATCAAAGTACCAGATCAGATCAGTCGCTCAGTCTTGTCCGACTCTTTGCGACCCCATGAGTTGCAGCACGCCAGGCCTCCCTGTCCATCACCAACTCCCAGAGTTCACTCAGACTCATGTCCATCGAGTCAGTGATGCCATCTAGTCATCTCATCCTCTGTCGTCCCCTTCTCCTCCTGCCCCCAATCACTCCCAGCATCAGAGTCTTTTCCAATGAGTCAACTCTTCGCATGAGGTGGCCAAAGTACTGGAGTTTCAGCTTTAGCATTATTCCTTCCAAAGAAATCCCAGGGCTGATCTCCTTCGGAATGGACTGGTTGGATCTCCTTGCAGTCAAAGGGACTCTCAAGAGTCTTCTCCAACACCACAGTTCAAAAGCATCAATTCTGCGGCGCTCAGCTTTCTTCACAGTCCAACTCTCACATCCATACATGACCACGGGAAAAACCATAGCCTTGACTAGACGAACCTTTGTTGGCAAAGTAATGTCTCTGCTTCTGAATATGCTGTCTAGGTTGGTCATAACTTTCCTTCCAAGGAGTAAGCATCTTTTAATTTCATGGCTGCAGTCACCATCTACAGTGATTTTGGAGCCCAGAAAAATAAAGTCTGACACTGTTTCCACTGTTTCCCCATCTATTTCCCTTGAAGTGATGGGACTGGATGCCATGACCTTCGTTTTCTGAATGTTGATCTTTAAGCCAACTTTTTCACTCTCCTCTTTCACTTTCATCAAGAGGCTTTTTAGTTCCCCTTCACTTTCTGCCATAAGGGTGGTGTCATCTGCATATCTGAGGTTATTGATATTTCTCCTGGCAATCTTGATTCCAGCTTGTGTTTCTTCCAGTCCAGCGTTTCTCATGATGTACTCTGCATGTAAGTTAGATAAGCAGGGTAACAATATATAACCTTGAAGTCCTCCTTTTCCTATTTGGAACCAGTCTGTTGTTCCATGTCCAGTTCTAACTGTTGCTTCCTGACCTGCATACAAATTTCTCAAGAGGCAGATCAGGTGGTCTGGTATTCCCATCTCTTTCAGAATTTTTCACAGTTTATTGTGATCCACACAGTCAAAGGCTTTGGCATAGTCAATAAAGCAGATATAGATGTTTTTCTGGAACTCTCTTGCTTTTTCCATGATCCAGCGGATGTTGGCAATTTGATCTCTGCTTCCTCTGCCTTTTCTAAACCCAGCTTGAACATCAGGAAGTTCACGGTTCACATATTGCTGAAGCCTGGCTTGGAGAATTTTGAGCATTACTTTCCTAGCGTGTGAGATGAGTGCAGTTGTGCGGTAGTTTGAGCATTCTTTGGCATTGCTTTTCTTCGGGATTGGAATGAAAACTGACCTTTCCAGTTCTGTGGCCACTGCTGAGTTTTCCAAATTGGCTGGCATATTGAGTGCAGCACTTTTCACAGCATCATCTTTCAGAATTTGAAATAGCTCAACTGGAATTCTGTCACCTCCACTAGCTTTGTTCATAGTGATGCTTTCTAAGGCCCACTTGACTTCACATTCCAGGATGTCTGGCTCTGGGTCAGTGATCACACCATCATGATTATCTGGGTCGTGAAGATGTTTTTTGTACAATTCTTCTGTGTATTCTTGCCATCTCTTCTTAATATCTTCTGCTTCTGTTAGGTCCATACCATTTCTGTCCTTTATCGAACCCATCTTTGCATGAAATGTTCCTTTTGTATCTCTGATTTTCTTGAAGAGATCTCTAGTCTTTTCCATTCTGTTGTTTTCCTCTATTTCTTTGCATTGATCGCTGAGGAAGGCTTTCTTATCTCTTCTTGCTCTTCTTTGGAACTCTGCATTCAGATGTGTATATCTTTCCTTTTCTCCTTGGCTTTTCGCTTCTCTTCTTTTCACAGCTATTTGTAAGGCCTCCCCAGACAGCCATTTTGCTTTTTTGCATTTCTTTTCCATGGGGATGGTCTTGATCCCTGTCTCCTGTACAATGTCACGAACCTCAGTCCATAGTTCATCAGGCACTCTATCAGATCTAGGCCCTTAAATCTATTTTTCATTTCCACTGTATAATCATAAGGGATTTGATTTAGGTCATACCTGAATGGTGTAGTGGTTTTCCCTACTTTCTTCAATTTCAGTCTGAATTTGGCAATAAGGAATTCATGGTCTGAGCCACAGTCAGCTCCTGGTCTTGTTTTTGCTGACTGTATAGAGCTTCTCCATCTTTGGCTGCAAAGAATATAATCAGTCTGATTTTGACATTGACCATCTGATGATGTCCATGTATAGTCTTCTCTTGTGTTGTTGGAAGAGGGTGTTTGTTATGACCAGTGCATTTTCTCGGCAAAACTCTATTAGTCTTTGCCCTGCTTCTTGGAATTCACTCAGGGAGAAATTGTACCCTTGGATAGTGTTGCTCAGGATGTTAGATCTTACATTCTCAAGGCAACGGACATCTTTTCTAATCTAGTTTTCTGTTTTATTTTGTTACCCCAGTCCTTGTTTTCGGGCTTTAACAACTCAGGGGTTCAGTCTGATCAACAAGAGGAACTTGAGGTTCTCTCAAATAAGACTGACTTTTGAGGTGGGTGTACCTACAGAATTGAAGGCCTGCAAAAGAAAAAATTCATGGCAGGGGAAGATTGTGGACTTTTTCTGCCAGGGTTGATGGCTTAACATTTACAACAAAACTTTGAGGTAAATATTTCCATTATTCAGGTGAGGAAATTTAGGCACAGAATGATTAGTAATTTGATGAAGGCTCATAGCAATGATGGGATTGAAGGGATTTTAGTTCATTAGGTTTTGAGTCAACCTAAGAAAGGAATTCCAGAATTCAGGAGCTTAACATGTATTTCTGTATTGCCTTTCAGGAAAACATTAAGCTGTATTTTTTGTCCTCTGGGCATGGCTGTTGTCAAAAGAGAAGGAAAGATAGTGTGATTATGAGGGACTTAATTTTTCTGTGCTTTTTCTGTGTATTTCAGATTTTTTATAGTGAACACATTTTAAAAATCAATTTAATTGCAGTATAATTTTATAAAAAGTATAAGGTACATATTTTACTGTACAGTTCAGTGAGTTTTGGCAAATATATACATCCATGTAACCAACACCCCAGTCAGGACATAAAACATTCTATTACCCTAGGAAGTTCTTTCTTGTTCCTTTGCCATAAGTCATCCCTAGCTCCTATCCCAGGCAACCACTGATCTGATTTTTGACATTATAGATTAGTTTTGTTTGCTCTAGAATGTCATATACGTACGAATTATGTAATATTACTGTTTTGTGTCTGGCTTCTTTTGCTCATCAAATGTTTTCTCGCTAGCATTTTACTGTGGAAAATTTCAAGCAGATTAAAGTTAAAAGAATTGTACACCAAATGCCCATTTCCCTATTACCTAGATTCTACAGTTAGCAATTTGCTTTTTGTTTTATCACATATCCTTCCATCTCTCCATTCCTGTAATCATTTGCCATTCAAGTCAATTGCTGTTTGGCTTTGTATTTTAAATTAAGTTGCAAACAGTGCATTTTACCCCTAAACAAATTCAGCTTCCATATCATTAACTAGAGTTGAATATTTATATATAGTTCTTTGTTTTTGAAGTAAAATTTACATATAGTTAAATACACAGATATTAAGTGTACCATTTAAGTCTTGTTAAATGTACACATTTGTGTAATCAAAATCTTAGGAAGAAATAGAACATTACCATCACCTCGGATAAGTTCCCTCATGTACCTTCTGGTCAGTTCTTTCCCAGTCCTTTGTAGAATACAGCCACTGTTTTGATTTTTTCTTCTATTAAATTTGCCTAACCTAGAACTTCATGCAGATGAAATCAGTATAGATATTTTGTTTCTGATTTCCTTCCCTTAGCAGGATGTTTTTGAGATTCATCTGTTATGTTTACTTGTATTAGTAGCTCCTTCTTGGCTGCTGTTATTGTTGCTGTTTGGTATCCCATTATACCTATATATCGAAATTTGTTTATCTTTTCACTCCTTGGAGATTTGTTTTTCTCACTGTTTGGTTTTTATGAGTGAACATTTGCATACAAACATTTTTGTATACCTGTATTTTCCAACCTAGGTGTGGAATTTGAAGCTGCTTGGAGTTGTATGTGAAGTTCCAGCTGTGTCACATCCCTTAACACATGGTGTTTTGGTCTTCTCAGCCTTTTAGCCCTTTTTGGGTATAGAGTTGTATCTTGTGGTTTTAATTTGCATTTCCCTGATAATGGAAACTATTGAGCATTTTTGTGTGTACTTGCCATTTGTATATGTATGTGTTTAGAAAAATGTTAAATATTGTTTACCTGTTATATGGTGGGCTTGTCTTACTGAGATGCAAGAGTTTTACATATATTCTGGATTCAAGTTGGGTGTGTATTTGTGTAATATATACATGTAAATTATGTGTTGTGTTGTTCAGTTGCTCAGTCATGTCCGACTCTTTGAGACTCCATAGAATATAGCACACCAGGCTTCCCTGCCCATCACCAACTCCCAGAGCTTGCTCAAACTCTTGTCCATTGAGTTTGTGGTGCCATCCAACCATCTCGTCCTCTGTCATCCCCTTTTCCTCGTACCTTCAATCTTTCCCACCATCAGGGGTTTTCTGATGAGTCAGCTCTTTACATCAAGTGGTCAAAGTATTGGAGTTTCAACGTCAGCATCAGTCCTTTCAATGAATATTCGGGACTGATCTCCTTTAGGATTGACGGGTTTGATCTTGCAGTCCAAGGGACTCTCAAGAATCTTCTCCAACACTACAGTTCAAAAACATCAGTTCTTTGGCACTCAGCTTTCTTTATAGTCCAACTCTCACATCCATACATGACCACTGGAAAAACCATAGAGTTGGAAAAGACCCTGATACTGGGAAAGATTGAGGGCAGGAGGAGAAGGAGACGACAGAGGGTCAGATGGTTGGATGGCATCACCGACTCAATGGACATGGGATTTGGGTGGAGTCTGGGAGTTGGTGATGGACAGGGAGGCCTGGCGTGCTGCAGTTCATGGGGTCGCAAAGAGTTGGACATGACTGAGTGACTGAACTGAACTCACATCCATACATGACTACTGCAAAAGCCATAGCTTTGACTGTACCGACCTTTGTTGGCAAAGTAATGTCTCTGTTTTTTAATATGCTGTCTAGGTTTGTCATAGCTTTTCTTCCAAGGAGCAAGTGTCTTTTAATTTCCTGGCTACAGTCACCATCTGCAGTGATTTTGGAGCCCAAGAAAATAAAGTCTGTCACTGTATCCATTGTTTCTCCATCTATTTGCCGTGAAGTGATGGGACCAGATGCCATGATCTTAGTTTTTTTAATTACGTGTACTTACCGGGAGAAATACCAATAACCTCAGATACGCAGATCACACCACCCTTATGGCAGAAAGTGAAGAGGAACTAAAAAAAGCCTCTTGATGAAGGTCAAAGTGGAGAGTGAAAAAGTTGGCTTAAAGCTCAACATTCAGAAAATGAAGATCATGGCATCCGGTCCCATCACTTCATGGGAAATAGATGGGGAAACAGTGGAAACAGTGTCAGACTTTATTTTGGGGGGCTCCAAAATCACTGCAGATGGTGACTGCAGCCATGAAATTAAAAGATGCTTACTCCTTGGAAGGAAAGTTATGACCAACCTAGATAGCATGTTCAAAAGCAGAGACATTACTTTGCCAACAAAGGTTTGTCTAGTCAAGGCTATGGTTTTTCCTGTGGTCATGTATGGATGTGAGAGTTGGACTGTGAAGAAGGCTGAGTGCCGAAGAATTGATGCTTTTGAAGTGTGGTGTTGGAGAAGACTCTTGAGAGTCCCTTGGACTGCAAAGAGATCCAACCAGTCCATTCCGAAGGAGATCAGCCCTGGGATTTCTTTGGAAAGAATGATGCTAAAGCTGAAACTCCAGTACTTTGGCCACCTCATGCGAAGAGTTGACTCATTGGAAAAGACTCTGATGCTGGGAGGGATTGGGGGCAGGAGGAGAAGGGGACGACAGAGGATGAGATGGCTGGATGGCATCACTGACTCGATGGACGTGAGTCTGAGTGAATTCTGGAAGTTGGTGATGGACTGGGAGGCCTGGCATGCTGCGATTCACGGGGTTACAAAGAGTCGGACATGACTGAGCGACTGATCTGATCTGATGTGATCTGATGTACATGTAATTTTCTCTGTCTTAAGCTTGCTATCTTGACTTTTTCTTTTCTTAATGGTATTAATGGTATCTGAAGAGTAGGAGGTTTTTATTTTGATTAAGTCCAGTTTATCTGTTAAAATGTTTAGTCTTTTTTGTGATCTATGAAATCTTTGCCCGTGGTGTCATCATGTACATTTTCTGCCCATTTCTTTTTGAAGTGTTAGCTTTTAGGGTTAAGTCTGATCTGTTTGAGTTATTTTTTTGTCTCATGTGAGGTAGAAGTTGAAAATTCCTCCATGTAATTCACTGGTTGTTCTACCACCATTTGTTGAAAAGAGTCTCCTTCCCTGTTGTCTTGGACCTGTTGTTGAAAATCATTTGATGATATGTGTGAGGCTATTTCTGAACTTTCCAGTCATCCATGTGCTAATAGCACTCTGTTTTGATACAGTTGGCTTTAATGTCATCTTGCTGTTTGTTTTCTACTTGTCCCATCTCTGTTCCTTTTTTCTCCCTATTTCTTGGCTTCTTTTGACTTGAGTTTTTTGAGAGCCTGTCTTCAAGGAATAATAGTTTATTTCACGTATAATACAAGAAACTTACAATGGTTTATTCTCTTTGCTTCCCTCCTGTGCTTTGCACTATTATATTGACATACATTTTACTTTTGCATGTTATTAGTTTGGGGAGAATTTCTTTGTTGAAATTTGGGAGTGGTGTCGAGAGAATTATCCCTGTGAAGGTGAGTATCAATGAGGAAGATGTTGGTAGAACTCACTTTTTCTCTTTCTGTTTTCATAAAAGTGACTACACAGTGATGATTTAGGAAAATCATAAATTAAAAAATTAAAATTTGATCAATTCAGAGCAGAAAACTTTGATATTTAAGGCCCCAAAAAAGGATGGTTATATGATATATTCTTTTTGTAGAACTAGACCAGAATTACAACTTGGAGCATTTGTAAGTGACTGTCTCTGAATTACACAGTTATTGACTTTAGGGAAATTATTTGGTGAAGAATGTAAAAATTCCTCCCCTATGGTTTTAATCTATATATAAGGTAAACTTAGTTGTACTTTATATTAAAGTTTTTGCTTTTAAATAATTTTGCTCATCTCATTCTAAACTTTTATTTTCAGGTCTTTGTTATTCAGTTTATATGTAATTCTTTTTCAGCTTTGTGTCACTTGAGACTATGCTGAACATTCCATTTATGCTTTCATGTGAAATCATTGCTGAAAACAGCTTTTAGAATTCATGGTGTAGGCTAATTTTTAATTATACACCTCATTTTATGTTGCTGATTATCTGTACATTTCCAGACAAGTTTTGGGACTGCTCTTTATTCTGTTTTAACTTCTAAGTATGTTCTAGCTTACCGTTCTTCTCTGTCTACTGAAGGGTAATGAAGTTAAGACTGCTGCCTGATGAGAGTGGTAGGGAGCTTAGTGTTACAGGTAGAGGTTAAAGGAGAACATAGGGCTTTAGTTCTTGTGAGGTAGATTCCTTTGTCTCAGATTAAATTCACAAAACTTCTGGGAGAAATTTTGTAGTTCTGTGGACCTTTGTCTCTTCTTTCATATGCTGATAAGTATCCCAAGAAGTCATCTTGGATTTCCCTGGTGGTTCAGTGTTTGAGAATCCACCTGCCAACGCAGGGTATATGGGTTCCATCCTGATCGGGGAAGATCCCACATGCTGCGTGGCAGCAAAGCCCATGTGCCACAACTACTGAACCTGAACACTGCAGCTACTGAAGCCCTCGTACCTAGAGCTAATGGTCCGCAACAGGAGAAGTTGCCATGAGAAGCCCAAGCACTGCGATGAAAAGTAGCCCCGCTCACCACAACTGGAGAAAATCTTTGTGCAGCACGGAAGACCCAGCACAGTCGTAAATAAGTAGATAAATAAATGAAGTCATGTTATTTTCATCTTTTATTCTTAACAGTATTAATAATTCTAGACATAATTGTTTGAAGTGAAATGCCATCTTTGAAGATAATATGCTGTCTTTCAGAAGATCATGTGTTGTCTTTCTGATCACTGGTTTTTAAAATTTTGTAGGTGTATTTCATCATTAAATATGTAGTTCATTCAGAGAACTTCTACTGTGGAAAATAGGGTAATCAAGTCTCATTTCTTCCCATTTCACTTTTCCCTTTTATTCTTCTGAAAAACCTTTCTTGGTACAGCCTCCCCTTCAGGGTTGAATTAGATTTTACTTCAGTGTGTTTCAGTGCATACCTCCTTCATGACACTGTATTTTAATTACCTACTGATAGGTTTCTCTGTCTGTTGCACTTTTCTTGGGCTCCAAAATCACTTCAGATAGTGACTGTAGCCATGAAATTAAAAGACACTTGCTCCTTGGAAGAAAAGCTATGACAAACGTAGATAGTATATTAAAAAGCAGAGACATTACTTTGACAAAGATCGGTACAGTCAAAGCTATGTTTTTCCAAAGTTTTTCCAGTAGTCATGTATGGATATGAGAGTTGGACCTTAAAGAAATCTGAGCACTGAAAAATTGATGCTTTTGAACCGTGGTGTTGGAGAAGACTCTTGAGAGTCCATTGGACTGCAAGGAGATCAAACCCATCAATACTAAAGGAAATAATCCTGAATATTCATTGGAAGGACTGATGCTGATGCTGAAACTCCAATACTTTGACCACTTGATGTGAAGAGCTGACTCATCAGAACAGACCCTGATGGTGGGAAAGATTGAAGGCAGAAGGAGAAGGGGACAATTGAGGAGAGGATGAGATGGTTGGATGGCATCACTGACTCAATGGACATGAGTTTGAGCAAGCTCTGGGAGTTGGTGATGGACAGGGAAGCTTGGTGTGCTGCAGTCCATGGAGTCGCAAAGAGTTGGACATGACTGAGCGACTGAACTGACTGAACTTCTTAAGGATAAGTCTATGCCTTATTTGTCTTTTGGGACAGTCTAGCACATTAAGATATTTAGGAGATGTTTATTGCATGGTGTATTTGTTTGCTGTGCTTCCATAACAAAGTACCACATTCTGGGTGACTTAAACACCAAAAATCTATTTTGTCACAGTTCTGGAGAGTAGAAGTCCAAGAACAAGTGTGTCTCTATGACTGTTCAGATTTCCTCTTTTCATAAAGGACACCAGTCAAATTGGATTAGGGCCCACTCATAATGACCTCATTTAATCTTAATTGCTTCTAAAGAAGTAAAAGGGCCCTCTATCTAGTCACATTTTGAGATACTGTGGGCTAGGATTTCAACATAAATTTAGATGGGACACAGTTCAGTCCATAACACATGAATTCTTTGGTTTGGTATACATTCTAGCTGAAGAAGATTCATTATGGTCTAATGCCAAACCAAGATTATCAAGGTTGGGACCAAAGATTTCCTAGTTTGCATAAGAAGAAAAGTGCTTTATGCTGGCTTTTCTCAGGAAAAAAAAAAAAGAAGAAATGGCTTAATTCTGGTGTTTTGTCTTAATGTACTTGTAGTATATATTTAATGATTTAGACACTGCAGTGTTTAGTACTTGGAAGTACTACCTAACTGTTCTCCTGTAATAATAAGTTTTCTTTCCTTTATTCTTTATATCACAAAAACATGATAAAACACACAGTCACACAGTATATCAGATCAGATCAGTCGCTGAGTCGTGTCTGACTCTTTGCGACCCCATGAATCGAGGCACGCCAGGCCTCCCTGTCCATCACCAACTCCCGGAGTTCACTGAGACTCACGTCGATCGAGTCAGTGATGCCATCCAGCCATCTCATCCTCTGTCGTCCCCTTCTCCTCTTGCCCCCAATCCCTCCCAGCATCAGAGTCTTTTCCAATGAGTCAACTCTTCGCATGAGGTGGCCAAAGTACTGGAGTTTTCAGCTTTAGCATCATTCCTTGCAAAGAAATCCCAGGGCTGATCTCCTTCAGAATGGACTGGTTCGATCTCCTTGCAGTCCAAGGGACTCTCAAGAGTCTTCTCCAACACCACAGTTCAAAAGCATCAATTCTTCGGCGCTCAGCCTTCTTCACAGTCCAACTCTCACACCCATACATGACCACAGGAAAAACCATAGCCTTGACTAGACGAACCTTTGTTGGCAATGTCTCTGCTTTTGAATATGCTGTCTAGGTTGGTCATAACTTTCCTTCCAAGGAGTAAGCATCTTTTAATTTCATGGCTGCAGTCACCATCTGCAGTGATTTTGGAGCCCCCCAAAATAAAGTCTGACACTGTTTCCACTGTTTCCCCATCTATTTCCCATGAAGTGAGGGGACCGGATGCCATGATCTTCATTTTCTGAATGTTGAGCTTTAAGCCAACTTTTTCACTCTCTACTTTCACTTTCATCAACAGGCTTTTTAGATCCTCTTCACTTTCTGCCATAAGGGTGGTGTCATCTGCATATCTGAGGTTATTGATATTTCTCCTGGCAGTCTTGATTCCAGCTTGTGTTTCTTCCAGTCCAGCGTTTCTCATGATGTACTCTGCATATAAGTTAAATAAACAGGGTGACAATATACAGCCTTGACGTACTCCTTTTCCTATTTGGAAGCAGTCTGTTGTTCCACGTCCAGTTCTAACTGTTGCTTCCTGACCTGCATACAAATTTCTCAAGAGGCAGATCAGGTGGTCTGGGATTCCCATCTCTTTCAGAATTTTCCACAGTTTATTGTGATCCACACAGTCAAAGGCTTTGGCATAGTCAATAAAGCAGAAATAGATGTTTTTCTGGAACTCTCTTGCTTTTTCCAGGATCTAGCGGATGTTGGCAATTTGATCTCTGCTTCCTCTGCCTTTTCTAAAACCAGCTTGAACATCAGGAAGTTCAAGGTTCACATATTGCTGAAGCCTGGCTTGGAGAATTTTGAGCATTACTTTCCTAGCGTGTGAGATGAGTGCAGTTGTGCGGTAGTTTGAGCATTCTTTGGCATTGCCTTTCTTTGGGATTGGAATGAAAACTGACCTTTTCCAGTCCTGTGGCCACTGCTGAGTTTTCCAAATTTGCTGGCATATTGAGTGCAGCACTTTCACAGCATCATCTTTCAGGATTTGGAATAGCTCAACTGGAATTCTGTCACCCCCACTAGCTTTGTTCGTAGTGATGCTTTCTAAGACCCAATTGACTTCACATTCCAGGATGTCTGGCTCTAGGTGAGTGATCACACCATCGTGATTATCTGGGTCGTGAAGCTCTTTTTTGTACAGTTCTTCTGTGTATTCTTGCCACCTCTTCTTGATATCTTCTGCTTCTCTTAGGTCCATACCATTTCTGTCCTTTATCGAGCCCATCTTTGCATGAAATGTTCCTTTCGTATCTCTGATTTTCTTGAAGAGATCTCTAGTCTTTTCCATTCTGTTGTTTTCCTCTATTTCTTTGCATTGATCGCCGAGGAAGGCTTTCTTATCTCTTCTTGCTATTCTTTGGAACTCTGCATTCATATGTGTATATCTTTCCTTTTCTTCTTTGCTTTTCGCTTCTCTTCTTTTCACAGCTATTTGTAAGGCCTCCCCAGACAGCCATTTTGCTTTTTTGCATTTCTTTTCCATGGGGATGGTCTTGATCCCTGTCTCCTGTACAATGTCACGAACCTTAGTCCATAGCTCATCAGGCACTCTAACTGTCAGATCTAGGCCCTTAAATCTATTTCTCACTTCCACTGTATGTATTTAATGATTAAGACACTGTAACATTTAGTGCTTGGAAGTACTACCTAGCTGTTCTCATGTGGTATAATAAGTTTTCTTTCCTTTACTCTTTGTATCACAAAAGCATATTAAAACACAGTCACATACACATCTGGGCACATGTGTGCTTTGTGTATATATTGATTATTAATGTATGGTTGCTGAACATTTTAACCCAGGAGATACATTTATTAGTTGAAGTATTTGGCTTCCCTGGTGGGTCAGTGGTAAAGAATCCGCCTGCAGTTCAGGAGACCTGGGTTTGATCCTTGGGTCTGGGAGATCCCCTGTAGAAGGAAATGACAACCCACTTCAGTATTCTTGGCTGAAGAATACCAGGGACAGAGGAGCCTGCCAGGCTGCAGTCCATGGAATCACCAAGAGTTGGAGAGTCGGATATGACTGAGAGGCTGAGCATGCACTTGGTAGTATCTGTGTGTGTTGACTTTGTCTTTTGCTGTGGAGTCATAAAAAGCAGCTTTTCAAAAGTACTTCGAAGTGTTTTTTTAAAAGTTAGAAAGGTTTAAGGCATGCTTGCTGTAGGGCATCTAAATAGGGATGAATCATTAGGTTCTTCTGTTTTATTCTGAACTTAAAATGAACTCTCTGGATGCAAAAAGAAATGGTATCATCAAGAAACCTGCAATGGACAAAGAAGTGTGTTTGAGAACTTCTGCTTAAAGAAATTGCAGTCTTCTTAGAGCCTGTTCCTCTCCATCATTTTCATCTTTGTTGCTGTCATCATCAATAATATTTGTATTATTTTGCCGTAACTGCTGTTATTTCAGTCTTACCTTTCTTTTCCATAATGCTGAAATTTTTGGTAATGATTTGCAGACTGTCAGGGCAGTTAAAAGATTAGGAAGGTTGGAGCCTTTTTCCAAATTGCTTTTGCTGGACTTGGGTTCCAAGTAATGGAAATTGGAGCTTTTAAATCTGTTTCTTCCTTGAAACTTTATTAAATATTTTAGAAAATGGATGGACCTGGATCATGCAAAGAGTTTATTGTTGAATTATCTTGGAAAACCTGATTTGAAATAGTAACTGTAGCTCTCTGAAAAGGTTTTAGTCAGAACAGCAGAGTTCATCCTTGTAACAGTTAAACAAAGAGTCAATGATACTCACAGGTTTTCTGAACTTTACAATTTCTTGTCTTTTAAAAATTCTATAGTTCAGCCTTTGTTCTCCTACTTATAGTTAGCAACTTAGATCTAAGGAATGATACCCTCTAGGGATTAAAGTTTTTAAATAACAAAGCTGAATCTCTTTCCTTTTTTTCTATTTGGTTATTTTGCTCTCTGAATTTCTCAAAAAAAGACATTATAGATAGAAGTCACCTGTGTTTTCTTTATCAGTTGAAGAAACTTTGCATGTTATGAATATAGTTTCATATTTTGAAGATATTTTGTATTTTTAAAAACTTTATGCTTTTACCATTTTTGTGAATTTATTTGCAGTTTTTTTTGTACTATTGACATTGTCATCTTGTACATTTTCAATAAAAATTAAGATGATATTGTTAGTCACAGTTGACATGTAACCATGTTAACCATGGTAAGCAACTAAAAATTACCCATATTATTATAAATATGTCTGAAACATGCTGTATGCTTCTTTTATTGAGAACAGTCTGTCTTCTGGAGGGCTCAGAATCATGATTCAGAACATGAGCTTTTATTCTTTGCTCTATTTCAGTATTGCCCTCAGAATCTTTTCACATAAATAATGTTATTTAATGTAGACAAACTGCTGACTCTTTAGTTATTGGGACAAGTGCTTTAGTTCTTCTGTCTTTTAATTTTTAGGTGCTGCCACCAGTATTACATCTGTTAAATCCAAACAGTACTTATTAGTATTAGCTTATGAGCATTAAATATAAAATAATATAAAAGCTTATTAGTATTAAATATGAAATAATAGTTTCTGAATATTTAATTGCATGTGACCTTCCTGATAATTATTTTTAACCTTCATAGAATATTTTCCCTTTAGGTTCTGTTCTCAGGAGTTAAAGTTACTATAAATCTGACTTCCAAATAAACGGAGTATTTATTTCTGCCTTATAGAAAGAGAAAAGGGGAGTTATTTCAACAACATGATAAAACTTGATTTTATGCAAAGGAAGTATAAGTTACTGAATTATAAATATATAGCATATTTTAGCATGAGTATTTGCTTGGGTGGGAGTATGAAGTTTAGGACCAAGTGCGGTATCAGCAAAAAACAACATTCATTCCGAAATAGCATAATTCTGTAGTGTTCTACAGTTTGTGGTTCTGGCTCGCTTGTTGAGCAGTGCTCTGAAAAAATGTTGAAGGCTTCAAGTTCATATTTTGGTATTTTGGCTCAAGTTTGGTTGATGCTGGATATGTAGCCCTTGATTTGGTAAATAAGTTCTCCTTCCTTCACATGACCCTCCACTCCTAAAACCACCTTTTGTCCCCACCACTGCAAAGCCTTCTCCCTGGTCTCATCTTTTCCTTGCACGTTTTTTATTGTTGTATCTTATTTATATTCTGCCCGCAGAACCATAAAGCCCATCATAGGTAGTGATTCTTGTGTATGCACTTTAACTGGTCATTGCATTTGCTTTTGATGTAGACTTGTAGCCATTCTGTAATTAATTGAGTAACTGTGCATATACTGTATCAGTGAGAAATTTTCATTTTGACTTTCTCAGCCTACCATCATTTGGATCCACCCTACCTATCTTAAATAGTATTTCCTGCTTCTCACAAGGATGTGCTCACTGCTTTGTTGAGGTTCTCTTCAGAGTCTTGCATAATCACAGTAATTTTTATTTTTGTATTTTTTTATTTCTCCTTCTTTGGCATCATTCAACATATATGACTGTTTATTCATAAGTAAAAGACCAAATCTCTTAAAATTACTGACAAAAATTAGTTCAAAATGTTAAATATGCTCCGGTGAAGATTTCAGATCTTATTTAGCAATATAGTTTAATTCTACATTTAGCTCTTGCATATTGTTAAATTTTGATAAGATATTAGGCAAATTAAAGTAGATATCTTTCCACTTATAAAAAGTCTTTTTGTTGGCCTCTGTCACTTTAAAAAAATAAAGAATTCTCAATTCACTGAGTTCCAATCGCCAAGGAAACCTGGAGGCCATTTGAAGTTCAGTTTTGGAAAGTGAAAGTTTAAATAATAGTAATCTCTAAGAGTCGTTTGTAAATTTGAAGCCTTTTGAAAGCTGATAGATTGATTACTTGAATGCAAGATTGTGGAGGTTTGTTTTCCTTGCACATTTTTTGGCTTTTTACTGATACTTTTCATTTAACTCAATAATAATAATTATCATGCTTTAATTGGTGAAAGATTTTGTGAAATGGTTTTATGATGGATTATTACTTTCCAAGCATGAAAATTTTCTTCATAGAGATAAGTTCAGAAACAACATGCCTAGGACTGTAGAGTAGTATCATTACCTAAAAAGGATAATCAACTCTCAAATTTGACAACTTCATTCAAATTTGCCAATAGTTAATTGCCATCTATCAGTTTCTGCCTTATTTTGTTATTAAATCGTCCAGGACATGTGGTCATTTCTGGTCACTAAGGAGAAATTTTATGCTTAGCCAAGATTCTCATAAAAATCATACTATTATATATTTGATTTATATAGAAATCTGCTAATAACAAAGTTGTGTCCTAGTCTAGAGGAAAAATAGAATATAGTCAGTTCTTATTTTTCACTCCCTTAAAAATTCTTGTACTTTGATTTCAAAAGTGGCAAATGATCATTTTATAAAAAATTCAAACTGTGCATAAATCTATAACATAAAAACACGTATGCTCCTAACCTGTGCTTTAAATCTCCATCCACAATTACAGTCCCAAACTAAGTGTGTATTTTTCTGTATTTTCTCCATGCATGTATAAACATAAGTTATTTTATAAAAAAGGAAAACATTTTAACAGACTTATTTGCAATCTGCTTTTAAAAAACACATGTATACCTGTGGCGGATTCATTTTGATATTTGGCAAAACTAATACAATTATGTAAAGTTTAAAAATAAAATTAGAAAAAGAAAAAAATAAATAAATAAATTTCACCAGAATAAACTTATTTTAAATGAAAAAAAAAAACTATTGTACAGAGGCTTTTTCATTTTCAAAGGCTGCATAGTAGATTATTTTATGCTTATGCCCTTAATTTTTAATTGATGTGTAGTTTATTGATAATATTTTGGTCTCAGGTGTACAACATAGTGGTTCAGTATTTTTATAGATCATACTGCATTTAAAGTTATTATAAAATAACTTTAAAATAATGGCTGTATTTCCCTGTGCTGTACAGTATATCCTTGTAGTTTATTTATTTTATACAGAGTAGTTTGTACCTTTTAATCCCCTATGCCTGTCTTGCTCTCCCTCCTTCCCTCTCCCCGCAGGTAATCATTACTTTGTTCTCTGTATCTGAGAGTCTTATTTCTATTTTATTATATTCACTCATTGTTTTATTTTTTAGGTTCTACATATAAGTGATAACAGGACATACCATAATTTTGTCTTTGTTGTAAAATTATTGCTTGATTTTAAAAAAGGAAAAAAAAATTTGAGTTCAGATTTACCCTTTCACTTCTACCCTCCTCAGTTACACACATAGCCATACAGTTGCTGTTATTTTTAATTAAATGTTATTTGAAATTTCCAGTGAGCAAAATGATGAGAAACTGAATGTAGACAGTATGAATTTGAATTAATCTTAAGATAAAATTTTAAAAATTTATCTTCTAACTTGTAACAGAGCCAATTTGGAGTGTTTGCGTATTCAGAAATGTGGTATCTCTCCACTTACGAGGAGTGTGTTGTACATTTCTATAGTTTATTGCATATAGACCTTTTTTTTGTTGATGCTTTCATTTTTTTCTTGATAGAATATATTTTATATAATAGGTAATTAGCAATATCTTTATATCTCACATTACATGTTGTAATATGAACTCCAGAGTCCAAGCCAGCCATGTTAGACATTTGTGCATTGTACTCTATAATTTGCAATACTGCCTTCCTAACCAGTTGAAACTGACTGCCAGATACTCTTCAGACTTGGCAGGATAGATCCACCCTTCATTTTGCTACTGGCCATGATAATAACACAATCATGACTACAGCAGTAGACTCTCTACAATATATTGAACTCCACCCGGTTTGTACTGATAGGAGACCTAAATAGGTCCTAGCAGATTTTTTCTTTGATGACTAATATTTAGGGATTTTAGAGTACTTTAAACAAGACAAACAAGAAAATCATTAAGTTCACTGAGTAATAGAAACCTATTGTTTGAAAGGCATTTTTCTTTTTCCAAAAGTAGTATGTCTTGTATTAGATAAATTAGGGAGCTGAAGCATCTTGCTCCTCAGCTAATCCTGCATAGTAAAGGAGAGTTTCGAATATTGTTTTCTTAAATTTATTTTTTAATTGGAGGAAAATTGCTTTACAGTATTGTGCTGGTTTCTGCCATACAGTATCATAGGATTTTTAGCGTTCATAGGTTTTATGCCAAAAAATCTTTGTCCTTTATTTCTATACTTTAAGGTTCTGTAGGAACAGATGATTTTATGCCTTCCTTTGACTCTGAGGATTTCATTTATTTTTGGTTATAAGGGGAGACCTTAAACATTGTGTACCTTATGTGTATAACTGCTGCTCTGAAACAGGAATAACAGCCATTATGCTAGGCACTGTGGTAGGTACTCTCATTTAACCCTTAAAGTACTTTTACAAGGTCAATACTATTATTGTCCCAATTTTATAGACGAGAAACAGTGTAGTTTACTTAGGTTACACAGCTAGTCACAACCAGAGACTTGAATCCAGGTCTTTTTAGTACACAAATGAAAACACTTAACTTTGGTTGACTACTCCTTTTTGTCAGTGACCCCACTTAAATGTGGATTACAAGCTTCCCTTTCACTCAGTATCTTTTGTTATTCAGTTGCTAAGTTGCTTCCTACTCTTTGTAACACCATGGATCGCAGCACGCCATGCTTCCCTGTCCTTCACTATCTCCCGCAGTTTGCTCAGACACATACCCATTGAGTCAATGATGTCATCCAACCATCTCATCCTTTGTCATCTCCTTCTCTTGCTGCCTTCAGTCTTTCCCAGGATTAGGGTCTTTTTTAATGAATTGGCTCTTTGCATCAAGTGGCCAAAGTATTGGAGCTTCAGCATCAGCCCTTCCAGTGAATATTCAGGGTTGATTTCCTCTAGGATTGACTGGTTTGATCTCCTTGCTGTCCAAGGGACTCTGAAGAGTCTTCTCCAGCATCACAATTTGAAAGCATCAATTCTTTGTCACTCAACCTTCTTCCTTTGGGCTTCCCTGATGACTCAGCTGGTGAAGAATCTGCCTGCAGTGCAGAAGACCTGGGTTCAGTCCCTGGATTGGGAACATCCCCTGGAGAAGGAAACATCTACCCACACCAGTACTCTGGCCTGGAGAATTCCATGGACTATACAGAGGGTCTCATAGAGTCAAACATGACAGCGACTTTTACTTCAGCCTTCTTTATGGTCCGACTCTCACATCCGTACATGACTACTAGAAAAACCATAGTTTTCACTATATGGACCTTTATTAGCTAAGTAATGTCTCTGCTTTTTAATACGCTGTCTAGGTTTGTCATAGCTTTTCTTCCAAGGAGCAAGCGTCTTTTAATTTCATGGCTGTAGTCACCATCTGCAGTGATTTTGGAGCCCAAGAAAATAAAGTCTAACTGTTTCTATTGTTTCCCCATCTATTTGCCCATGAAGTGATGGGACCAGATGCCATGATCTTCGTTTTTTGAATGTTGAGTTTTAAGCCAGCTTTTTGATTCTCCTCTTTTCACCTTCATCAAGAGGCTCTTTAGTTCCTCTTTGCTTTTTGCCATTAGAGTGGTATCATCTGCATATCTGAGGTTATTGATGTTTCTTCCAGCAGTCTTGCTTCCAGCATGAACTTCATCCAGCCCAGCATTTCACATGATGTACCCTGACTTCCCTGGCGGCTTAGAGGGTAAAGCATCTACCTGCAAATGCGGGAGACCCGGGTTTGATCCCTGGGTCAGGGAAGATCCCCTGGAGAAGGAAATGGCAACCCACTCCAGTACTCTTGCCTGGAAAATCCCATGAACGGAGGAGCCTGGTAGGCCACAGTCCATGGGGTCCCAAAGAGTTGGACATGACTGAGCAACTTCACTTTCACTTCTTTCACTCTTCTAATAAGATAAATAAGTGGGGTGACAATATACAGCCTTGACATACAGCTTTGGCATACTCTGTTGTTCCATGTCTGGTTCTAACTGTTGCTTTTTGACCTGCATACAGGTTTCTCAGGAGGCAGGTAAGGTGGTCTGGTATTCCCATCTCTTTAAGAATATTCCAGTTTGTTGTGATCCACACAGTCAAAGGCTTTAGCATAGTCAGTGAAGCAGAAGTAGATGTTTTTCTGGAATTCTCTTGCTTTTTCTGTGATCCAGTGCATGTTGACAATTTGATCTCTGGTTCCTCAATTTGATCTCAGTATCCTTTGAGTATATCTTTTTCCTTAATATTTTCCCGAAGTTCTTAAATTCACTATAACTTTTTTTGTTATTATTGTAATGCCTTTATTTCCTCTAGCTTCCTAGAATATTTTGGAGATATAAAATATCTTTGTGTTGAAATGTTCCTCTTGGTGGTTTGGTTAGTTGACTAGTTCTCTACCCTAAGTCATTTGAGGTCAAGTTTGTACTAGGAGGGTGGGGCACAAGACTTTTGCATTCACAGAGTAAGCCTTAGATGAGATAGTCAGACCATGTGAACTCTAAATGTAAACTTGGTGCTCTCTGTGCTTCCTGCTTCCTCTTTACCATTTCAGGGGAGATAGTGATCTTGAGCAGACTTGTTTCAGAGTCTGACAGTTCTAAACTCCATTGTCCTGTATTTTCATTATCCTATATCTTCTTTCTTTTTTTTTCCATTTAATTATATGAAAGGGGCTTCTGGGCTTCCCTGATAGCTCAGTGGGTAAAGAATCCTGCAATGCAGGAGGCCTCAGTTCAATTTCTGGGTCGGAGAAGGGTTAGGCTACCCACTCCAGTATTCTTGGGTTTCCCTTGTGGCTCAGCTTGTAAAGAATATGCCTGCACTGCGGGAGACCTGGGTTGGGAAGATCCCCTGGAGAAGGGAAAGGCTACCCACTCCAATATTCTGGCCTGGAGAATTCCACAGACTGTAAAGTCCATGGGGTCACAAAGAGTTGGACACGACTGAGCGACTTTCGCTTTCACATATGAAAGAAAATAAAGGGCAAACTGTTTCTAGTTCATTTTCTGAAAACTTCTAAAACTTTAATAGAAAATTCAAAATTATCTTATTTATTCCTTTTAAAATCTTGTTCCTTT
The DNA here is from genome assembly GCF_032452875.1 of Bos javanicus. Classification (NCBI taxonomy): domain Eukaryota; kingdom Metazoa; phylum Chordata; class Mammalia; order Artiodactyla; family Bovidae; genus Bos; species Bos javanicus. The sequence continues at coordinate 50,832,632 of NC_083877.1, read as the reverse complement.
AGAGTTCTGTAAAATTATTTTTATTTAAAAATTTAAAATATTGTGTTAATCATAAAAAAGTATATTTATCATTGGTAGTGAAGTTTCATACCAAAAATGATGACTCTTTCTAAACTTTATCACTGTATTGAAGTAACAGTTCCTGAAAGTTGTATTGATAAAGTTAGTGGATTTTTACCCCCATTATTAAACTTACACCATCACATAAACTTAATTTATAATGTAAAATATATAAACTTAATTTATAATGTGATTTATAATGTAAATGTAAAAAACCCTAATTTATAATGTAAATCCTAACCCTAATTTTTAGTTTTGAAAGTTAGCCTTTTTAGCTGTTATCTTCTTTCATGCAGGATTTACTACTCATTCTGTATCCCAAACTAATATCAGGCGTAATTGTTATGCTGCTGTTATGAATAGCAGTAAAGTGATTGAATCAAACCAGTACAAAGAAGAACTAGTATTATGGTTTCAGTATTGAAACACTGTATAATATCAAACCATTCACAATAGGGCCAAGGAACTAGATACATCTAGTACAAAATTACCTTTATAAATTAGATCAACCAATGATTTTTACAGAAATAAAATACTAGATGGTAATCTTATTAAATGGCAAGTAGTTCAGAGCATTCTTTATTGATCCTTTGTGTCAATTTTGTTGCTTTTTTAGTTAAAAAATATAGAATTGATATTTATTTCTTTTCACGACCTTGCTCCCCTTCTTTTTCTTAGTTCAAAGTAGAGCATACATTTGTACTCAAGAACATAATATGGGATGTTAATATTGCATCTAAGGACTGCGTGACAGTGGAGAGAACAGTTACTGGCATACAAATGCACATACCACATGCTGCACCATAACTTCTCTCCATTACTCCATACTTCTCTCCCTTACTCCCTTCCCACCTTGAATTGGGCAGACAAAATTAACCAAAAATCAGAGCAGAGTTAACAAAGAGTTCGTTTTTTTGGCCTCGGGGCATAAACTAATGGAAAAGAAATTGAATTTAGTAAATTATGCTGTGAATCATTTCTTTGTAAATTCTCTTATGGATTCCTCTTCTCAGAATTTATCTTGTTCTTTGGCAGATTTTTATTGCCTCTCAGGATCTGCTTTACCAAGACCCAGAGGGTGGTCGTAACGATCTGATGCCTTCTTAATTATGGCTTTACTTTTTGACAACAGCTTTATTGAGATATAATTCACATACCATACACATCTCACTTTAAGTGTACTGAACTCAGTGGTTTTTAGAATATTCACTGAGTTGAACAGTCATCAAGGAGTCTTTAAATAAGTGGTCTTCTATGACCTTTTTTTAGCATAGTGTTTTTGAGGTCCGTATAATGTTGTAAAGTGAATCAGTACTTTATTTCTTTTGATGATTGAGTGTTAATCAATTTTGTGGACTTACTTATTCATCAGTTGATGGACATTTGTTAACACTTTTTGGCTCTTGTGAGTGGCTATAATGGTACTATTAATATTTGTGTATAAAGTTTTGTGTGGATATATATTTTCATTTCTCTTAGGTTATGCCTTGGAGTGGAAGTGCTGGATCATATGATAACTCTGTGTTTAATCTTTTGAGAAACTGCCAGACTACTTTTCCAAAGTATATGTACCATTTTACATTCCCACCAGCAATGTGTGAGAGTTCCAGTTTCTTTACTTCCTTGTCAGCATTTGTTATTATCTGTAGTTTTTTTTTTTGTAGCTCTCCTAGTGGGACCTGCTTGAATCTTGAATCACATATACCTGTGCCTTACTGTGACTTGTTTTTCTTGCATTTAATTATGGTGATCCTTGTGCGACTGGCTGCCTCTTACAGTTTGCTCATTGCTCTACACATATGTAAACCCATCTTTTGTTCCTCCTTTACTGCTGATCCTGCTGAAGTCCAGACAGGGCTTGATGATTGATCTTGGATACAACACTACCTGCCGTTGAAGAAGATAGAGATTTTGATAGCTTCGTATAGAAATGGGTTGTTTCAATTTTAACTCTTTGTTAACTCTGCTCTGATTTTTGGTGAATTTTGTCTGCCCAATTCAAGGTGGGAAGGGAGTAAGGGAGAGAAGTGTGGAGTAAGGGAGAGAAGTTATGGTGCAGCATGTGGTATGTGCATTTGTATGCCATAATTAAGAAGTTACAAACAAAAACATATACCTATGATGTTGTTTATTCCTGTAACTGTCAATTGTGGAGAAAATCTTGCTACTAAATATCTATCTTGTTTTCCTCTTCTTTCTGGAAGTAGTTTACAAAGTGGGTGTTAAGTACAAAAATCATCTGTGGTGTTAGAAGTTAGGATAATGGTTAAAACTCTTGGTGGGTGCAGTGACTGGAAGGGGATTTCTGGAATGCTAGTTATCTTATGTTTCTTGATCTTGGAGCTAGTTACATAAATGTGTGAGAATTCATTGGCTGTAAACTTAGAATACATGTATTTTTGTTATACTTCAATAAAATCTTGTTAAAATTGTTAACAATGTTTAAATCATTTTTAGCACTAGTAAAGGTCTTCATTTGTCTTATTAACTACCTTTTAAATGAGTGTATTTCTGTTTTTAAAAATTTATTTATTTTCAATTGAAGGATAATTGTTTGACAATATTGTGTTGGTTTCTGCTATAATCAACATGAATCAACCATAGGTATGCATGTGTCCCCTCCCTCTTGAACCTCCTTCACATCTCCCATCCCAAGAATTTATTCCGAGTCATGATATTTAATACCTTACATTATCACTGTTCTTGTATATACACTGCTTTGGTGTAGATGTTTTAATTTCAGGTTCTCTTGTTAGGGCTTCCCAGATGTGCAGCTCATAATTTTAGAGATACAGTGATTTAGGTTTTTAGATTGGCTATAGAGTTTGATTTTTATGTTCTCCTGTGTTGCTTTAACTGAGTGATCTGAAGCAACTCAGTCTTGGCTTTTTTCTTTCTGTATGTATCTATCTAAAACTTCATGAAATGTAGTAGTTGTGCCTACTGTCTGTTGGTGAGTTGAGTCTCATTAAGAGACTAGAGTAGTGTGAAGGAAAGAACCATGAAAGAGAAGCTATATTCATATTCATTATTTATAGTAATCCATCTATCACAGTAACCATCAAGATGTACAGAAAGTATTTGATATAATTATCACTTTAAAATGTGATACCAAAAGAAAAACATTATTGACTAATCAAAGTCTTTTGAATTCTGATCTTTTTATCTGTTTTTACTATAATAGGTTTTGGAGAAGTTGTTTGATTTTGACCAAATACATTATGCTGCTGATGTTAGGAAGATACAATAAGATCAGCTTTTTGATTAATACAAGATTTGAAGTAGACTTATGTTCTATGTTCTATGATCTTTACTCTGTTTCTTTTTTTCTTTTTTTTTAATTAATTTTATTTTATTTTTAAACCATACATAATTGTATTAGTTTTGCCAAATATCAAAATGAATCCACCACAGGTATACATGTGTTCCCCATCCTGAACCCTCCTCCCTCCTCCCTCCCCATACCATCCCTCTGGGTCGTCCCAGTGCACCAGCCCCAAGCATCCAGCATCGTGCATTGAACCTGGACTGGCATCTCGTTTCATACATGACATTTCACATGTTTCAATGCCATTCTAAAAATTGGATCTGTAAGAGTTATCAGAGAAAAACGACTTGTTATAGCCATTTTATATCCTGATGAGAAAAAGGCATTTCTGCCCTATTACAGGAATATTTGTGCTTCCCAATTGATGCTTGTGATAGAGAACCTGCCTGCCAATGCAGGAGATTTGAGAGACGTGGGTTCGATCCCTAGGTTGGAAAGATCCCCTGGAGGAGGGCATGGCAACCTACTTCAGTATCTTTGCCTGGAGAATCCCATGGACAGAGGAGCCTTATGAGCTACGGTCCATGGAATCACAAAGAGTCGGAGAGTCAGACATGATTGAAGTGACTTAGCACACACGCACAGGAATATTCTCAGTGGAATATGAGAACTCTTTAAATATTATAATAAAACACATTGACAATCTTTTAAATATCATGTTGTGTCTTCTAGGCCTTCCTTAAAGTTTCCCATGTCTCAATGGACTCCTGAATATAACAAGCTGTATACCTTAAAAGTGGATATGAAGAGTGAGATTCCTTCTGATGCACCAAAGACACAGGAGAGTCTGAAAGGGATCCTCTTGCATCCAGAGCCCATCGGGGCAGCCAAAAGTTTTCCTGCTGGAGTTGAGATGATTAATAGTAAAGTGGGGAATGAATTCTCTCATTTGTGTGATGATTCTCAAAAACAAGAGAAGGACATGAATGGTAACCAACAAGAGCAAGAAAAAAGTGTTGTTGTGAGGAAGAAACGCAAAAGCCAGCAGGCTGGCCCTTCATACATGCAAAATTGTGCTAAAGAGAACCAGGGAATATTAGGATTGAGACAACACTTAGAAACACCAAGTGATGAAGATAATGATTCCTCTTTTAGTGATTGTCTTTCTTCTCCTTCATCTAGTCTACATTTTGGAGATTCTGATACTGTGACTTCGGATGAGGATAAAGAAGTCTCTGTAAGACATTCCCAGGCAATTTTGAGTGCTAAAAGTAGAACTCATAGTTCACGGTCCCATAAGTGGCCTCGGACTGAGACAGAATCCGTTTCAGGATTGTTAATGAAAAGACCCTGTTTTCATAGCAGTTCATTAAGGAGACTTCCATGCAGAAAGAGATTTGTGAAAAATAATTCCTCCCAGAGGACACAGAAACAAAAAGAGAGGATATTAATGCAGAGGAAAAAACGAGAAGTGTTAGCCCGAAGAAAATATGCGTTGCTCCCCAGTTCTAGTAGTTCCAGTGAGAATGACCTCAGCAGTGAATCCTCTTCCAGCTCATCAACTGAAGGAGAAGAAGATTTGTTTGTTTCTACCAGTGAAAACCACCAAAACAATCCAACTGTTGCCTCAGGTAAAAATTTTGTTCCTTAAATTTAGTATAGCATGGAAGCTATTGCATTGTGTTTGTCCTTATTTTCTTCTACATTTGGTGATTTCATTATATTTAAAAGGAATATGAGGCTCTATTAACTTTTATGTTTAAGCTGTATGAATAACCAACTTTATTTAGCCATGACCCCTCTTCTGAGATACAAATGTTGAAATTTTCTAAAATTTTAAATAGAAAGTTGTATATTTTTCTATTTTTCTGATGAAAATGAAGCAAGAGATTTTACTGAGGGTTGTTTTGAAAAAATTTGCATTTTATACGTATCAGATTATATTTTATGAATTGTTGATTTATTGTACAGTTTCTTTTTGTTTTTTCCTGTAGTGCATCTTTAATATGTTTACCTTTAATGAGTGCCTTTTTAGATAGCTATGTGACAGATTTCTTTTACATTCAGCCACAGTAGGGACAATTCTGGTCACTAAAAAAGACACTTATTTTTCCTTACGTACTCTATTCTTACTGTTTACTATTCTTTTGTCATATTCTTTATAACCAAAAAATAATTTCAAGCATTTGAGAGGTAGCTTTTATTGTGATACTAGAACACAAACTTTTAATCCTGACAGTGCTCAGTCAAGCCTGTGATTAGTCAGTTAAAAATGGGTTAATCATTAGCTTGAGTGCACCCCTCACCACAGTAAATGTTATTTAATTGGAATAAGTTTATGTATAGTCTCTGAAGTGTATGTTACCTACAAACCATTTTTACACTTCATAGTCACTTAAGGCAGTTTGATGAAGTGAGCATTGAAGAGTGAAGTCTGAACTGAGGTAAAAGATTACTTTCTTGTGAAAGTATAAGGAAAACAGGATTTGAGAGAGCTTGATTTTTCTGGGGCAAAGATCATGGTTTCCATTTACTGGCAGAACTTTCCCAGTCTTTGCCTGGTGTCTTCCTGTTGAGGGCAAAGCCTACTAGCCTTCTCTTCAGATGACCATTTCTCCCCCTTCTCTCCATCTATATGGGTCCCTTCCTTTTTTGAGACTCCCTTTCCTCTTCCACATTTATTTTTCTATCCTTGCCAGAACACTGAAATCAGCAACTTTGTTCTTAATTTTAGTCTTAGCTATGGTTAGTTCATTTTTAAAAAAAACCTACCCAAATACTTGTTTTTAAAAAAATTCGTTGAGATCACCTGAAAGAAGGTTACAGCAGCCATTCCTTGAAGTTTCTTGAGAAAGAGGGAAGTGATAATAGGAATTGTCTTGCTTAAATGTCACATTTTACATTTTCTCAGGTAATTGGAATGTGAAGACTAGTTTGGGAAGTAGGAGCAACATAATCTAGTGTCTGCTTGAAATTAGTGAGACAGCATGGTTGGTTATATAAAGCAGAAGTTCCAAGGAACTGGTATTTGTAAGGAAGCATAAGAATAGAGTAAATGTAGTGGATCAGTGGATCCACTGGATCAGTGTCTTTATCTAGGAAGAAAGGAGTTCGTATACTCTCAAATATTCAAGATAAATTCAAACTCTAATTCATTTAAAAATCTTGTTTAGTACTATTGTAGCATGTAGGTTTTTAAACTTTCTTGTAAGAATTACATTATTTTCAAACATTACCCTTAATGGTTTGTCTCTGAAAAGACAGATCCAAAAGTTGAAGCCAAGTACTCACACTGATGTTTTCTCGTTTCTAGACCAGAATTTTGTTTTATATTAGTTTTTAATAATAATATTTATTTGGTGTGAAATTTTAAAAGTTCTAAGAAAGTATAAAGTAAAAAGTAAGTTTACCTCTTATTAGGTTCCAGCCTTGCTACCCAAAGGTAATCAGTTAGCAGTTTCTTACTTCCTTCAGAAAATGTGGAAGTATATATAAATATAGATAAGTAATGTGGGTTTTAAAAATATCAGTATGTATAGTCACTTCTTTTTTTTAAAAAAAAAAAGCTGCATAGTATTCCCTTTGTATACGTGGTCCACAGTTTATTTAATCAACTTATTTTTGTTGATATTTGCTACATTCATCAGTATTCAGCATTCTGAATGCATTTTTTACGTGTCTAAGTAAGCATATCTTAAGGAATAATTTGAAAAGTATATCACAGTGTATATGCATTTTAAAATTTGGTAGCAATTGTTGCCAGGATGCCCTCCAAGGAGTTTGCCTCAAGTTCTTCATGGCCCAACAGTGGAGGATATCATGATAGTAAAAATACCTAGTACTGGGGACTTCCTGGTAGTCCCATGGTTGGGATTCCGCCTGCTAATGCAGGGGACACGGGTTCAGTCCCTGGTGCAGTAAGATCACACATGCCATGGAGCAGCTAAGCCGTGAGCCACAACTACTGAGCCTGCAAGCTGCAGCTACTTAAGCCCAGGGCCCAGAGCCCATGCTCCGCAGCAAGAGAAGCCACTGCCATGCGGAGCCTGTGCACCACAACAAAGAGAAGCCCCTACTTCCCACTACTAGAGAAAGCTCATGTGTAACAATGAATTTAGACCCAGTGTAGTCCAAATAAATAAATAAAATTTTTAAAAATACCTAGTATTTGTTGGGTATTTACTCTGTGCTGGTAATGTTCTGGGCTTCTCAGATGGCGCTAGTGGTAAAGAACCCCCCGGCCAGTATTGGAGATATAAGAGGTGTGGGTTTGATCCCTGGGTCAGGAAGATACCCTGGAGAAGGGTATAGCAACATACTCCAGTATTTTTGCCTGGAGAATCCCATGGACAGTGGAGCCTAGTGGACTGTAGTCCATAGGATCACAGAGTTGGACATGATTGAAGCAACTTAGCATGCATGCACAGTAATGTTTTAAGTGTTTTATATGTGTTCTCATTTAATCCTCCCACTCTTTGGAGGTAGATTCTGTCATTATCATCTTCATATCATAGAGAAGCATTTAGAAAACCATTTTAGAATAATTTATGTACAGAATAGTTAAATATTGATGGGACTTAGCTGTATTGTCAAACTTTTTTTCCTTTTTCCAGTTTATTGTATTTTTTTATTAATCTTTATTTTCTAACTTTTTATTTTGTATTGGGGTATAGCTGATTAACAGTGTTATGATAGTTTCAGGTGAACAGCGAATGGTGTATTGTCAAAAATTTTTAGTGCTCTCAAAAAATTGACTTCTTTAGATTCTTTGAGGTAGGGTTTTCTTCTAGATGTATTTTTAGTGCTGGCTTTTTGACTCCAGGTATAGTGTGTTTTAGTGTTTGTAAATGATTAGGGGCGGATTTATCTACTGAACTTTAGTAATATGATTTGTAATGTGGATGGGCATTATCTGGAGTACTGGGACAACTTTTTCATAATGCTGTTTATCAGCGCTTATTGATTATTACTGTAGTGAACTGATGGAAAGAATGTTTTACACGTTAAGTCTTTTGTTTAACCTTCAAACTCTCTAAGGCAAAACTGTTGTAGATAATTAAAGGGTTTTGCCAGATTACCAGGAATGAGTTATTTAAGTCAGTACTTTATATTGTATAACAAATCAGTTCATATGTAGTCAGCAGATTTCTGTGTAATCCCTGTTTGCCTTTTGCTTTATCATTATTGTCTTTTAAATTTATTAGAGCTCTCTATTCAAGCCTAGAAAGCCAAAATGATATACAACTTGAGTTGCTGGACATTGAGTTATTTCCCTTTGCCAATTGGGTAGAGAATTTATACATCCTGTTTTGTTCTCAATGTTTGCTAAGAACTTCATATGTTTTAAAATAACCTAGTGGCAGCTAAGTTTCAGAGAGCTATTACTCAGTGTGCCTCCTCTGAACTGCTATTTAAATTTTTATTATATAATACTATAGGCTTTGATTTCTCCCAATTAATTGTACTTTTGAGGATCTCCTTATTTTACTAAATTTAAGTTAAATATTTATAGATTATATTTCCTCCAGACTTGAAGGAAATGTAAATACCATGTATGTCCCCAAATAAGAGAACTAGAATATGTCAGTCCACTTTCCTACTGAGGAGAAAAAAAAAGTTTTGAATCTCTTGAAATATATACATTTAGGGCTATAGTTAAAGTAGTAGTATATCTAAAGTAGTAGTTTTAGTCTTAAAACTAAATCACTAATTTATTTGCATATATAAAATGTTGAATAAATATCAGTTTAGAAATATTGCATGTCAGTACCCACATTTCCTGATAATAGGAATTATAATAATAATAATTATTACTCACACAGGCACCTTAGGTACCAGTGACTTGGTAATTGCTAGAACCACATTTTAAGTTGGACAGTTTTCAAGATCATATTATTCTCATCTTTGTGTAAGATATAGCACTTGTGACTCCATGAGTGATGCTGTCACTGGAAATTTTATCCCAAACTACATATACCTTTTTTCCTTATATTATGATTGGAAAATCCCTTTTTCGTAGGTGTTTTGTTTTGTTTTATTTCTCATAGCTGTACACTTTATTTACAGCTTTTAAAAATGTATCCAACAGGTATATATTCATATTTTGTGACTATACTCCATACTGTATTGACTTAAGGGTTTTACAAGTGTACTCAGCTTGTAAAGATGCTCAACCCTTGGAATTGTAAAGTCCTTACACTGTGAATTATATCTAAATTCATGAATATTTCTTTTCTAAAAATAACAGTTTTTGTTGTTATTTTATAATTTGTATATGGGAATTTTCACACTTTTAATATAAAAAAATATAAATATACAATGAACTCCTACATATTCAGAATCTAACTTCAGTTTTCAACATTCTGCTATTCTTATTTCATCTCTTACCTCTCCTTTTTTTAATGGAGAATGTCAGAACAGTTTCTGACATCATACCATTTAATTTGTTTTATATACTACATATTTCCTACAGACTGGTGGATCTAAAAACTTGATTAGATTCAGGTTCAGTTTAGCAACATTTCCTTGGTGGTGCTGTGCACATTCTGTTGTATCACATGTTAAAATTGATAAGAGGGTTTAGATTGTGTCATCCTGATCCTTCCACCATAAAATTTCCCATTAACATTTCATAAAATACTTTTAGCAGCTTTGATGATCTTATCTAGATACATTATTTCATTAAGGGTTCTAAAATGCTGACTTTCTAATTCTGTCATTCTGTTACATTTATTAACTGAGTTCTCATAAAAGGAAGAATTTTCCCTACATCAACTAATCGATTACTCTGAAATGTAGGTCATACAGGAAAGGTAAGACGAATGCTTGAATCTTCACCTTCATTTACTATTTTTTCAGAATAAACTCTAGCAATATTTAAAGAGATTTTTCATTTTCAAGGACCATTTTGAGATCATAGATTTTGGCATAGTTGATGTGTTGTAGTCTTCTTATTCTTTTTGATGTTCAAATAGTTTCATCTTTGACCAGTGGGAGCATTTTCAAGTTGGTCTGTGTCCTTCTGATACCACTCAAGTAAACTTTGCTAATATCCTTACTCTCTGATTTAACAAGATAGTCCAGATTCATCCTATTCATTTCCTGTCCCAAACCCGGAACTAGTCATTCCAAGTACTCCTGGTTGCTTTTTATTGAGAAATAACAAAACTGCTCATTTTTCTATTGGGTTATCATTGCTTTTCATCTTTCTTAATGCATGTAGTTTGTAAAGATTATAGAAAGATAAATAATTAATTCACGTGACTATTTCCACTGAATATTTAGGATTAGGGTTTTTATGTAAGCTTGTGTTTTACTTTTTGATCTGTTTACTCTTACATTGAAAATTTAAGTTAAATATTTATAGATTTTTTGATTTATAGATTTTTTGATTCTTAACAATATGAACTTTTATTCTATACAAACTATAAATACACAGACAAGTAAACATTCATATATGAATTTAAATGAAAATACTTACAATTATTACTAACAATAATTCTGTTGAATATAATACAAAATTTTTTCTGTGTGTTTCTTTGTTGCCCTTGGCTGGTTTTCTGTGTGGTTATGCCACCAATTTAATATGCATTTAGGATCATTTGTTTCATGGTTGCTGCAAGGTTTTGTTTTTTTCTTTTAAAGGATTTGTAAAAATTTTTAGTTTTGCTTTTTAATTCTGTGAAGCACATACCTGGTTCTGAAGTCAAAATCACTGCAGACACTGACTGCAGCCACAAAATTAAAAGACGATTGCTCCTTGGAAGCAAAGCTATGACAGACCAAGACAGGGCATTAAAAAGCAGAGACATCTCTTAGCTGAAAAAGGTCCATATAGTAAAAGCTGTAGTTTTTCCAGTAGTCGGGTATGGATGTGAGAACTGGACCATAAAGAAGGCTGAGTGCTGAAGAATTGATGCTTTTGCATTGTGGTGTTGGAGAAGACTCTTGAGAGTCCCTTGGACAGCAGGGAGATCAAACCAGTCAATCCTAAAGGAAATCAATCCTGAATATTCATTGAAGGGACTGGTGCTGAAGCTACCTGATGTGAAGAGCCAACTCATTGGAAAAGACCCTGATGCTGGGAAAGATTGAGGACAGGAGAAGAGGGAGACAGAGGATGAGATGGTTAGATGGTATCACTGACTCAATGGACGTGAGTTTGAGCAAACTCTGGGAGATAGTAAAGGTCAGGGAAGCCTGGCATGCTGCAGTCCTTGGGTCACAGAGAGTCAAACACGACTTAGCGGCTGAACAAAATCAAAACTTTTAAATAAGATGCATTCATTGAGGTCTAGTTTTCCATCTCTGCCCTCTCTTCCTGTCTTTTTCTCACTAATAGTCATTTCACACTATTTTTGTCTTAGTTTGTTCCATTTTTCCTCTTCAAAAAGATTAGCAAATATATATATATATGTATGTGTATGTATGTTTACATACACACATCCTCCCCTCACAACATAGCTCTTTTTTCACTTAACAATATATTCAATTGTTAGAGTATAGAGATATAATAGAGGAATAAAAAAATAGATATGAGATGTAGGCTTTCCTACATTCCTCTGTTCATTCTTTTTCATTCCTCTTTTATTTTTTCCACAGGTCCACAGTACTTGTAGTTGTATAGTTATATCCTGATTTGTTCAACCAGTCTCCTATTGATGAACATTTTGCAGACTTTTGCTATTATGAATCGGCTTGCAATGAATAGCTTTTTGTATATGTCATTTGATAGTTCATGCCATTGTATCTTTGGGATAGAATTCTAGGAGGGGATTGTTGGGTCAAAGACAAAAGAGTATGTTATTTTAAAAATATGGCCAAATTTCTCTGTGAAGATTGTAACCATTTTGGATTCATCAGCGTTGTATGAAAGTGCCTATTTCCCAAAGCCTTTCCAGCAGCATCTGTTGTCAGATTTTAATTTTTTGGTCCATTTGATAGGGAAGAAGTAGTATATCAGTGTATTTTAATTTGCATTTTTTATGAGTAATGTTTCTGTGTCTTTTCATGTATTTAAAAGTTATTTGCATTTCTTTTCTTGAGATCAGTAACTTCATTTGCCTGTTTTTCTCTCAGAATATTTGTCATTATTCCATCCATTTTTAGTAGTTTTTTATATATATATTCAGTTCAGTTCAGTTCAGTCTCTCAGTCATGTCCGACTCTCTGCCACCCCATGAATCGCAGCACACCAGGCCTTCCTGTCCATCACCAACTCCCAGGGTTCACTCAGACTCACATCCATCGAATCAATGATGCCATCCAGCCATCTCATCCTCTGTTGTCCCCTTCTCCTCCTGCCCCAAATCCCTTCCAGCATCAGAGTCTTTTCCAATGAGTCAGCTCTTCGCATGAGGTGGCCGAAGTACTGGAGTTTCAGCTTTAGCATCATTCCTTCCAAAGAAATCCCAGGGCTGATCTCCTTCAGAATGGACTGGTTCGATCTCCTTGCAGTCCAAGGGACTCTCAAGAGTCTTCTCCAATACCACAGTTCAAAAGCATCAATTTTTCGGCGCTCAGCCTTCTTCATAGTCCAATTCTCACATGCATACATGACCACAGGAAAAACCGTAGCCTTGACTAGACGAACCTTTGTTGGCAAAGTAATGTCTCTGCTTTTGAACATGCTATCTAGGTTGGTCATAACTTTCCTTCCAAGGAGTAAGCGTCTTTTAATTTCATGGCTGCAGTCACCATCTGCAGTGATTTTGGAGCCCAGAAAAATAAAGTCTGACACTGTTTCCACTGTTTCCCCATCTATTTCCCTTGAAGTGATGGGACCGGATGCCATGATCTTCATTTTCTGAATGTTGAGCTTTAAGCCAACTTTTTCACTCTCCACTTTCACTTTCATCAGGAGGCTTTTTTTAGTTCCTCTTCAGTTTCTGCCATAAGGGTGTTGTCATCTGCATATCTGAGGTTATTGATATTTCTCCCGGCAATCTTGATTCCAGCTTGTGTTTCTTCCAGTCCAGCGTTTCTCATGATGTACTCTGCATATAAGTTAAATAAACAGGGTAACAATATACAGCCTTTACGTACTCCTTTTCCTGTTTGGAAGCAGTCTGTTGTTCCATGTCCAGTTCTAACTGTTGCTTCCTGACCTGCATACAAATTTCTCAAGAGGCAGATCAGGTGGTCTGGGATTCCCATCTCTTTCAGAATTTTCCACAGTTTATTGTGATCCACACAGTCAAAGGCTTTGGCATAGTCAGTAAAGCAGAAATAGTTGTTTCTCTGGAACTCTCTTGCTTTTTCCATGATCCGACATATGTTGGCAGTTTGATCTCTGCTTCCTCTGTCTTTTCTAAAACCAGCTTGAACATCAGGATGTTCACGGTTCACGTACTGCTGAAGCCTGGCTTGGAGAATTTTTAGCATTACTTTACTAGCATGTGAGATGAGTGCAATTGTGTGGTAGTTTGAGCATTCTTTGGCATTGCCTTTCTTTGGGATTGGAATGAAAACTGACCTTTTCCAGTCCTGTGGCCACTGCTGAGTTTTCCAAATTTGCTGGACTATTGAGTGCAGCACTTTCACAACATCATCTTTCAGGATTTGAAATAGCTCCACTGGAATTCCATCTACTCCACTAGCTTTGTTCGTAGTGATGCTTTCTAAGGCCCACTTGACTTCACATTCCAGGATGTCTGGCTCTAGTTGAGTGATCACACCATCGTGATTATCTGGGTCGTGAAGCTCTTTTTTGTACAGTTCTTCTGTGTATTCTTGCCACCTCTTCTTGATATCTTCTGCTTCTGTTAGGTCCATACCATTTCTGTCCTTTATTGAGCCCATCTTTGCATGAAATGTTCCCTTGGTATCTCTGATTTTCTTGAAGAGATCTGTGGTCTTTCCCATTCTGTTGTTTTCCTCTATTTCTTTGCATTGATCGCCGAGGAAGGCTTTCTTATCTCTTTTTGCTCTTCTTTGGAACTCTGCATTCAGATGTTTATATCTTTCCTTTTCTCCTTGGCTTTTCACTTCTCTTCTTTTCACAGCTATTTGTAAGGCCTCCCCAGACAGCCATTTTGCTTTTTTGCATTTCTTTTCCATGGGGATGGTCTTGATCCCTGTCTCCTGTACAGTGTCACGAACCTTAGTCCATAGTTCATCAGGCACTCTATCGATCAGATCTAGGCCCTTAAATCTATTTCTCACTTCCACTGTATAATCATAAGGGATTTGATTTAGGTCATACCTAATGGTCTAGTGGTTTTCCTTACTTTCTTCAATTTCAGTCTGAATTTGGCAATAAGGAGTTCATGGTCTGAGCCACAGTCAGCTCCTGGTCTTGTTTTTGCTGACTGTATAGAGTTTCTCCATCTTTGGCTGCAAAGAATATAATCAATCTGATTTCAGTTTTGACCATCTGGTGATGTCCATGTGTAGAATCTTCTTTAGAGAGATGTATTCTGTATCACACATTTTCCTCCAGTTTGTCTTTAGTTTTTGACTCTGCAGTGTCAAAAATTGTTTTGGATTAGTCACATGTATTGACTGTTACTGTTCCTGTGTTTTTGATCATCATTAGTAAAGTTTTTCCCTCTACAAGTTTATAAAGAAACTAACCCATTTCTCTCTGGCCCCTGTATTGTTTACCTTTTTTTCCCCCCTTACAAAGCTCAGATCTATTTGATGTTTACAATGTGAAGAATAGATCCTTTTTTTCACGTGACTATCCAACTGTCCCAAACCAAACAGTTTAAAATGTTCTTTCTCCTGTTGAATTGAGATGCCACCTTTGTCATATGTTAAATTTCCTTAAGCACTTGGATCTATTTATGGAACTTTCCTACTATTCCATTGGTCAGTCTGTCTGCCCATGCACTAGAAGCACAGTTTTAATTATAGACTGTTTCATATTTTCCTGATTATTTTCTCCTGTTTTTTCCTCCAAGTGAACGTATAATCAACTTTTTATTTGAGGATGGTGGTAGGGGGGAGACACATGATGATATATTTTTTGGAATTGTGTTTGTAGGCTAAATTAGAGTGAACTGACATCTTTAATGGAGAAGGCAATGGCACCCCACTCCAGTACTCTTGCCTGAAAATCTCATGGACTGAGAAGCCTGGTACACTGCAATCCATGGGGTCGCTAGAGTCGGACATGACTGAGCAACTTCACTTTCACTTTTCACTTTCGTGCATTGGAGAAGGAAATGGCAACCCACTCCAGTGTTCTTGCCTGGAGAATCCCGGGGACGGTTGAGCCTGGTGGGCTGCCGTCTGTGGGGTCGCACAGAGTCAGACACAACTGAAGCGACTTAGCAGCAGCAGACATCTTTAAGATTTTGAGTGTTCCTATTCCAGAGTATGGAATGTCTTTTCATTTACTGAAATGTAATTTTGATCTTGCAGGGAATGTTTTATAGATTTTTTTATCAGCTTTATTGAGGTATAATTTGCCTATCATAAAATTTATCCATATTGAGTATACAGTTCAGTGACTTAGTAAACTTAGAGCTGTACAGCCATTGCCACAGTACAGTTTTAGAACATTTCCATTAATCTCAAAAGATCCCACCTGCCTGTTTACAGTTAGTCTCTGTCCTACACTTACTTCTCATACAACCTCTAATCTGCTGCTCTCTCTATAGACTTGCTTTTTCAGGACATTTCATAATACTATATGTGATCTTTTGTATCTGGCTTCTTTCACTTCCCTTAGTGTTTTTGTGGTTCATCTGTGTTGTAGCAGATATCAGTAATTAATTTCATTTTGTTTTTATTTAATTCTATTCATTTTATTACTTAGTTCCTTTATAGTATGCCATTGTATTGATAAGCCACATTTTGTTTACCATTTGTCAGGTGGTGGACATTTAATTGTTTCTAGTATTTGACTATTGTAAATAATACTGTTTGTGAACATTTGGGTACAGATTCTTTGTGTATGTATATGTTTTCACTTCTTTTGAAAAGATACCCAACAAAAGCATCCCTTAGAAGAAGAGTCAAAGCTATTAAAACTTAAGTAACTTTGTGACTACAAAAGACAGGAGCAGTAGCAATGGCAACTGTAACAGGAAGATTCTTTGATAGTAACTAGCATCAGCTTGTTGAGCATGCATTGCATTATGATATATTTTATGTAAAGAGTCTGAGTTCAGATTTGGAATTAGGTGTTAATTCCAAGTGTTGCTTATGTTTGTTCGACAAGTCATTTAAACTTTTTAGGTTTCAGTTTCTTATGGAGCTAGACACGTAGAATATTAAACATGGGACAGAGTATGCGCTCACAAATTGGAAGCTCTTGTTATTGGCATCATACCAGACTTAAGACACAGGGAAACGAAAATAACAAGTTATATGGAGGGATTCCCGAAGAAGTCTGCTAGAGCAGCCCTTGTTTTTGTTGCCATTGTTACACTATCCAGGTTGTTACATTTTATTTTTCTCATGAAGTACAAATAAAATAAGTAATCTTAAATAGCTAAATCACCTGCAGTCCCATCACTTTTAGTTACACTAAAGTTTCTTGTCATTTAATATTTCTACGTGTAAAAGACAACAAAAATGAAATTGGTCCGATAAGAAGTGACCTGTTGATTGTTTTAAAGCTTTATTAGGGTTAACTTCATAACTTCAGGGATATTTCCTTTAAATTTTGTTTTAAATAATAGTCATTCTAAAGATACCCATATCTTGCCTAATTGTGATAGTTATTTAGTTGCATGATTTTTGTGTAGTGTATTCAAGTAATGCTTATAAAGGTTCTTTTTGGAAAAATTACATTTAAGCAAACAGTGCCTAAATAAGTTACTTATATAACTTTTAGTTATACAGCCTCTATATTCATAAAAAATGATACAAATTAAATTTTAATACACTAGCAAAGCTAGCTTTGTATCATTTATCATTGGAACTGATGTTTGACTTTGCTTAACTACGTGAAAGGTGTTTAATATTACCTGTCAGGCTGCAGTCCATGGGGTTGCAAAGAGTGGGACACAACTTAGTGATTGAACAACAACGTGAGGTGATTTCTTTACAGGCTTGTAAAGAAATTTCATATATACATACCATAGAGGGAGATCACCAATAAAGTTGATATGCAGATGTAGCTTTTCTCCATGTAAAATGGTAATGTCTACTTGATAGGTTAAAATAAGGGAGTTGGTTTTTTTTTTTTTTAATCCATGGTGTTTTATTTTTATATATTATACTTTTAGTTCTAAATATATGATTGCTGGGAGCTTTTATCTTACTCTTTATCATGTATGAGATTATGAAGAATTAGAAAAGTAATTTGGAAATTGAATTGAGAATATTAAGTAGATACTTAAGTGCTGCCATTTTGTTGTTGTCTGTGTATAAGATATTTATGATGTTAAAAATACATTTAGGGACTTCCCTGGTGGTCCAGTGGCTATAAGACTCTGCCCTCGCAATGCAGGGGGCCTGGATTTGATCCCTGTCAGGGAACGACATCCCACATGCTGCAAATAAAGGATCCTGCATGCCTCATTTAAGACCTGGTGCAGCTAAATAAATAAATTTAAACAATTAAAAAAAAAAAGAGAAGGCATCTCCTGGTTTCCCAAATGTAAAACAAACAAAACAAGCAAACCAGAAACAAACAAAAAAAACCATTTGACTTGAACATGTCTATGAGTGTAGACTTTAGAACTTAGAAACTACTTTAAAATTTTGCACATCTCATAGTTTTTAAATCTTATTTTTTTTCTATTTAGTGGATAGAACAATTTATATGTATTCCAAAATAAAATGTTATGGAATATTTTTAAAATAACTATTTCTCCAATCATAGTGTCTTTCATTGCCTCTGATTTACTAGTGCCTGCTTTGTTATCCTCTTTGGAGTATCAGTATCAGAGAATATGTTATATATCTAATCATGGACTTGTAACCTCCTCCAAATACTGGCCAGCTTTTGAAGTAGTACAGATATTTGATGATAGAGCTATATTACAGATGAAATTCCAGGATGTCTAGGAATGGTGCCTCAGGTAAAGGAATGTAGACTGTGTAAATTCCACACGGAGAAAAAAATTGAGCCATTTGTTATCATGTGGTAAGCAAGCATTCTGTCAAAACAGGATAAAATTGAATATAACTATCAATGGAATACCAACATACTAGTAGAAAATACAATGAGAAAAAGGTAACGTGTGCAAAAGCAGCAAAGGGAATAAACTGTCTAAGAATAATCTCAATAGGAGTACATTTGGCTTCTCTGAAGAAACTTTGTAACTTTGTAAACTTATGTAACTTTATACAATTACATTTATAATCAAACCATATTCTCCGTTTTTTTAGGGGTTTATAAATATGATATTGGTAGATGTCAAGATAGGATCTTGGATGGAAGTATGTATGTTTTAGAGATATCAGGGCTTTTAAAGTGATGTCTAATGCCACTGCTGCTGCTGCTAAGTCGCTTCAGTCGTGTCCAACTCTGTGCAACCCCACAGACAGCAGCCCACCAGGCTCCCCCGTCCCTGGGATTCTCCAGGCAAGAACACTGGAGTGGGTTGCCATTTCCTTCTCCAATGCATGAAAATGAAAAGTCAAAGTGAAGTCGCTCAGTCGTGTCTGACCCTCAGTGACCCCATGGACTGCAGCCTTCCAGGCTCCTCCATCCATGGGATTTTCCAGGCAAGCGTACTGGAGTGGGGTGCCACTGCTCCACTCCAAATCGCAGGAATTTTTCTCTCCCCTTGATTTATAATCCTGAAAAATAATTAAGAAAACCTGAATGTACTAGGTATCAAAATAGAATAATTTTAGTCCTTTCATCATATGGTGTTGGGACAATTATAGATCTACATGCTCAGAAGGTGGATTTAGACCTTTTATATCATGTTAGATACAGAGATTAACAAAATGGATCGCAGACATACATGTTAAGAGCTAAATTACACAATTGCTAAAGCAACATACAAATACTCAGTCACCTTTGGTTATGCAGAGGTTTGTTTAAACAGTCACCAAAAATGTGATGCATTAAAGAAATTGCTGACTTGGTGTTTCATCAAAATGAAAGACTTCTCTTCTTTTTAATTTTGTTTATTTTTTAATTGAAGGATAATTGCTTTACAGAATTTTGTTTTCTGTAAAACCTCAACATAAATTAGCTATAGGTATACATATATCCCCTCCCTCTTGAACCTCCCTCCCATCTCCATCCCCATCCCACCTCTAGGTTGATACCGAACCCCTGTTTGAGTTTCCTGAGACACACAGCAAGTTTCTGTTGCTGTCTGTTGTGCATGTGGTAATAATAAGTTTCCGTGTTACTCTTTCCATACATCCTACCCTCTCCTCCCTTCTCCCCATGTCTGTAAGTCTGTTCTCTATGTCTATCTCTCCATTCAGATCAGATCAGTCACTCAGTCGTGTCCGACTCTTCGCAACCCCATGAATTGCAGCACGCCAGGCCTCCCTGTCCATCACCAACTCCCGGAGTTCACTGAGACTCACGTCCATCGAGTCAGTGATGCCATCCAGCCATCTCATCCTCTGTCGTCCCCTTCTCCTCTTGCCCCCAATCCCTCCCGGCATCAGAGTCTTTTCCAATGAGTCAACTGTTCGCATGAGGTGGCCCAAGTACTGGAGTTTCAGCTTTAGCATCATTCCTTCCAAAGAAATCCCAGGGCTGATCTCCTTCAGAATGGACTGGTTGGGTCTCCTTGCAGTCCGATGGACTCTCAAGAGTCTTCTCCAACACCACAGTTCAAAAGCATCAATTCTTCGGCGCTCAGCCTTCTTCACAGTCCAACTCTCACATCCATACATGACCACAGGAAAAACCATAGCCTTGACTAGACAAACCTTTGTTGGCAAAGTAATGTCTCTGCTTTTGAACATGCTATTTAGGTTGGTCATAACTTTCCTTCCAAGGAGTAAGCGTCTTTTAATTTCATGGCTGCAGTCACCATCTGTAGTGATTTTGGAGCCCAGAAAAATAAAGTCTGACACTGTTTCTACTGTTTCCCCGTCTATTTCCCATGAAGTGATGGGACGGATGCCATGATCTTCGTTTTCTGAATGTTGAGCTTTAAGCCAACTTTTTCACTCTCCACTTTCACTTTCATCAAGAGGCTTTTGAGTTCCTCTTCACTTTCTGCCATAAGGGTGGTGTCATCTGCATATCTGAGGTTATTGATATTTCTCCCGGCAATCTTGATTCCAGCTTGTGTTTCTTCCAGTCCAGCGTTTCTCATGATGTACTCTGCATATAAGTTAAATAAGCAGGGTGGCAATATACTTGTTGTTAACAAGTATAACAACATATATAAAAAAGGAGCCTTGATGTACTCCTTTTCCTATTTGGAACCAGTCTGTTGTTCCATGTCCAGTTCTAACTGTTGCTTCCTGACCTGCATACAAATTTCTCAAGAGGCAGATCAGGTGGTCTGGGATTCCCATCTCTTTCAGAATTTTCCACAGTTTATTGTGATCCACACAGTCAAAGGCTTTGGCATAGTCAATAAAGCAGAAATAGATGTTTTTCTGGAACTCTCTTGCTTTTTCCATGATCTAGCGGATGTTGGCAATTTGATCTCTGGTTCCTCTGTCTTTTCTAAAACCAGCTTGAACATCAGGAAGTTCAAGGTTCACATATTGCTGAAGCCTGGCTTGGAGAATTTTGAGCATTACTTTACTAGCGTGTGAGATGAGTGCAATTGTGTGGTAGTTTGAGCATTCTTTGGCATTGCTTTTTTCGGGATTAGAATGAAAACTGACCTTTTCCAGTCCTGTGGCCACTGCTGAGTTTTCCAAATTTGCTGGCATATTGAGTACAGCACTTTCACAGCATCATCTTTCAGGATTTGGAATAGCTCAACTGGAATTCTATCACCCCCACTAGCTTTGTTCGTAGTGATGCTTTCTAAGGCCCACTTGACTTCACATTCTAGGATGTCTGGCTCTAGGTGAGTGATCATACCATCGTGATTATCTGGGTCGTGAAGATCTTTTTTGTACAGTTCTTCTGTGTATTCTTGCCATCTCTTCTTAATATCTTCTGCTTCTGTTAGGTCCATACCATTTCTGTCCTTTATCGAACCCATCTTTGCATGAAATGTTCCTTTCGTATCTCTGATTTTCTTGGAAGAGATCTGTGGTCTTTCCCATTCTGTTGTTTTCCTCTATTTCTTTGCATGATCGCTGAAGAAGGCTCTTATCTCTTCTTGCTCTTCTTTGGAACTCTGCATTCAGATGTTTATATCTTTTCTTTTCTCCTTGGCTTTTCGCTTCTCTTCTTTTCACAGCTATTTGTAAGGCCTCCCCAGACAGCCATTTTGCTTTTTTGCATTTCCTTTCCACGGGGATGGTCTTGATCCCTATCTCCTGTACAGTGTCACGAGCCTCATTCCATAGCTCATCAGGCACTCTATCTATCAGATCTAGGCCTTTAAATCTATTTCTCACTTCCACTGTGTAATCATAAGGGATTTGATTTAGGTCATACCTGAATGGTCTAGTGGTTTTCCCTACTTTCTTCAATTTAAGTCTGAATTTGGCAATAAGGAGTTCATGATCTGAGCCACAGTCAGCTCCTGGTCTTGTTTTTGCTGACTGTATAGAGTTTCTCCATCTTTGCCTGCAAAGAATATAATCAGTCTGATTTCGGTGTTGACCATCTGGTGATGTCCATGTATAGAGTCTTCTCTTGTGTTGTTGGAAGAGAGTGTTTGTTATGACGAGTTCATTTTCTTGGCAAAACTCTATTAGTCTTTGCCCTGCTTCATTGCGTATTCCAAGGCCAAATTTGCCTGTTACTCCAGGTGTTTCTTGACTTCCTACTTTTGCATTCCAGTCCCCTATAATGAAAAGGACATCTTTTTTGAGTGTTAGTTCTAAAAGCTCTTGTAGGTCTTCATAGAACTGTTCAACTTCAGCTTCTTCAGCAGTACTGGTTGGGGCATAGACTTGGATTACTGTGATATTGAATGGTTTGCCTTGGAAACGAACAGAGATCATTCTGTCATTTTTGAGATTGCATCCAAGTACTGCATTTCGGACTCTTTTGTTGACCATGATGGCTACTCTATTTCTTCTGAGGGATTCCTGCCCGCAGTAGTAGATATAATGATCATCTGAGTTAAATTCACCCATTCCAGTCCATTTCAGTTCACTGAATCCTAGAATGTTGACATTCACTCTTGCCATCTCCTGTTTGACCACTTCCAATTTGCCTTGATTCATGGACCTGACATTCCAGGTTCCTATGGAGTATTGCTCTTTACAGCATCGGACCTTGCTTCTATCACCAGTCACATCCACAGCTGGGTATTCTTTTTGCTTTGGCTCCATCCCTTCATTTTTTCTGGAGTTGTTTCTCCACTGATCTCCAGTAGCATATTGGGCACCTACTGACCTGGGGAGTTTCTCTTTCAGTTAAATTCTTTGGTACCATCTTATAATGAAAGACTTCTGTGCTTCATAAGACACCATTAAGGAAATGAGTATATAAAGAACTTTTATAATTCAACACCAAAGTCCAAGTTAAACATGAATGAAAGATCTGAATTGATATTTTGGCACAGTGGCTAATAAGCATTTGAAAAAATGCTCAACATCATTAGTTATTACAGTAATGAAAATTAAACTACAATAAAATACTATTATATATGCACTAGAACAGTTACTATAAAAAAAGAGACAATAATAATTCATGGCAAAGATATAGAGCCCTCATTTTCCCGGCAAGAATGTGAAATTGAACAGTCACTTAGGAAAACAATTTGGCACTTCATTAAAATGCTAAACACAAATGTATGATAGTATGTAGAAATTGCATTCCTAAGAATTTACGCAAGAAAAATGTAATCACATGTATACAATGAAGTACATGCATTTATTTATAATAGCCAAAAGTGAGAAAAATTTAGGTGTCCATCAATAACAGAAGAATGGATAAACTGTGATATATTCATATGATAGGAAACTTACTCAGCAGTAAAAATGAATGAACTGTTGATATGCCAGAAAGATAAATAAATCACAAAATAAGTATGCTTAGTGAAATAAGCCCAGGGACGGGGGAACCTGGTGGGCTGCCGTCTTTGGGGTTGCACAGAGTCGGACACGACTGAAGCGACTTAGCATCAGTAGCAGCAGTGAAATAAGCCAGATATGAAAATATTTATAATGTATCACTCTATTTATATTGAGCTTTTGAAAATACAATTCAATCCATAATGACAGGGGTGGTTCAGTCACTAAGTCGTGTCCGACTCTTGCTACCCCATGGACTGTAGCCCACCAGGCTCCTCTGTCCATGGGATTTCCCAGGCAAGAATAGTGGAGTGGGTTGCCATTTCCTTCTCCATGTTGTAGGGGTGTAGGGATGCAGATAGAGGGATGGTGATTGACTGAAATAGGGCTTGTGGGATCTTTTTAGGGTATTGGAAATATTTAAAAACTGGACTGCGGTGTGGTTATGCTTCACGAATGTACTAAAGTCAGTGAAATGTACACTTAAAGTGGATGAAATTTTAAGCTCTCAATATTCTTATTATTGGAAAATTCTTATCTCAAACATGTCTTAGAAATTGTTGGCTGACCTTTAGACAGGTGATAGTAATGAAGAGATAAGACTATTTTTAAAAAGATAGTTTAGCCCTAGATTTGTGGAAAATACAGCAAGAGTAGAAATGGAGGGTAACTTTTATCCTTTTTTTTTGTTTGTTTAACCGTCTTAACCAGTTTAAAGGGTGCAGTTCAGTAGTTTTAAGAATATTCACGTGGTTGTGAAATGGATCTCTGGAACTTTTTCTTCTTGCAATCTGAAACTCCATACCCAATTAACAGCTCCCTTTTCCTTCTTTCCCCCTCAGTCCTGGTAACCACCATTCCCCTTTATCTGTGAATTTGACTACTTTAAACAGTCACCCATAAGTGAAATCATACAGTGTTTTTGTGTGAGTGTGTGTGCGGGACTACATTGTTTCATTTAGCAGGGCCAACTTCTAGTAATAATCTTATCTAATGCCGTAAGTAAAAATTAGTTCTAGGTGAAGTAAATACTAAGGAAACACACTGAACCCAGTATAATGTCTTCTAGATAAGGAAGCACTTTCCAAACTTAGAATACTTTAGAAAAGATTGTGTACAGAACAAGGTTCTGTAGCATAAAACTAAAAAGTCACTGTGTTTCTTAAAAAATACCATATCACACAAATAAAAACAACCCTGAAGAAAGTGTGCAGAGAGTGTAGTGTCTTCATTTTATATGTTAAAGGGTTAATATCTTACAGAATGTGAATATCTTACATAAGATCTTAAATGACTACTTCCAAATATTACAGTGTTAATGTCCTTATATGATTATGCAAATTCATATGGAAACTACTGAAAGTTTGTAAAGCATAAACAAAAATCATGAGAAGAATTAAAAATGAATACGTACCGATTAAGAAAGGGAATTCCCTAGTGACCCATTGGTTAAAAATCCACCTGCCAGTGCAACGGGTTCGATCCCTGGTCTGGGAAGATCCCACATGCCTCAGGGCAAATAAGCCTGTGCTCTGCAAGTGCTGAGCGGGCACTCTAGAGCCCACATGCCACAGTTCCGGAAGCCTGCGTGTCCTAGAGTCCTGTGCTCTGCAACAAGAAGAGCCACCACGATGAGAAGCCTGCGCACTGCAACTAGAGGGTAGTCCCTGCTTGCTGCACCTAGAGAAGCCTGCACGTGTCAGTGAAGACCCGGCACAACCAAGGGTAAATAATAAACAAAAGTTTAAAAAAAGAGTAAGTAACTTTTCACTATGTGTGGTGAACTCCGGTTTTAAAAACTTTGATTTGGCAGATAAAATTTTCACTTTTGTGACTAATTTCACACAAGTAAAAAATGTCAAAATTTTTTGTCTATAAGTTAGCTGACAGGCATATGCCCTTAATTTTTAAAATTGAAGTATAGTTGACTTACAATGTTGTGTTCATTTCTTCTGTTTGGCAAGTTGATAACATTACACATGTATATACATTCTTTTTTTTTATATTCTTCTCCATTATGGTTTATCACAGAATACTGAATATAGTTCTCTGTGCTGTACAGTAGGACTTTGTTTATCTCATATACCCTTCAAATGTATTTTCTTCTTTCTAGGAAATATTGATGAAGATGTTGTGGTGATAGAAGCTTCCTCCACTCCCCAGATCACTGCCAATGAAGAAATTAATGTTACCTCAACTGACAGTGAAGTGGAGATAGTAACAGTTGGGGAAAGCTATCGGTAAGATTTTAATTCCTAGTTGTATATTTGAAGTTTTAAGTATAAATATTTAGACACATTTGTGCTGCAGATATTTTCATTGTTTTAATTAAAAAAAAAAACAACCTAATTTGAGTATGTGGTTGTTAAACTAGGCTGAGTTAGATTCATCTGGGAAGATTATAAAATACATATTGTTGCTGGATCATGGCCCAGACCAGTTGAACCAGAATCTTAGGAATCAGTATTTTTTAAGCACCCCAAGTATACAGTGAGAGTTGAGTCATTGCTCTGGATAAATATTGATTTTACTTGGTGTTTTATAAAATTGAGTTTGTTTTATGATTCAGAGTTCACAAACTCCTGGTTTCTCATTAATACCAGTGATGTTTATGCTTTTATATTAGGACAACTTTGTATCAAACCTCTTTTAAAATTTTTTTGTCCTTCACTCAGTAATTTGTTATAAGCTCTGTAGTAAAAAATGAATGGGATATCCTTGTTTGTTTTGATAAATAATTGAAATGTCATTGTCCTTTTGAGAATCACTTTGACCAAAAAAGAGAGAGAGAGACCCTAATATTGTATTCATTTTGGGCTTTAGATGGTTACAGATACTGGTAAAGGAAGCAGTGAACTGCTCCTCTCTTTCATGTCATGCACAAAACTAATCTATGGATGAACCTTAATTTTTGTGTTGAAATGAATTTAGAAATGCATTTGCTTATTGTATTTTAATGTTATTGATTGAAAAAAAAATGTTCATGTAACAGTCTAGAACGTGCTTCTTTACTTAACACTTTCTCATTGGAGTACTGCTCTAATGGTGTGGAAGAGAGCACTCTATAACATACACTTGTTTAAATTTAAATGATTTTCCCATACTTGGAGGAAAATTGATACTCCGTGGTATGTGCCATAGATACCTGTGACTGCCCATAGTGCTTGATACAATATTAACTTGGTTTCTATGAGCTATAATTATTGTTGAAACTAAGAACCTGTTTTTTTGTGGAATTGGAGAGCTTTCTTATCATGCAGATGTTTAAATATTCAAGCAAATGCATTTACATAGTGGAGACAGTACTCTTGAAAAAGACATATATGCTCATTACTCATATTTATTTTCCTTATGGTTACCTAGAACATTAACTTTGTCACTTCAACTGGCTCCTTGCCCTTCCTCTGTAAGAGAGAATGTATCCATGTTTCAGATCTCCTTGTGTCAGGATTTGATAATTGCCACTAAGGCCTCTGGAACTGTTCCTTATACATCAGGCTTTTTGCTGGTACTTCACTCAACATTATATTTGGAGTTAGTATATCCTGTGAAGTTTTCACCAAAGTACTGCAAAGACCTGGAAGTTTCTTCAGCTATTAACAGTTTCTCAGAAATAATAGGCTGCTCAGTTTCATCAAAGACTCTTGATTTCTCAAGAATTTTAAATGGTGATCATTCTCCTTATCTAAAACTATTTCATCTTGAAACATTTGTTTATCCTCATGCCTTAATATGTACAATTCTTGCTGGAATACACTGTCTTGTTTTTCATTTTTTTTTAAATCTGTGTCTCAGGATTTAACCTCTATACTCCTCTATTACTTGAAAATTTAAATTTACAATTTGAAGTTCTTTCTAAACTTCTAGGCTCCATGATTGCTAAGGCCATTTTCAGCTCAGTTTGAACTTTGGAGTTCTTCTCTGAAATTCTCTGTATGAACTTTGAGTGACCAATCTCATACGCATACAACTACATGTTAGTAGATCTGGCTCACTTTTTTCCGTACATGCTGACATACATACATATAAGCATATAGGCAGTTTTACATTCATTTTGGGCAGGAGGAAAAACCAACTTTGTAGTAAACCCCATCTTCCTAAAACATTTATTTTTTTCTCCTTGGATCCTGAGAGCTGCATATTCTATATACTGTCTCTCTGTACCTTTAATCCAGATCATTACAGTGAATCCTTTACAATTTTTTAATAATAAAATATATGCCTGTAAGTAATTTAGTACAATATACATAATTAACAGATGATAAAAGGCATTTGGTGTTGAGGGTTTGTAGTTATATGCCTTTAAAGCATAAGTGGCTCAAACAATGATGTTATGTATAGCTGCCAAAGTATAGTTAGCTGCAGTAAACTAGCTACGGCTATCCTTACTTCTCCTGATAGCAAGAAATCTCTCGTACTTCAAATCTCTTTTAGGACAGTCCCAGAAACAACTTGGTTCTGGACTCCCAAAGCTGAAGATCATGTGAATGTTATTAAATGTTTAGGGTGTTGATATTTTTGTTACTATATCTATGATGAATAATTTTAGGTCTTAAAATGTAAATGATTGATTATAACCCAGGTGACTACTCTACCTTGAAAAGAGAGTAGCATTCTTGAAACAGAATCCTATATTTTACACCAATGATAGGCCTAACATATTTTTCGTTTTCTTAGGTCAGTTGGTTGGTGAACATTTATTAAATATTTAATTCAGATGTTTATTGAGTGCTCAGCATTATGCTAGTCATAATTCTAAATTCTATTGTGATTATCTCTCTGGAGAATTCTTGCATGAAGAATTTCACAACTTATTTTGTAAGAAAGGCTTATGATTTCTTAGGTGACTAAAAATTTTGTTATTTAGGTCTCGGTCAACCCTTGGACACAATAGATCTCACTGGAGCCAAGGTTCAAGTTCTCATACAAGTCGACCACAGGAGCCACGGAACCGCAATAGAATGTCTACTGTTATACAGCCCTTGAGGCAGAATGCAGCAGAAGTTGTGGACCTTACTGTTGATGAAGATGGTAAGTTGGAGTGCTAGCAGTGTGGAATTATGAAGACAATTTAGTAAAATGAAATATCTTAATATGTTAGAAACTCTTTATTGCTACTTATTATTGGTAATAATAATATGTCAATAATATATTATTAAATTACAGAGAAGTTGGCAGATTATCCTAATGTTATTTTCAGTTGATAATATAACCCCAGTTTGTAAGTTGTGTCTAAGTTTTTTCTGGTTATTGTTTCACTGCTTGGTAGTTGTTTTCTTAGAAAAAATTATTTTTACAAGTGGTGGTTTGATCTATCCTCAGACTTATGTGTTACTTTCATTTATAATATTGCTGTCATACTTTACTATGAAAAATAGAAACAACAGTTTTAAAATACAGAACAGAAAAGCAGTGTAACTGAGTTTAAATGATTAATACTAGTTATTTGAGATGTTGAATTTGCTTTTATAAGTTATGTTATCTTTCAGTGTAATAATGTGGTTACTTTATGTGCTGCTTACCTCTAGTGTTTCGTTTTGGCTTACAGGGCTTCTGTAGCTCAGATGGTAAAATACCTTCCTGCACTGCAGGAGACCCTATTCAATCCCTGGGTCAGGAAGATCCCCTGGAGAAGGGAATGGCAACCCACTCCAGTGTTCTTGCCTAGAGAATTCCATGGACAGACCATGGGTTGCAAAGAGTTGGACATGACTGAGCGACTAAGACTTACACTTCACTTCTCTGGCTTACATACAGCTACACCCAAGTAACTGAGGAAACAATGCTAGAGTTGGAAAGCAGAGGTTAGAAAATGTGGAAAGCAAGTATGAATATATGAATACATTTGTGAATTTTCCCTCAAATTGAGAATTATCTTTAGATACTGATAGTTACATCTTAGAAGGAAATGGTCGGGAACTCTGCTTAATGAACTGTGGTAACCTTAATGGAAAGGAAGTCCAGAAGGGAGGAGATACATGTATATGTATGGCTGATTCATTTTGCTGTACAGTAGGAGCTAATACAACATTGTAAAGCAACCATACTCCAATAAAAAATAAGTTAAAAAAGAAGCCCTCAATCATAATGTCCTTAATATTTGGTAAGCCATATATGGATTGGATTCTTTACCATCTGAGCCACAAGGGAAGCCCATTAGTTTTGGCAGTTAGCTATAAATTAGATAAAGAATACATTTGCTAGGTTGGAAGAGTTAAGGGCCTTGTGAAATCAACTCTAATATTGGCTGTTGGCAGTTTGGATGATCATAACTTTCAGAGTACCAGTACTTTGGAGTTAAGATGTTTATGAAGAGAGAATTTATTCTCAATGTACATTTCAGTTAACAATGTTTTGGTTTTTATTTTGGAAGTACCATAAATCATCTGTAAGAAGCGGTTAATATAATAGGGATTTATTAAAGATTATCCAATTAAATATTGTTGACTCTTTTGGAAACTTTTTGTGTTTTCCCATGTGACACCTGCCATCTAAGTAACTTTTTAATCCACTTGAATTTAGTTCAAACAGAATACTTTTATGTTAAAAGTATTCCAGTGATTAGTAGACGGACTCCCTTCTCTCAGTGGAAAGCTTCCATCTTACTAAAAGTAAATCTAAAACATAAGTTTAGTTAGAACAGTGGTTCTTACCTAGTGACCGTTTTGTGTGCCTGGGGACATTTGGCAGTATCTACACACTTTTGATTCTCAGAGTGGAGGGAGAGTGCTGCTGCTGCTGCTGCTGCTGCTGCTGCTGCTGCTAAGTCGCTTCAGTCGTGTCCGACTCTGTGCGACCCCATAGATGGCAGCCCACCAGGCTCCCCCATCCCTGGGATTCTCCAGGCAATAACACTGGAGTGGGTTGCCATTTCCTTCTCCAATGCATGAAAGTGAAAAGTCAAAGTGAAGTCGCTCAGTCGTGTCCAACCCTCAGCGACCCCATGGACTGCAGCCTTCCAGGCTCCTCCATCCATGCTACTAACATCTAATGGGTGGAGGCCAGGGGTGCTGCCAAACATCTTATAATGCAAAGGACAGCCCACCTCTAAGCCACTCCCACCTCCAGTCCAGAATTATTCAACCAAAAAAGTTAATACCTCTGACTGAGAAACTGAGGTCAACTACTGGCAAATAAACAGAAGTTCCTTCCTCTCCCTTTTATGTTTAGGCAAATATATTCCTTTAAGCATCTGAAGTATAGGGTTCCATATAGACTAACAGGCACTATTTGTGTTTCAGTAATCAGTCTCCTGTACTGCATTGTAGAGAATGGTTGTTTTCTCATTCTATTCTGTATCACTTTTAAATATCTTCTTTGCAAGTCTAATTATTGTGACTATGGTTTGGACAGATTTATTCCCATTATTAATTATTAAAGTCATGTAACAATTATGAGTCTAAAATAGAGCTCATTCATAAGGTCTACCTGAAATTTCTTTTAATTTCTACTACAGAAACTTTAATTTTTATTAGAAAGCACTGATAAAAATATTTGCAAAAAAATTGGGGGAAAACATACAATACGACATGTGAAAAATTAAAACATATTAAAAATCCCAGCTAATGTTTATTAAATGACTTCGATTTGTAAAGCATCATCTATAGGTACTTCATATGTGTGATCTCTGTTCATCCTAACAATAGTTCTATGAAGAAAATTTTGTACTTTACTAGTTCTATAGATGAGGAAATGGAGAGTAGTTGAGTAATTTCTCCTGGATCAATCTGTCAGTGGTGAAATCAGAATTTCTATCCAAACCGTTGAACTCTAAAATCCATAGGTACCAGAGAGAGTACAATTTGTGTGCTGTTCTAACAGCCTGGGACAATGTGTGTGAACATAGCAGAGGGACTTTTATTTTACCTCTCTGTGATCAGAAAACTTACATGGTCCTTACCCAAGAAAACTATGTTAGTCCTTTGAATTATTGGAATATGCACATGTATGTTTAAAAATACAGTAACATTTCATTTTAATGTTGATTTAACTTTACGAAAGCTTTTCTTTTTAAACTATATATTGTACTTATCAGAGGGTTCACATTTTAAGTTTAATAGCTATAAAAATATTAGCTTTTATTAAAATATAACCCATTGCCTAATTTGTTTTGAAATGCTAAATATTTTGTATTTTGTAGAACCTACTGTAGTACCAACCACTTCTGCGAGAATGGAATCACAAACCACAAGCGCTTCCATTAACAATTCAAATCCATCTACCTCTGAGCAGGCCTCTGATACTGCTGCAGCTGTCACTAGTAGCCAACCCTCCACAGTGTCAGAGACTTCAACTACTCTCACAAGCAATAGTATGACTGGTACTTCTACAGGAGGTATGTGCAAAAAATAAAAAGGGGCGAGGAGAGACTCTTTGTTAGCAAAAGAATTGTTGTTATTAAGATTTTAGCTGTGTTAGCAAGAGTATATTCTTAGAATAAACATCATATGTTAACAAAGTGGTCTCTTAGAATTAGATTATGACTTCATATTTGAGTTTCTGTGTGCTATGTTACCAGAGTATTATAGCTCAACTGAAAGAGATGGGGGAGAATTGAATGGCTGACACCAAAAATACAATCAACAAAAGAAAAAAATGAATAGGACTTGATCAAAATTTAAAATTATTGTACATTAAGGGTATTTATAAGAAAGTGAAAAGATAGCCTACAGAATGGGAGAAAATATTTGAAAATCATGTATTTGCTAAGGGTCTGGTATCCAGAATATATAAAGAATTTGCACAGCTTAACAGTAAAAAGAAAAACAGCCCAGTTTTTAAATGGGCAAAGAATGTACATAGCCATTTTTCCAAAGAAGAAGATCATTTATATAAATGACCAAGAAGCACATGAAGACATTAGTTATTAGGGAAATGCAAATCAAAACCAGAATGAAATTCCGCTTTACTCCTACCAGGATGCCTATAATTAAACAAAACAAAAGAAACAGGAAATCAGAAGATGACCAGTGTTAATAAGGATATTGAGAAATTAGAACCTTTATTAACATCTGGTAGAAGTGTAAAATGATAGAAGACACTCTGATGGTTCCTTAAAAAGTTAACCATGGAGTTACCGTAAGACCCAAAAGTCAACTCCTAAATACGTATCCAAAAGAATTGAAAGTAGGAGTGGGAGTTTTAAGAAGCTTGACGATGTCCATTTCCCCAATTTTATTGTTTATTCTTTTGGTGTCATGTCTAAGAAGCTATTGCTTAACCCAAGGTTGCAAAGATTTACTCTTATGTTTTAAGATTTTTATAGTTTTAAAAAAAGGGAAAAATAAATCCAAGAAGGGCCCCCTGGGGAGTTAAGGGAATATAATGGTGCTGATTGCGTGCAGTTTGAGCTGATGGTCTTCTCACTAGTCTTAGAACAATTTCCTTCTTGCAACAAACATGTTTCCTCCTTCATCCCTAGGAGCTTGGGATTAAAATACACACTTTGATATATAAAACAGATAACCAACAAGGACCTACTGTATAGCTCAGGGGAACTATACTCAATATCTTGTAATAATTTATAAGGGAAGAGAATATAAAAAAAGAGTACGTGTGAAAGTGATGTGTGAAAGTGTTAGTCGCTCAGTCATGTCTGACTCTTTGTGACCTCATGACCATAGCCCACCACCAGGCTTCCTCTGTCCATGGAATTCTCCAGGCATCTGAGCCACCAGGGAAGCCCACCCACCCTACCCCCGAGAAAAGTATATATATATATATATATATGTAAATTACTGAGTCACTTAATACCTGAAACTGACACAACATTGTAAATCAAGTATATATCAATAAAATTTTTTTAAAGGAGAATTTTATAGGTTTAGCTTGTAGATTATTTCTTAAGATTCAGTTAGCAGTGCAATCTCTGGTTCTTTCCTATCAGCTGTTTGACTAGATCTTAAAATAGCCTTTTTTCTCTCCTGAATGATGGCACAGAGATAGGAACTTGCTGTTTACTAGCAGAGACATCATAGACCCTATAGGTTGTAGATTGCCTCTATCACCAGTAATAATAGTGATGACCATTAATAATGAAACCACTGTATATTTTATATCAATTTTTTTTTGCTTTTAATAATATGTTTAATTCTTATATCCTTATAACTTAACGTTGAGCAGATTAGAAAACTGTTTGTGTCTGGTTTAGATCTCCCTTCCCTGGAAACTAAAGGTGAGCCTTGAGGAAACACAATTTCCTGGGATATCTTTTAAATACTGCATTTTTTGAAAAAGAAAATGTAGGCGGAAGTGAAATGGGCTTTTATTTCATTTATTGACTGCACACTTTTTTCTGGTTGCATTCTGTACCTTGTGTTTATCTAGATGTTATGTGAAACAGTCCCAACTTTATTTCAAGACAACTTTGAAACAGTCCCAACTTTATTTAAAGAAAACTTTATCTCAAAGCTTTTATTTATGTACTTATTTTTTAACACCTTTGTTTAGTTAGGATTCATATTTAATCTATTAAGTAGTAACATCATTGCATGAGTGGACCCTCTCCATGATATTTATTCTTTTTATGACAGCCCTTCTGATAGACTTAATCATGTTACATTTCTCTAGACGAGGAGAATCTTGTTCAAGGCCAAGTTGTTCCTCTCTATAAATCTGATAAAAGCACATACAGATAGACTGTATTAGGGGCATTCAGTTCTGCTGGTTTCATTTCCTTCCAGGACTGTAGAATATCATTCACCTATTTTCTTCGCATCCTGTCTTTACTTTGCACCTTCTTGCATATGTCCAGCGTTGAATCACTTGAGCCATCTAGCTTATCTCTTATCCAGGTTTCTAAATGGGGCTGATAAAAATCATAGAACCATGCAGATCAGTGCCTCCTGAATTTATGGAATCAGATCTTGGGCTGTTGGTAATAAGTTGTGATAGTATCATACCTCAATTAGTTCCCTTCCCTTTCCTTTCCCTCAGTGTCTATTCCAAAATTGTCTTATTTTTATTAAGACTCTCATTTCTGGGGGTGGAAGGAGGATAAAAAAATAAATGAAGGTTCTCATGCTAAAAACTTTTGTATGTTTATACCTATCCATATCTCCTAACTGCTGGTCTCTCAACTCCCTTCAGGTAGCTTCCAGTTTCTTTATCTGTGCTTTTCATGCTATCCTTTTTTGTGTCCTTGGCCTTGTTTTAATCTTGCCTGTGTGTTCAGCATCTGTGCTGGTTTCATTCCTTTCATACATGTACGTGTGCATTTGTGTTAAGTCTATGCACACCTAAGGGATCTTCTTCACCTTAAACTCCTTCATTTAACTTTGACTCCTTTTAAAACAAACATGATGTTTAAAATCTGGCAGTAAACTTTCTTCTCATCTTCTTTTCTCCCAGAACTCTATTCTCATCCCTTTTTTCACTGATCCATCTCATAATTTTAGGTGTTTTCACCTGCTACCAGTAGTCAATGACTCACCATTTTGTGCTTCCAGAGTGCTCTCCTTGTTTTAAACTTTCATATCCAGCTTCCTCTCCTCTGGGCCATTCTGCAGTCACCTCAAATTCAGCATGCCCACACTCAGCTTATCATCTGTATGATTTCTCAGTGTGTTCCTAGCGTATGCGTACATATCTTGTGTATTCATTTATTCAGCAAACTATTGATTGCATTCTATGTATCAGGCACTGTTCTATGCACTGGGAACACAACATAACAAGAGCTAACAATTGTAACGGATAGTAATAGCTAACACCTGTTGAACTCATAATATTGGTTAATTATTTATAGTAGCTCTGACTTTCATAATAACCCATGAGACAGATTGTATGATTATTCTCATTTTGCAGGTGAAGTAACTTATCTAAGGTTATATGACAGTAGAGCCAGAATTCAGACCTACAAAGTCTAGCTTGAATCCTGTATTCTTCGTTATGCCAGGATATCTCAACCTTGGTACTCTTGTCTTTGGGCTGGACAGTTCCTATAGGGGCAGGCAGACTCTCCTGTGCATTGTGGGATATTTAGCATCATTCTTGGCTTCTACCCACTGAATTACCATTAGTGCCCCCTCCCCTCCAGTTGTGAGAGCCAAAAGTATCCCCAGTTGTTGCTGGATACTCCTTGGGGGACAGTGCTGCTCTATACTGTACTAGAACCCATTGCTTCTGTTACAGTACTGGTTGATTTCTTTTTAAATTTTCTCTGTGCTTGATGATGAGCTCCTTGAGGACCAAAGATCAGGTCTTCCCTTTTTTAGCACTAAGCTGCTCCCATACAGGCATGCCTCTTTTCCCTTGCGAGGTTAGCTTAAATTTAGCAAGTGCTTGTTGATCTGCCTAGGTTGTAGCTTGTTTCTAGTTGCTAGAGATAAAACAACAAAAGCAGACAATATCCCTAAATTATTTTAATGGTCAAGACTTTCCTTTTTACTGTTGTATTTTCCAGTATCTTTATAGATCCTTAGCCATGTTATTATTATATGTAAGACTTGCCAAATAAATGAATAAATACATGAGTACATCTCCGTATTCTTCCTTGAATTACAGTAAAAGTACTTTAACCAGCCTGATGTCACTGTGATGTGGAGTTAATTTCTCTGATGTAGATTTGTGATGATCTGTTTTTAATGGACACTCAGTAAGCTAATTTTAATTTTAAAAAAGGGCAGGGTTTATTTACTTAATTAGATATCTTTGTATTTTACTCTGCTCTGGCAATTTTCTTTGGTTATTAACTCTTGAACAACGGGAGATTCAGTTGTCTTTGCTTTGGATTTCTACCTTGTTTGAGCAACAAAGAGCTTCTGGACTGTAGGAAAACAGATATTAATTTAATTGGAAATCAAAACTGTACCCTAAGAAGTAGAGCTATAAGGTCAGTCCTCTTTTGAGGGGCATACTGTTAATCATTTAACCCCTTAAATATATATTCAGCCTTAAGGATATTATAGTTATTGTGCTTCCTCTTCTCTCACTCTGACCTTTGTTTTTGGAATAATCGAAGACCAAGAGGGCAAGTCATTTTTAAACAGATAAATGTCGTATCTATCACTTTGGTCATGCAGTCCCTAGATCTCTTGCTCTGGTTACAGACTCATCTCCTTAGTCTTAGAGTTTCTGGATTTGTAAAATTAATGTGTCACAGTTGGAAGGAACTATGAAGGTCATTTAGTCCATCCACTGAATGGATTTAGTGTCCTAAAGGTTTTTGATTTTCTTTTCTGAAGTAACACATAATAAATGACATTTACTTGTGTAACATTTTGACATGCGGACTGAGATATAACCCCAGAAATGTTGTAGGAAGTGAAGATCCTATAATGATGATATTGCTATAAATATTACAGCCTATAGAAAATAGCTACTTTAGATTCAGCATAACTAAGATAGCTGTTGATCATAGTCAGTTCCTAGTATGCCAGTTGTGATTCTATCCAGGTTACTCAAGAAATTTGAAATGCAAATGAATGAAAGGGATGTAGTTATTGAACTGACTTTGAATCTGCTATCACTTATGTTTTAAAAGTGAACAACTTGTTGGCTTTTTTTATCTTTTTTGTTTTTGTTACAAACTACTTGTGATATTTAACCTCTCAATTTATGATAACAAGGTAGTATTAATTCCAGGAGGCTACTAGAGATTAGTGTAATTCTTTTCTATCCGAGTTTACAGACTCCTGAATTCTGGTTCTCAGATTAAGAACCCATACAAAAGGGCTCAGGAAATTAGCCCAAATAGGTCAGAATAGGAACTTGAGGGGGAAGTAAAACAATATTCAGAGATCTAGAATAGAGATACTGCCTAACAGTATGCCTAAGAGTTTAGGTTTGCCCGGAAGAGACTCAGCAACAGCAGAATAGGACATGTATAGGAGGGCAGACACTGGAGAATTACAGGGAGGTGTACTGCAATCACACTCATCAGTCAGAGCCACCCAGATTAATTTATGTGAGTCTGTAAATTCCCTTCATTGTTTTAGCCAGTTTTGGTTGGATTTTTTGTATTGTTTGTAAATAACTAGAAGATCCCTAATTGGTACACTGACCCAGAAGAGAATAGCTTTTTATTGTGAGCCAAATAGGAGTAAGGTATCCCTGGTATTGATTATTCTAGAAATATGGCTGGAACACAGGTGTACTCTAGAATCCTAAGAATTCTGAGGAGATGCCTCATGAGTCATGTGAGGGAAAGGAAGGACAAAGCTTTGGGTTTTCTATTCCTCTAATTTTTATTTTTTAACTAAAAAATGTATCTCCATTTTTATCTTTTTTTAATTTGCACATATGTAGTTTGAGGAAAGGGTGCTGTTTCTTAGAGGAGTTTGAAACACTGGGATAAACCTTCTAGGGACACATTTGCTTTTCTTCTGGCCTGGAAGAATGTACCTTCAAAGTAACTCTGGGCATGCCACAGAGCATAATTAGGACTCAGATGTTTCGTACCTAGAAGATTATTATCTTTTCTAAGAACAACCATGCAAGATAGTTACTGCTATATTTAATAGGTGAGAAAGAGATTAAATAACTTTCTTAAAGTCACATTACTCAAATTAGACAGGCTCAGGATTAGAATTTAAGCCTGTCTGACGCCATGCTTATATCCCACTATTCAACTTTGAGTCACAAAGTTATTACAAGAGACTTATAATTTTCAACCAGGTAGAATCTTATCATTTCTTTTGTTCTACTGGGTCTGAGGTTAGAGACCAGAGAAAGGGAAAAGACATTGGAAGTTAGTAAGACTTAGCCAGATATGCTCTGAGTTGGATGGTTATATCTTTCAGAAGTTAAGATTTTAAGAAGTATGACATAGTAGTCTTCATTATATAGGAATGATTTATAGTATTAAGAGTATTTGTTGTATATAATGGAAGGACTCCCATGATACTTTGGAGTTTTTAAAATACAATTTAAAACTAATAATTTATTTTTAAAAACTAATAATTTATCATGACCTAGCAAAAGGTGATTTATTGCCATATTTAAACGTCATGGTAAATATAAGCCTCTTGAAGCTTGTAAGAAAATCCCAGTGAAGACCACTGCCTAAAATTACAGGATATGCATGTTAAGAATGTGAATATATCACATTATTATTTACAGATACTTGAATTCACTAATCACTTATTATTCACCTATTTATACACATGGTTGCTCAGATGGTAAA
Source organism: Bos javanicus (assembly GCF_032452875.1). Lineage (NCBI taxonomy): Eukaryota > Metazoa > Chordata > Mammalia > Artiodactyla > Bovidae > Bos > Bos javanicus. The sequence goes on along the minus strand of NC_083877.1, from coordinate 50,794,209 downwards.
GAATCTGCCTGCAATGTAGGAGACCCGGATTGGTCCATGGGTTGGGAAGATTCCCTGGAGAAGGGAATGGCTATCTTACTCCATTCAGTATTCTTGCCTGGAGAATCCCATGGACAGAGAAGCCTGGTGGACTACAGTCCATGGGGTTGTGAAGAGTCAGACATGACTGAGCAGCTAAGCACACACACGTATTTTTTACACAGCGATACTTGATCATTTAATTGATCTGTGCATTTTTTCATTTCAAGATGACTCGAGGAGAACTGCATCTAATGCTGTAACAGAACCTGGCCCTCCTGCAATGCCTAGGTTACCTTCCTGCTGTCCCCAGCACTCGCCCTGTGGAGGGTCATCGCAGAATCACCATGCATTAGGACATCCACACACAAGTTGCTTTCAGCAGCATGGCCACCATTTTCAGCATCATCACCACCATCATCATACTCCCCACCCAGCTGTCCCAGTTTCTCCTTCCTTTAGTGATCCTACTTGTCCTGTGGAAAGACCTCCACAAGTACAACCACCTTGTGGAGCGAATAGTACTTCTAGTACCAGCTACCATGACCAGGTATGTGGAATTTGATGAGTTCTTCTTAATTTTTTAAAATTGCAGTTCCTTCCGGAGAAAAAAAATCTAATGATAAAGTTTATGTACCAAATAAGTAATTCTTTTTGCCCCTGCAAGAGTGGCGTAATTTAATGGTCTGTGATTTTTTTTTAAATTAAGTATTTAGGATTTTCTCATGTTGTAAATGATTGCAACTAATTGAGGGGACCAGGGATGTGGATAATTGGATACTATTTTTTATTCTGGAATGTTTTTCAGTGTTTTTAGTTAAATATAAGTGGATTTAATGTTTAGGATTCCATTTCAAACAAAGGTATTGAAACTGCAGTGTCAGCCTCATTCATGAGAAATTGGGGAATTCTCCCAGTTTTTTCCTCTACCTCCTCTTCTGGAGCCTCCCAGTCATCTCCACTCATATAGAAATAAACAGACTTCTCAGCTGCAAAACCATACAGGGAGGAACCTCCTGTTTCTCAGGAGCAGATTAGGTTTTTAGTTTCTGGAAAATTGAAATGTCAGCAAAAAAAATTATCAGTAATTTTTTTTGCTAATTAAGTAAATTGGTTGATAGTGAGTACTTAAAATGTCAAATAATGTTAAATTCGTATTGGTGATCACATGGAGTAAATAAAGTGAGGTATTATGTGCTATTTTAACTTTTGCTGTGTTGTTTCTGTGTATAATTGTGATGTAAACCTGGGTGGTGCATACTTTAAAAAACAAAATGGGTAATATAAAATGGTAAGTGACACATGTGCTAAAAAAAATGGGCTAGAAAAAGTTAAAGTGAAATTCAAAGTAACTGCTCCACTGTACCCTCTCCCCTTTGCTCAAGTACATTACTTGCTTCGTCTTTTAAATTTTTGATGCTTATCTCTTCTGCTTCTGACAAATTAAAATTAAGAAAGTGAAGTGTTCCCTTAAGAAGAAGAAACTAGCTGCTGATACAAAAAAAAATTGAAAGGGTTTAGTAGGAAATGTGATTAAAGAGATTTTGGATGATGTTTTGGCTCTGGTAACAGCAGTTCTAAGTACTAACATCTGTTGGTTGACCACACCTGTTCTACCTTTTGGGCCTAAAAAAGCAACCTGAGTGACTTAATTATAGGTAGAATCTCTTTTATTGTTTTATGTCAAATATAGGTGTAACCTACTGATCTCTCTCTCAAGTGTTAGTTGCTCAGTTGCATCCGACTCTTTGTGACCCTGTGGACTGTAGGCTGCCGGGCTCCTCTATCCACAGAATTCTCCAGGCAAGAATACCGGAGTGGGTTGCCATTTCCTTCTCCAGGAGATCTTCTCTAACATCTGTCTCTAAGTATTTGAACTATACACAAACCTTGAGTAAAATCAGGCAGGATCAGGCATTCAATAGTGATAATGGATATGAAGCTAAAGAGTGAGGTTTTGGAGATATGAACAGTTTGAGATTCGTGTAGCTCTTTGTAGGACTCTGAAATTAACCACATGAACATGAGATAGCCTCATATAGTCTACATTTGAGACCTGTGTGGACATAGTAGGAAGCTGAGGAGAAGGAGATTGATCTTAGAATTTATAATTGTGTGGTGTCTCATGATTGTCAAACTGTAGATAGGCAGAGAAAGATTGGGGAGGATTAGTCTTAACAACAGAGAAGTTTTAGTAGTCACTTGACTCTATCATACTACTCTCTGGGAGTAGCTTTCTCTTTTGATAGAATAGTTTAGTGTTATACATTATTTATGATCTATGTAAAGGGCTTCCCTGATAGCCCAGTTGGTAAAGAATCTGCCTGCAATGCTGGAGATCCTGGTTTGATTCCTGGGTTGGGGACAACCACGGGAAAAGGGATAGCCTACCCACTCCAGCATTCTTGGGCTTCCCTTGTGGCTCAGCTGGTAAAGAATCAACTTGCAGTGCAGGAGACCTGGGTTCAATCCCTGGGTTGGGAAGATCCTCTGGAGAAGGGAAAGGCTACCTACTCCAGTAAAGGCTGGAGAATTCCATGGACTGTGGGGTTGCAGAGAGTTGGACATGACTTAGCAACTTTCACTTTCACTTTCCCTGGTGGCTTAGTGGTAAAGATGCCTGCAATGCAGGAGATCAAGATTCAGTCCCTGAGTCAGGAAGATCCCCTGGAGAAAGAAATGGCAACCTACTCCAGTATTCTTGCTTGGGAAATCCAATTGACAGAGGAGCCTGGTGGGCTACAGTCCATGGGGTCGCAAGAGAATCAGATAGGACTTAGTGACTGAACAACAAAAAAGTAATATTTGCTGTTTCTGTACCATCTTGCTTAACGCCTCTTTTCCTTCTAGAATAAGAATTGAGTGAACTCTTGGAATTGTGAAGAAGAGGGTTCTGTCTGTTGGTTTTTTCCCCCTTTTTATTCTCTACTGTTAACTTTACCCTCGGTTGCTTCTAGGAGGACCTTCACCCTACCTTACTCAATCTTTGGGAGTTTTGTTAATCACTGGAGAAGAAGATAGGAAATTTGCTCACCTTCATAGTATGTTAATATTCCAGTCCATTTGCCAGATTTTAACCTAAATAGGAAATACACAAAGGATTTGAGTCATCAGTAATAATTAACAATCTTAAAATATTGTTCTTAAACCTTATTTATCCAAATTAGAAGCTGATACTGTATTTGCCAACTCAGAAGAAGGACGTCAGACATTTACTTAATTGATTGTAGACACGTAATATACAAGAGGAAAGTAGTTCTGTTGTCCTTCCCTCATTCTGTACCGTCCTCCTCCTTCCTTTTTAATATCCAGAGTTTCTTACGTTTCTATTATCCTCTGAACAGGGTGGCCATTGAAACCACAAAGACTACTCTGTCTCTAAAAATAATAATAATAAAATAAATTTTTAAAATATACTAAGACCGCTATGGTTCCTCACTGGACTGAGTGACCTGGGCCTCTAATAAATGCATTACCCTAGCTTTCCTCACCTCTAGCCACTCAGATTTCAGTAGTGAACAATCCCTACATACGATTCCATATATAACATCTTCATTTTCTTTAATCACATTTTAAAAATTGGCAGCTGTACTGAACACTAAGCAAAGGCTTATACTTAAAATACTTAAGAATATAAAGAAGCAATTCTGTTTCTGTTACCTGCTCTAGAGTAGAAGGTAAAGTGTTTTCCTTAGGACTTTTCAAAGTGCTGTAGTAGGGATGGAATTTAGACTCTTTGATTTTTCAACTTGGTAAATGATCCTTCCCTAAAATTATTTTACTAATAAAAGTAATTGTGGTTTAATTTTTTTTAAGTGAAAAAGTTGTGAGGCAAAGCTAACTAATGGTTTTAGCTTGAATAATCTTAGACCCTTTGTTATCTTGGATAATGTTTTCACTATTTGAGTTTTAGTTGAATCCTTGCTGTGTACAGTTTAAAAATGACAGATTTTTCCTGAACCCTTAAGTGTTTTCAATGGCATGATTATATGTTTTCTGAAGGAGTCCTAAATTACAAGTCAGAGTTTTGGTGTAAAGGAGGATATCAAAGTATGATTTAAAAGTTTTTCTCTTAAGATCTAGTATATGGAAGATAAATAGATCTTAAAATAATACATTAACTTTTGTTCAAGCACTATCACATGCTTGGTTATTTAAAATTGATTATAGGTTTTAAATGGATAAGCACTATAATTTTTACAATCCAAGATACGCATAGTATTTTTTGGTACTCAGTAGGTCTTCACACACAAAATTTTACCAGTTTCAAATTTATTGATTCTATTTTTCTACATTACATTGAGTACTTTTACAGTAAACCATAAACAATGTTTTGACCAAGTTTTAGAAAGATAAAACATAGTTCCTCTTTATACAGCAGGCATTGCCAGTAGACCTGAGCAGCAGTGGTATCAGAAGTCATGGAAGTGCTGGTTTTCATGGAGCATCTGCATTTGACCCCTGCTGTCCTGTTTCTTCTTCCCGAGCTGCAATCTTTGGCCATCAGGCTGCTGCTGCCGCTGCCCCGAGTCAGCCATTATCAATAGATGGTTATGGATCAAGCATGGTTGCCCAGCCCCAGCCCCAGCCCCCTCCACAAGCCTCACTGTCATCTTGTCGACATTATATGCCACCTCCTTGTAAGTATAAATTTAATAGGCAAAGAACTTAGAGGCACATAAATGAAGCATTGTACTCTCCTCCATTTAATAACCTTTCAGTAATTCTAATTTATAAATTTTTAGTATTTCCTTGACCTAAAAGTGGAGTGTATTTTTCCCATTTCATCCTTCCTTCACCTCGTATACCTAAAGCGGTCTTCTTAAGCAAAAATGGCAGATGTTGTTTTAAAAGGTCTGGGAAAATAATAAAAAGTATCATATCTAATTTACATTTTAACATTTATGTTTTAATATCTATTAGAAGTACATTGAATGGCACTTTAGATTCCTATAAAAGGAAATTTTAAGGAATTTATATTTATCCTTTAGTATTAAAAAGAAATTGGAAGGTTTAGTAGTTGTTTCTATGCATAGGAAAAGTAAACTTTTAAGAATTCTGAAACTTAACTGAGATATAGGAGAAAATTCCTTGACAGAAAGCCAATTGTAGAAAGGTTATCTGTACTCTTTTCGTGCAAGCAATTAAAATAGAATCAGATATGACTTTTCTAAGAAATTGAAGTCTGTAAGATACAAGAAATGAGAAATAACCTTAGGCTGTGTATTTATTGCTTTGTTAAATCATAGGCTAATAATCAGATGGAAACATATTAAATATTTTGATTTTTAAAAAAAGCACTGAAAATTCATGCCAGGAGTAAAGCAAAACATTGGCAAGGAAATTTGCTTTTGTCCTCTGATTACATACGAGCGATAATGTTCAGTTATTTATCTTCTTATGATTCCAGTCCTATAATTTTAAAAATCTGTGTCCTGCATATACAGCTAGAGTCAGCCCAGAATTTGTACAGTGAAATCTGGTGATACATCATTTATCTTTTCAAGAGTGAAAGTTTTTGCAAAGCATTAACCAGTGGATGAATTCTGTGTGTGAACACTGGCAGGATGTGCAGGCTATTCTGTAATAGTTGTTGATATTCATCTTTGATTTATCATCTTTTATTGGGAACTCAAAATGTGTGGTTTTCTCCCCCTCATCTTTAAAAATAATATACTGAAGCAATTTATAAATGTATTCTTTGCTTTTTTCTGTCCTAATCTAAAAAATTAATGTTTTCTTTTTATCATAAAAATAACTTATGTGCACCTTAAGAAATTCAAATCACAGAATAATATAAGAAGTTAAAAGTCCTTCTCCATTCTTCCCACTAATCCCAATACTTCAGTGGTAGCAACTGTTTATAGTTCATTATAAACCCTTTCAGAAATTTTCTTTCTCTTCACATGTTATTATTGACACATCTCTTATTATGACATATCTCTCCTTTTTAAAAAAAAAAATAGGATCATATCAAACATTGTATTTCCCTCTTTTTCATTATTTATTTTTATTTTTTTTTGTTTTTTAATTTTTTTATCTTTTTTTTTCATTATTTATTTTTTAAAAATTTAACAATATGTCTCAGATTTTTGTAATATATAAAATTCTAGCTCATTGTTTTTAATATCCTCATAATATTCCATTATATATTGAATTAGTCCTCAGTTGATGAACATTTAAATTATTTGTAGTTTTCTACTAGTCTGTAGGGTAACTTCTAGGATTGAGATTGCTGGGTTAAAGTGACATGCTAAACTTTTAAGAAACAATATCAAGAACAATTTTTGTTTGTCTGTTTATTTTTACTGGCGAGAACACATAATACAGAGAAGAAGGGAAATGGTCTGTGGGAATGCAGAATATATCACCTTTATACAATGATTAGTAATTATTTTGTTTAGATAAACAGTACATTATAATGATGGCTGAAGTTTTCACCACACACAAAAATTGGCAACTGTGTGAGGTGATGTATATGTTAATTAAACTGATTGTGGTAATCATTTCACATGGTATAATATGTCAAATTATCATATTATACACTTCAGATATATTGTTTTAATTGTTAATTATACCTCAGTAAAGTTGAAAAATGATTAATGAAGCATTAAATAAATTGATTCATTCCAAAGCAAAACATTAGCATTTTGTGATATTTGTGAATATTATTTCTTGTATAATAATTTATAGAGTTAGAGAACCTTGCTGTGAAACTGGGCAAAATGCTCTAAATTTGAGGAAGAATAGTTAACAGTTAGAGAACTTAGTGGCTTCTTTTTTGATGACTAAGAAATACTGAGCTTTGTGACTTCTTAGAGTAAAACACTGATTTGAAAATACAACTTTTAGAAAATTAGTTTAAAAATATGTCTCACAACTTAAATTGAGCTCAGTGAAAGTTTCCTTTAAATATATGCTAACAAGTTTTCCTTTGAAGTATGGCTGAATGAGTCTGTGGTTACCTTTCACCCCTGCTGCACAAATCAAAGCAATTAAAAATTGAAGGTAATCTTTCTGTAATGAAACTAGAGAAATGCTATGGCTCCATACCAGGCTACCAAGAAAATCTTACAAATAAAATGAAATTAGGGCTGAAATCCAGGGAGGAGACAAACTTACTTTTAGACTTCAAACTGATGCTTATCTCTTAAGAGTTAGAGAGAGAAGTATTCCTTTAAGGGACCTTTCAACAGTCATTTTGCAACATAAAGATTCAGACTGAAGAAATGGGTGAAACCATCTTTATAAAGGCTGATTTTCACGGCAAGCTGCTAGCAAATATGCCCTCTATTTAATATGTAGCACAGGAAAAATAGCATGGGGCAGGGAGAGAGGTGCAGTGGTGAAAATATATGTTTACAGGCATGCCTGGGACTTGCAAGTTCCTTTCCTCTCTATAGTGCTCTATAACCATTAATGATGAAAGAAAACATGATTTATGTGTTTATAAATATATAATTTATACATTTGATTTTACAAAAGCAAAATACTTATGGCAGAGTAAAATTACCAGGAGACAATTTGGAAAAATGTTTGTACTACCTTATGACAAAGCTCCCATACAAGGAATACTTATAAATCAATAAGAAAAAGGTGAATTATAAACTAAGAATGAGAATAGATAATTCTGGAAAGAAATATAATTGATTAATGAATACAAAATTTTTTTCTGATTAGCATGTAAAAAATGTGACAGTGTAATTAGTCAGGAACTCTCATGTACTGTTGATGGTAATTAATTATGGTAAACTTTTCGGAACGATGTTTTGTCAACTAGTATCTGAATTTAGATCAAATGGCCAACATCCTCTGGATCCTAGAAAAAGCAAGGGAATTCCAGAAAAACATCTGCTTCATTGACTACACGAAAGTGACTGTGGATCACAACAAACTGTGAAAAGTTCTTAAAGAGATGGGAATACCAGACCACCTTACCTGCCACCTGAGAAACCTGTATGTAGGTCAAGAAGCAACAGTTAGAACCTTACAAGGAACAACTGGTTCAAAATTAGGAAAGAAATACATCAAAGTTGTATATCATCACCTTGCTTATTTATATGCAGAGTACATCATGCAAAATGCTGGGCTGGATGAAGCACAAGCTGGAATCAAGATTGCTGAGAGAAATATCAATAACCTCAGATATGCAGGTGATACCACCCTATTGGTAGAAAGCAAAGAGGAACTAAAGAGCCTCTTGATGAAGGTGAAAGAGGAGAGTGAAAAAAGCTGGCTTGAAACTCAGCATTCAGAAAACTAAGATCATGGTATCTGGTCACATCACTTCATGGAAATAGATGGGGGAAAAAATGGAAACAGTGACAGACTTTATTTATTTCCTTGGGCTCCAAAATTGCTGTTGATGATGACTGCAGCCAAGGAATTAAAATCACTTACTCCTTGTAATAATAGCTATGACAAACCTAGACGGCATATTAAAAAGCAGAGACATCACTTTGCCAACAAAGGTCCATATAATCAAAGCTATGGTTTTTCCATTAGTCATGTATGGATATGAGAGTTGAACCATGAAGAAGGTTGAGCACCGAAGAATTGATGCTTTTGAACTGTGATGTTGGAGAAGATTCTGACAGCCCCTTGGACAGCAAGGATATCAAACCAGTCAATCCTAAAGGAAATCAACCCTGAATATCATTGGAAGAACTGATGCTGAAGCTCAAATATTTTGGCCACCTGATGTGAAGAGCCAAATCACTGAAAAAGACCCTGATGCTGGGAAAGATTGAGGGCAAGAGGAGAAGGGTGCAACAGAGGATGAAATGGTTGAATGGCATCATTGACTCAGTGGACATGAGTTTCAGCAAACTCTGGGAGATAGTGAAGGACAAAGAAGACTGGCGTGCTGCAGTCCATGGAATAACAGAGTCGGACATGATCAACAACAATAATCTGAATTTAAATTATTCTTTCAGACTCAGAACTGCTTATAGGAATTTATGCTATAGAAACTTTCTGTGAGTGGTGTGTATGAATGTGTGCTTTTGTGTTCAGACACTCGTGTACATGCATGTATGAAAGAGAGCACAAGAGGAATTATACACAGAGATGTTTATTGCAGCTTTGGTTTGCTTCCAGTTTTTATCAATGGCGATTTCTTCAATAAATTTTGGTGCCTTCCTGTAATGAAATGCTGTGAATGAAGTAAAGCTATATATATTGACTTGAGAAGATACCTGTGATTACTCAAAGAAGAAAGCAGGTTGCCAAACAAGACTAAGCAGACTCAAGCATTGATAAAGTATTTATAAAATAAAAATACACTAATATGTTTGTAAAGTATAACATGAATGTATTATGGCAATATATGTTTAACCTTGTGGTGCTTGTGCTTTTCTTACAGATGCTTCTTTGACAAGACCACTTCATCATCAAACCTCTGCCTGCCCCCACTCTCATGGAAACCCTCCTCCTCAGACTCAGCCTCCACCTCAAGTGGATTATGTTATTCCTCATCCTGTTCATGCTTTCCATTCTCAAATATCGTCTCATGCAACATCTCACCCCGTGGCACCCCCACCTCCAACTCATTTAGCCAGTACAGCTGCGCCAATCCCTCAGCATCTTCCTCCCACACACCAGCCAATTTCACACCATATTCCAGCCACAGCACCTCCAGCACAAAGACTGCATCCTCATGAAATGATGCAGAGGATGGAAGTTCAAAGAAGGAGAATGATGCAGCATCCAACGTATGTTTTACATTTTTAAAAAGATAATCACCCTTTATTCTTTTCTGTTCTATTTCCATTGGCTTTTAAAATTGTAAAGTCTTCAGAAGTGATATAGCTATACTTAATCCTCAGTTCACTAGGAAATTAATTTTTTTCTAACCAGAATGTCTTATCCTGAGTTGTAGGTGCTGACATAAAAATTTTATAAAAGGTTATTTCATATGAAAAGACTATAAAAACAAAAAGAACTTTTTGTTTTCTTTGCAAAACTCAGGATCTGATGTTCTAATTTGGGGCAGTGTACTTTGTTGGTCTTATTCTGCTTGCCTATTAAAGTTATGCAGGAAAATGGCTACACTGGTTCATCTATATATTGTCTGTAGCTTCTTTTACACTACAAAAACCAAGTTGAGTAGTTACAACAGAAACCATGTGGCCTATAGAGCAAGCAATATTAAGTATTTGGCTCTTACAGAATGTTTGCAGACTCTTGATTTAATCAATAATCTGGCTCTTGTTTAACTTCTTTCTTTAGTTATATAATTTAAGGTTATATTTACAATCTGTGACTATTTCTGTCATTTTAATATAGTAACTCTTTATAAAGAAAGTTGCCAATTAATATTTCTATCTTCCAGTATCTAGAAAATTACTTGTTCTGAATCCTTAAGGTTAAACATGAAAAATCAGTATATGTGTTTGAAACTAGTAGAAAATAAGAATTAGACTATAAAAATGAATCCCTAGAACTGTTTTCTTTCAAGTGCCATTCGTTTAGAACTTTATTATCATTTGCATTTGTAAATTTGACAGACTTTAGAAAGAGAAAATAGAGTAAGCTGGACTGATGAATAAAGAGTGTGAATAGAAGTAATACCAGTTTCCCAGATGTGTTGACATGTATTTGCATGTGTTTGAAGAAAATGCACAGGTTAAATTTTTTTCCTTAGAAGTTTTTTTGTTTTTTTTTACTTAGAAGTTTTATCCATTAAAATGGATGAATATTATTAAAGCAAAAAGATGAAGCAAGATAGTTTCCATTTCTTCTGTTTTATATGTTTATATAAAACAACTTCCTTGTGTCTATAGCATATGCTGGAGTATTAATTTTTAAAATTTTATTTTCATTTAGTTCCTGTTATTCTATTTAAAATATCTGCCGTATAAAGATTATAAAGATACTGTTTTTTCCCTTGGATGATATTTGGATTGGAGACATTGAAATAAATGAGTAGTGAGAATTTGTGGGACTATGGTTTCTTGATTTATTGTTAATCATTAAGTTATTTTATATTGCATTTTATAATTTATTGTTACAGAGTTAATTTCAAGACTATAGATGTTTATAATATTAATACTAGATTGTTTTTTTCTACATTAAGAAATAACCAACTATTCAATTATTTCCAGTGGTCTTTTTGTGTTCTGTGTTTCCAGGCGGGCACATGAACGCCCCCCACCCCATCCACATAGGATGCACCCAAATTATGGTCACGGGCATCATATTCATGTGCCTCAGACTATGTCCTCACATCCTCGACAGGCTCCAGAGAGATCTGCCTGGTTAGTATCTTATTTATTTCAGGGCTGTGATCAGTTTCTTGTGGTAGAAAAGGTTGGAAGAGATACTTTGTAGGGGAAGGGTAATGTGGGGACTTGCCTGGTGGTCCAGTGGCTGAGACTGGACTTTCAGTGCAGGGAGTCTGGGTTCGATCCCTGGTCAAGGAACTAGATCTCACATGCTGCAACTAAGAGTTCGCATTCCGAAAGTAAAGATCCCACATGTCACAACAAGATTGAAGATCCTGAGTGTTGCAACTAAGACCTAGCACAGCAAATAGCTAGATATATAAATTTTTTTTTAAGGATAATACAGAGAAACTGAATTCCAGCTTAGCTGTGACTCACTGTCTCTGGGTGAGTCATAAGAGACTCGGGGAGGAAGGAGTAGCAACTTGAGTTCTAGGGCAGGGAACCCTGTCAAACTGGAGTAGAACTTTTTTGTTGTTGTTGTTTCTCAGAGATTGACCATCAAAATAAAAACCCTAAATTTTTCATATCTTCTTTATCCAGCACCTCCACCTTTGTACTCACATTTGCTGTACCTCCCTTAACCCCTGCTATTGACAAGGGAGATCCAGCCTGGATTCTCCAGGCTTGAGTTGTTTCCTAGAGAAATGGAGGCAAATTTGCATTAATTTTCTTTCTGAATCTGTTGTCTGTAGGTAGTTATTGAGATCTTGATCCACAATGACTTTTCAGACAAAATATAAAATGAGAATAAATAAATGAAGATTTGATATTTACCAGTTTTACTTTCTAAAATGTTGTTTACCCTTGCTTTATAAGGTATAGAAGTGTTTACTCTTCAAATTATCCTTGATGCCAACAATCCAGAGGCACTATCCAACAAACAAAAGACCTGGAAGCAACATTCATATAAACCAAAAAAGTAAACTCAATTGTATGTGCTTCTCATGAAAAATCAGACTTTTAGATTGGAAGGAACCTTAGGGCCACTCATTATATGTCCTTCCTTTGTAAAGTGTGAAACTGGATACAAATGCCTTGCTCCTCATGGTCACAAAGTTGAACCTTTGAATTTTGGTTTCTAAAATGAACTTGAAATTATTAGGTATATCTTTTGGGCTAAATTATCTTTTTACTCAGCTAAGATAAGAATCTTCAGATGACATTAAAAAATGTAAACATACTTCTGCATTTCTGTTGATAATAGACACTGTAAGTAAGGATGTCTAACATTTAAAATGTTCTCCTTTGTCAGGGAACTGGGAATTGAAGCTGGAGTAACTGCAGCTACTTATACACCTGGAGCATTACATCCTCACTTGGCCCATTACCATGCACCACCTCGGCTTCATCACTTGCAGTTAGGAGCTCTACCTTTAATGGTAAAATAGGAAGATTTCAAAATTCTGACATAGTTGCCTTCAAAAACTGTTCTTCCTTTTCTAAATTATTTTTTGGAAATATTTTTAATGTATTAGTTGTTAATAGGTGTTTCAGTAGAGGATTAGAATTATTATTATTAGATTTAAATTGTGCTATAAGAAGGTATTAGATACAGTAAAATATGTGTTTGTAATGTTACATATATTCTTCTTGATGTAAAAAATGACATTTTTTTCCTTTTATACCGACATGATAATCTTTATCCATTTTTAGTGAGATATGTGCTTTATCATCATAAATGGTAATGGGTCTGTTCTGATGCATTCATACTTTATTTTCTGATCAGTAGAAAGACTATACTAATTCTCTGTAACTGATTTGAGCAGATTCAGATTTTGTTGATACCAGTTTGAGTTCTAAAGAGCAAATTCAGCAAAAATTGAGTTTGCCTTTCACATAATACATATTGTGTTATAGAGAGAAGTGAGTAGTTTTGTAGGAGTAGAAGTATTGCAGAGAAGGTTTCCAAGTTATACATGCAACTTCTAAGCAAGCTTTGGAATTGAGAATGGTACTCTTAAAGTGGCTACATCATGCAAAGAGCTTTCAAATAGCATAAAAGCACAGGGAAATCCAAGTTGCTGTTTCTAGATCTTAGGGGTGAAGGTCACTCAGCAATGAAATATGTGCCCTGCCAAGAAACTAGAACTTAGGCTTCATTGAAAGAGGAATGTCTTGATCAGATTGTACCTAAATAGACCATCTCTTCAGTTGTGTGGAAAATAGATTTCATGGTGGAAGCAAGGACACATTATAGTAGAAGAGATGAAAGTTGATGAATGCTTGAACAAGGGCAGTAGCAGTTGACCTAAAAATGATGGGCTCTGTTTGAGTAATATTTAAGATGATTCCCAGATATCTACTTTGGTTGTTAGGTGTATGGCGCTGCCGTTCACTAATTTGGAGAATATTAGATGAGGATTTAGGGAAGGGGTTGCTGCTGCTGCTGCTAAGTCGCTTCAGTCGTGTCCAACTCTGTGCGACCCCACAGATGGCAGCCCACCAGGCTCCCCCATCCCTGGGATTCTCCAGGCAAGAACACTGGAGTGGGTTGCCATTTCCTTCTCCAATGCATGAAAGTGAAAGTGAAGTCGCGCAGTCCTGTCTGACTCTTTGCGACCCCATGGACTGCACCCTACCAGGCTCCTCTGTCCATGGGATTTTCCAGGCAAGAGTACTGGAGTAGGGTGCCATTGCCTTCTCCGAGGGAAGGGGTTAAATGAGTTAGATTTTGGACATACTGAATCTGAGATATATGTGTGTCAGGGTGGACTGTCCAGTAGGAAGTTGGGTTTATGGTCTGGATCTCCAAAGAATAAACTGGTCTTTGAGTTAAAGAGGTTGTGATCTGTCAATATAAAATATTACATGTGTCATATGTCTGTCATATTACATGAATCCATGGAAGAGGATTAGATTTCTAAGAAAAATGTGCAAAGGTGATGAGAGATTGAAAGAACCTTGGCCAATAATAATACTGTATTTAAATGATAATACTATATTTCAGGGCATCCTAGGTGGCTCAGTGGTAAGAGGAACCTGGTGGGCTACAGTCCATGTGGTCACAAAAGAATCAGACACAACTTAGCAACTAAACAACAACAATAAGTGTACTTCAAACAAATAATTCCAAGAATTGGCTAGGGTAATTGAGGAGAAACAAAGTTAGAATAATGTCAAAATAATATGGTCAGTAGTGTTTCGTCACAAAAAAGTAAAGTTTGAAATATGTTGAATGCATTTGGCATTAGAGTGGTTTTTGGCAGCTTTTGTCAAAGTGATTTCAGTAATGGTGAGGGATGGAGGTTGGGGTGCCTCTTAGATCACAGTAAGGTAGGGAAAGTTAAAATATGTGGAGATTAAATATAAACTACTTGCCTTATAAACTTGGCTGTGAAGGGAAAGTGGGAAATAGCATTGGCATTTGGTCCAGGATTGATTCTTCCTTGGTGGCTCAGATGGTAAAGAATCTGCCTGCAATGCCAGAGACCTAGGTTTGATCCCTGGGTAGGTACAGTCCCCTGGAGAAAGGAGTGGGTACCCACTCCAGTATTTTTGCCTGAAGAGTTCCATGAATAGAGGAGCCTGGCGGGCTCTAGTCTACGGGGTGGCAAAGAGTCGGACATGACTAAGTGACTAACACTCTCTCACTATTAGGATTAAAGAGAGAACCTGGGTTTGGAGAAACTTGAAGGTAATTTCAGGTTTAAGACAAAACAGTGGTAGCATTAGGGAGGACTTGTTTGAAGATATACAGGAAAAGGGTGGGTAGCAGTTAAGGATGGTCCAGGTTGGGGAAACAAGAGAAAAGGGGAGCAAATGATAGAGCTCACCTTTGGGTAAGAGAAGGAGGAAGCTTATCCCTAAAAGTTAGAGAAAGGAGGCTAGGGAGGGTTACAGGAGACGTGCAGGTTTAAGTAATTTGGAAGGCAGGAGTTCCTTTCTGATTTTTTCATTTCTCTTGGAGATATGTAGAAAGATAGGTTATCTGCTTAGAGCTGGATACTATTGATCTTGATTATAAGGAAAGTTGCAGATACTTAAATAATGGACTATTGAAAGGGTAAAAATTATTGCTTATTTCAAATTCTTTTCCATGTGTGAACTGTCTTTTAAAGATGTAAAACATGCTAGAAGTGTATTATGATTTAGTAGAAGCCAAATAATTCTGGAGATTTGTTTATAAAAATGCAAGAATGGTCTTAGAATATCCCTTTCCTAACACTAGGGTCAGCTCTTGTTATTCATGGTAGTTAATGTACTATAGATTTACTGTGAATGCTGGTAAAATAGATAGTGAACCATTATTCGCAGGGTAAATACAGCCCTAGGTTATTGCAAGCTTCCAGTCCAACAACCAATGCATAACCTTGTTTAATGTATTTTTCTGTCTAGAGACACCTTATTTGATATTTACTGTTGATTCATTGACATTGAGCACATGGCCATGCTCATGACACCATAACTCATGCCTGAATGAAGCTTATGTACACGTATTTTCTCCATAAGGCACATCACAGCCTTCTTGCACTTAGGAACCCTAGCTAACAATTAAGCATTATGTTTGAGGATCAGTTTAAACAACAAAATGACCTCTGAAAAGTACAAAAATGTGAAAAACATTGCACTTAATACATTGCAAAAAAGACACTTGTTTACAGTGTAAGAACTGAAACAAGTGGGCAGGGTCTTGTTCTTCCTCAGCTGGGAGCACATACTGGGTAACTCAGATTTTTTTTGCTGCTCTGTGCAGGTCTGTGAATGACTTGTGAGAGCACAACTATTGATTTTGGAGTTACAAACAAATTCTGTCAAGTAGGTGAGCTCACAAATAAGATTGTGAAGGTTGACCTTAGCTAATAAAAAATTAGAAACTGTTAAACCTTTCACTAATAGAACCAAACCAAAAGAGCAGCCAAAGGTACCTTTGGCTATTTGGGAGTTAGAGAAAGGGAAATAAAACTTTTATCCTGAAATTAAATTTTGTTAGAAAATTGTATGCATTTCTGTTTCTTAATACTGTATAATAAAGCTCTCTGAAATTGACCACCTTTTTTTTTAAAATATAAATTTATTTATTTTAATTGGACTAATTACTTTACAATATTGTATGAAATTGACCAGATCTTATGAAAATTTTACTCTGTATATGTTTAGGCTACTAAGAGCATCATTCTTGGGTTTGAGTATTCTCTACTTAGGATTCTTTGTGCAAAATAAGTCAAGTAGAAGAGAATCTGTTATCTCATGAAACTGCTGTTTCTGTTTTTTTCCTTCTGATGATAATTTAAAAGTTATTATAAATGAGATCACTTTTGAAGAGGAACCTGTTAACAGAATGCCTTTTTTGGAATTATGTATACTTCCTGAAGTTGATTTTTTTGAGAAGCTAGATGGAGAAAATTGAGTATCTGAATTATTCAGTGGTAGCAGTAAAACTTGAGCCTGTTCTTAATTCGTTTAGCTTACCAGTTCTCTTAAAATAGGTTCCTGACATGGCAGGCTATCCTCACATTCGTTACATTTCATCAGGCTTGGATGGAACATCATTCAGAGGTCCTTTCAGGGGCAATTTTGAGGTACGTAATAGCATTAATGAAGATATTTGCCATAGTATCTGTATTGCAAAAAGACAGTATGTGTAATATTAATAGTTACAAGTATAGGATTGCTGCAGTGACTGAAGATCAAAAGGCAGTAACACATCTGTATTGCTTCTAGGGATTATTATAGAAAGATTTATTAGTAATATTAATCTTAGCATCAGAAATTACCCAAATATTGAAGAAGAGTAATTGAAAATATCTAATAATAGAAGAATGTAGGAATTTATTAAATAAATATAAATATCAGATAAAGAACCATACCATTAAATGTGCGAGAAAAACCTTAATGCTTTTTTTTTTTTTTTTTAAATAAATGCAGTACGTGGAACTGTGCTCAATGTTTATGGCAGCCTGGGTGGGAGGGGAGTGTGAGGGAGAATGGATACATGTATTGTATGTACCAAGTCCCTTTGCTGTTGACTAGAAACTATCACAACATTGTTAATTGGCTCTACCCCAATACAAAATAAGAAGTTTAAAATTTTTTAAATGAACTAGACGTATATGCTTTACTGAACCCAAGTGATACTTGTAATACATTAGAATTTAGTGATAACATTTTTTCTATAAATCTACTCTTTGCAATATATCTGGGAAATAAGTACTATCAGTTTTTTGACTAGTACATTGTTTTTGATAGTTCTGATATTCTCCTGGGTAGGTGAATATAATTTATTTAACCATTCTTCTAGAAAAACATTTAGGTTTTTAAAATATTTTTCTACTATAATCAATGCCTAATGCTTTTTGACTAAGCTTAGTTTTTAGAGAAGCATTGCTATAGAAAAAGAAACCTAAGTAACTCAGTTTTTTGCTAAATATCTTTGAATTTTCTGGAAGAACAGATCATTTAAATATGATTAAAGTTTTGTTTCTTCATGTCAGTTTGGAAGTTGGAGTCAAGAATTATTGTTTGACTTGTTTCCCTATTTTCCTGCAGTGACTTCATCTAGATGCATACATGCTTACTGACTTACATAGGATCTGTGGTAATACGCTGCTCTAGTCTACAAAGATAACTTTGCCATACCACTTCAGTTAGCTGAAAAATAGTTACAAACAGCCATTTGCCTTACCATATATGGGTTTTTGAATACTCTACATTGCATGTTTATAAATATGGTACTTTATTGCTTTTACAATACTGACTGTGCAGTTCAAGGAATAATAATACTGGCTTTTAATACTAGTTCTTCTTCTTCTTCAGGAACTTATTCATTTAGAAGAAAGATTAGGAAATGTCAATCGTGGAGCATCCCAGGGGACAATTGAAAGATGTACATATCCACATAAATACAAAAAGGTAAGCATTTATTCTATGAAACATCTACATTATTGTTGAAATGCATAACATTTAATATCATGGACTTTTTTCAAGTTTATGGAGTCTATCAGCTACATTTTTTTATTATTAAAACAATATATGCATATGGTTAAAAAATCTAAAACTATAAATTGAAGTCTGTTACTCTAAAGATGCTAGTTTTCCTTCCCAGAAGAAAAATCATGCTTAAAGATTTCTTAGGTAATCTTCCAAGTATTTTTAATAATGTGCATATGTATATATTTTTTCTTCCACTTTTAAAAATAACTCAAAGGAGATAATATGCATACAGTTTTTGTCCATTTTCTTTTTATTCTATATCAGCACCTACAGATGACCCATATTCTTATTAATAGCTTATACAGAATTCCATCCTATAGTGGTACCATAATTTAGCTAGTCAGTTGTTTGGATGGGAACTTAATTGACCTACATTTCTTATATTCTACCCTTATATTCCTTATGTAGTGTTACATCTAGAAGATGTGGAGTAGGCATGTTAAATAAATTTCTTTCAATAAACAACGTTCTATACTATAGAGACTAATGAAGTTTGAAAATGACTGTTCGTTGTATTTTTCACCCTTTTCCTAAGAGTATTAATGGGGTATTACCATTAAATGTAAGTCCTCTCAACTGTTTAAGCTAAATATTATAACTGGCATTCATTTTTGAACATTATCTGAAACATTTATTAATGAAACAAAGTTTATCTGACTGTGCCTCATGATGGGACAGAATAGTGTATATGATCCTGATTATATATACTGGGTTAGAAATGATAGATTTCAGACTAATGAATATCTGTTACTTTTAATTTTGATGCTGATTATTTACGGGTCTTACGAGAACACTTCATTGATAATAGTCACTTAATTCATCCTTTAATTCATGGCAGTTTTATCTGGGAAATATGTTGTGGGTGAATGTATGGTTTTGTTTTGTTTTGTTTTGTTTTTCAAATAAACACAAACTTTACTCAGTTGTTCAATAATGTCATCTCTACTAACAAGGTAACAACTGATTGGTTCTCACAGAGGAAACTGCACTGCAAACAAGATGGGGAAGAAGGGACTGAGGAAGACACAGAGGAAAAATGTACTATCTGTTTGTCTATTTTAGAGGAAGGTGAAGATGTGAGGTAACTAAACACTAATTATCTAAAATTCATTGTCAAAACTGGACAAGAGATTTTATTTGAGGGAATTCTCTTGTCGCCCAGTAGTTAAGACTCTGCACTTTGAGCTGCTGAGGGTGCTGATTCAGTCCTTGGTCGGGGAACTAATCTCCCACAGACCTGCAACACAGCCAGAATAAGAGGAATTTTATTATAAAGCAGACCAGAAACCAAATAAAGATTACTCCTAGCATACCCTGTTACCAGTCTCTGATATGTAGAATTGTCTTCTAATAGTGAATAAAACAGTGAAAAGATTAAGTTTCTGTATTAACATCAAAGAGAAATATACTACCTGCTTTAGGGCCACACCAAGACTTGGCCAGGGAGATTTTGTGGTCAGTATTGTCTTATTTGAATCTTATAGGATGGAGAACTTGAGAGATGAGAGACTTTGGAGGCCAAAACATGTATATTAATGTTTCTCCAAAGCTTAAAGAGAGGGATCCAGATTAGCTCCATGCAGTTTGTTTTACGTCATCATTTGTAAAGTGATCTTGTCCTAAAATTTCCTCTCAGTTTGTAGACTGTTTTCTTCTTGCACCTATGTGATTTAGAAAATGTTATTATGCTAACCAAATATTTTAGACTTTTCTTTTTATAATCTGTTAAGTAACTGTTTTGTTCCTATTCTGTTTTTTCTAATGTAACATAATCCCATATGAAGCAAGTTCTATAACATATATAACAACTGTATCCTATTTCGTCAGTTGACTAAGAGAAAAAAAAGTTATAAACTTTTATTGTCTACTATATCACATAGAAGGTTGTTTGAACACTGTATTTCCAATGAAGATTTATAAATATAGATAATTGTTTTTTACAGTATTGACAATACTGTGCAGAGAGTAATTAGAACACCTCTTTTTAGCTGTTTTTACAAAATATGAAATCTGAAATGTACAACAACTCAACAGTGGTGGAAGTTGAAATTGACACTTAAGTCAGTAACCTTTATTCTACCGTTAGGTTTGATATTAGCATGTTAGTGCATGGAAGCTTTATTTATTTCTCTATTTCTAATTGATAGTGTACTGTACTAAAGCAAACATAGCTGTTTAATCTGCTTTTAAAAGAGTAGCATAGTACGATAGAACATGAAAATGACCTCATGAAACAATATTAATAACCTTTAATCAATCATGTACTTTGATGTGTTAAAGAGATCCTCTAGACCGAAAATAATATTGTATATTAAGACATTCCTTAATTAGTATGATATGGCTGCTGTGTGTTTACAGAATTCTTTTGAGAGAGAATTAAGTGAGAATTTTTTGGGAAGTGCTTCATAAATACAGTGATTTGATATTAAAAATATATTTACAGTATTATGTTGTGGGGAACATATTGCCAACTCCAATACATTGGCAGCTCATGTATAGAAACAAAGCTGGAATAATTATTACTGTAGTTGTTCTTAAAATTCTTGAGGTCTTATATAATTTGATTCTTTAGCTGTGACAGTTAATTATCTTGTATTATCACCAAGATAATTAACTGTCACAGCTGAAGAATCAAATTCATATAATTTGATTAATTATATATTAATACATTACATTGCCCAAAGTATTAATTTAATGTAGATATATAATCTTGAGTAGGGAGGGTTTTTTTTGTTCTTTTTTAACAGAAGAGAAAATGTTTAGTAACTTCAGACCATTACTGAAGTATTACATGTATCATTTGTTTAAATGCCACTGCACTTGTCATAAAATTAACTTTTGCTTTTTGTTTTGTTTACTTATAATAGACGCCTTCCCTGTATGCACCTTTTCCACCAAGTGTGTGTTGACCAGTGGTTGATCACCAATAAGAAGTGCCCCATTTGCAGAGTGGACATTGAGGCCCAGCTGCCAAGTGAAAGTTGACACCATGTTTCAGAACTCTTACCCTCCCTCTCATTCCCACCCTCCTGGTACTGCAGTCAACCAAAGATGGCATGACTTACCTGCGCAGATTCGGAAGCCTTGAACTTAAGAGTGCTGGCTCTGCTACATGGTACAACTAATGCTAGACCTACAGTTTATGTATACAGTTGATTTTGATGTATTTATAAAAGCTTTTTTTTTCTAGATTTGACATTTTTCCTGTATCATTTTACTGTATTTTTGCATGGTTCCTTGTATTGCATTTCTTTGCACATATTATGGGCTTGTGACCCTGAACTTGCAGGCAAGATTAGCTGCTTTAGTAAGTAGGATTTTGTGGTCTTTTTGTTTTTTACATAGTACCGGGTCTTGAGAATTATGAATTTTTTTATCCATTACTAACGTTTAATTTAATCAATCATGTACTTTAGTTTAATGTATAAAGATCCTCTAGAAAATGATAATATTGTGTATTAAGACATTCCTTAATTAGGACAAAATGGCTGCTGTATATTTACAATATGGAGTTCTGAGTTCAATACCATCCTTATTACCGGGAACAGAATACAAACCATTTTCAATCAGATGCAGGTGGTACTCACATCACCAGAGTGATCAATAGAATTCTTCTTGGTGTATCCTTTTCCTTTTAGCACAATGCAGATAGAGTTGAATATTAATACCATACATTTAGACTGCTGTTCCTATTGTATTTATCTTTTTCCTCCATCATTTAGAACTTTATTTCCCAGATTCAATTTTTGCTGCTGTGAAACAGCTCTGATGAACACTAAATATTAATTTCAATTAGCTGGATTGTATATACTTGCAGATTTAACAAAATTTTAGGGAAATTGAAGAAGACATGTAGAATTTCATTCAGTCTTCTGCTAAGCACGCATAGTAAAGATATCTGCTTACATTGATTTTTGTAAACACATTTAGTCAGGATTTAGAATTGCAGTCATCGGCAGGTATCTATGCATTCATAGAACTTCTAAAGGTCCCAGAATCACTTTTAAAGGGATTTTTATTAGTTTAAAGATAAATAAAGTCAGCTGAATCTACATGTCTCTTGTTTTATTTCTCTTTAAGCTTGAAAACAGTAAATCTGCAGATACTGTGAGGCAGAAATTATACTGTCAACCTACTGTTGCTCTGGTTTTAGACTCCCACTTCATACATTACCAAGAGTCGATCACTGATTTAAAATTTTTAATTTCTATAGTTAAGATTTACTGCATAATATAGAATATTAAAGTTAAGTTAATGTACTAACATTTCTCTTTTGGAGAAAGTTTTAATCCACTTCAGGATGCATATTATCAAGATACTTTCATATACAGGATAGCCTAATTTTATTTGTCTAAATATGCTTAATATGCCCCAGATTGCAAATGCATCAGTCAGTAACATCACTGTCTGTATGTGGAAGACATGTTCCCATGGATCATATGTGAAGATGTCGATAAGCTTGCATTAAGCCACCTGCTTTGTAAGTGGATTGATTAATAAATAACTTATATTTCTATTGTCTTTGTGTTTCATAATTCATTTTTATAAAACTGCCTATATTGAACATTATAGGATTCAAAAACAGTGATCTCACTCAGGTTGACATTTGCCTAATTTTGTTTGTATTCACTCAGTTATGGCTACTTGCCCTTTTTTTTGTATTAGTAAATGTTACACTGAGTAATTGTCAATATCAACATGCTTCAGCATGGTATGTGTTAGAGATCATGGGTGGATTATGGTTAAGAAAATTGGATATAAAATAATATAATTAATAAGAATACTAGCAGCAGTTGTAGAAGGGTTGTGGGAGGGGTGGCAAGACAGAATGAGAGAGAGAAAGAGAAACTTTGCCATCTTACTGGGGAGAAGAGCTAGTAGCCCATATTCTGGTAGCCTAGATGTAGGACTTTACCACTGGAAAACCAATGGTCCAGGCCAAGGGATAAGATGGGGAGAATTCTATACAATGGAGTCCTCTTGATGCTCCCCAAAACACAAATACATATAGATTTCTCTATTTTTTATATTACATCAGATTTAGATGCACAACTACATTGTTGATTTGTTTAACATTTGCTACTGATTTTTAAAAATATAGACTTATCATTACTTTAAAATTTACTTTATGCGAGTATTTGTGGCATATACCTGAACTATGTAGGAGCTTATTAAGCTACTACAGTTAGTTGCAGGAAAATGTGATTAGTGTTGAACCAAATATGGAAGGAAATTTTTAGTATTTTACCTTGTGCTTTGTTTTGGTGTCTTCCATATCCTGCTACATTTTATGTCAAAGTGAAACTTTCAGTGATAGCTATCCAAATACTTTAAAACTAAAATTCTTTTGTCAGCAACTCCTAATGTTCATTTTTCTCAATATGGAAGTGATAAAGTGATACTTGAAGCATTTTTCTTATCTGGTGAATTTTAGCTGCTAGCGTGTTTCATCATTTGAATCATAACAATTTGACAGGAAACTAGCTCTGTTTTAAAAATGCTATTAACATCTGCGACAGATTAAAATGTTGATTCCGTGGACATTTCATTATTAGTTTTTCATAAATGAGAATGACTTAGTTTTGTAGAAAATGCATCTTGATTTTTAAAAATTTTTATTTTATATTGAAGTATGGTTGATTTTCAATGTTTTGTTAGTTTCAGGTGTACAGCAAAGTGATTCAGTTATGTGTATTACATGTATCTATTCTTTTTCAAGTTCTTTTCCCATTTAGGTTATTACTGCATCCTGATTTCTAATTTAACTTCCAAAACCTCTGGAAACACAGTAAATTTTCTTGCTTATTCAAGACTTCACATGTCACAATATTGGATGTATTAAGGTTGAAATATTTTCTCTCAGTTATAGATTTCACTCATTTCCTTGAAATATGAGTTATGTCCAAAACATGTTTCTTTTAAGAAAAATAAATGTTATCAATTCTGTGGTTGTGCCTTCTGGACACAATCTCATTTCTCTCCTCTGTATCCTGTACAGATTCACAGGCTACACAGTTGATCTTTTGAAATTTTGAAAAGAATATAGTCTTTGGTGTCAGACAGACTTGGGCTTTGAATCATGTAACTGTAAAAAACTTAAGCTTTCTGAACTCCATCATTCTTACCTATAACAGAAATAGTTTATTAGAATTGAATGAGATGAGTATAAAGAGCTTTGCATATAGGATATACTTAAGAAGTAAGTTCTCCCAATGCTTGCTCCGTCCCACCCCACCACCCAGATTCGCTTGCCCTTGATAACAAATAATAGCAAAGGCAGGTGCTGGACCACAAATCAGTGTTTACTGCAGTCTTTCTCTTACGGGTCCAACCAACTGATGACTAGATAAGAATGAACAATCCTTTTCAGCCCTTCTCTGATAGGTTGGCCTTTTTTCTTCTACCAGAGGAATGGAAGATTCAGAGCACGTGTGCTTTCTTCCCTTTGCCTTGAAAGCACATGAGGCACATAGTTGCCCATAAAAACCATCTAATGCTGTGTTTTAGGCTACTGCCAGTGGATCAGAATTGGCACAGAATATGAAACCATTCACCCTTCCTGAGCTAAAAGAAAGTAAATATTATGGAGAAATTAACAGAATTCCTCAATCGCTCCTAATTTTTCCTATCAAATTGTGTTATATAGAGATCTGGTGCCCATTAACCATTAACTAAGCACACTACTGAGCCGCATATGTTGTATTAGCTGCTTGGATCACAATAAACTGTGGAAAATTCTGAAAGAGATGGGAATACCAGACCACCTGATCTGCCTTTTGAGAAATCTACATGCAGGTCAGGAAGCAACAGTTAGAACTGGACATGGAACAACAGACTGGTTCCAAATAGGAAAAGGAGTACGTCAAGCCTGTATGTTGTCACCCTGCTTATTTAACTTATATGCAGAGTACATCATGAGAAACGCTGGGCTGGAAGAAACACAAGCTGGAATCAAGATTGCCGGGAGAAGTATCAATAACCTCAGATATGCAGATGACACCACCCTTATGGCAGAAAGTGAAGAGGAACTAAAAAGCCTCTTGATAAAAGTGAAAGTGGAGAGTGAAAAAGTTGGCTTAAAGCTCAACATTCAGAAAACAAAGATCATGGCATCTGGTCCCATCACTTCATGGGAAATAGATGGGGAAACAGTGGAAACAGTGTCAGACTTTATTTTGGGGGTCTCCAAAATCACTGCAGATGGTGACTGCAGCCATGAAATTAAAAGACGCTTACTCCTTGGAAGGAAAGTTATGACCAACCTAGATAGCATATTCAGAAGCAGAGACATTACTTTGCCAACAAAGGTTCGTCTAGTCAAGGCTATGGTTTTTCCTGTGGTCATGTATGGATGTGAGAGTTGGACTGTGAAGAAGGCTGAATGCCGAAGAATTGATGCTTTTGAACTGTGGTGTTGGAGAAGACTCTTGAGAGTCCCTTGGACTACAAGGAGATCCAACCAGTCCATTCTGAAGGAGATCAGCCCTGGGATTTCTTTGGAAGGAATGATGCTAAAGCTGAAACTCCAGTACTTTGGCCACCTCATGCGAAGATTTGACTCATTGGAAAAGACTCTGATGCTGGGAGGGACTGGGGGCAGGAGGAGAAGGGGATGACAGAGGATGAGATGGCTGGATAGCATCACTGACTCAATGGATGTGAGTCTGGGTGAACTCCGGGAGTTGGTGTTGGACAGGGAGGCCTGGCGTGCTGCGATTCATGGGGTCGCAAAGAGTCGGACACGACTGAGTGACTAAGTTAACTACGCTTTATTTTTAGGCTGAGAGCTATGACTGTGTAGAAGGTGTAGGTTTCCAGGGTAAGCTTTTGATTAGCCCAGACAAACTGTATGTCTCTTGTAATCCTTTATCATCACTACAGAGAATGGTTCACTTCAGTTCAGTCACTCAGTCATGTCTGACTCTTTGCGACCTCATGGACTGCAGCATGCCAGGCTTCCCTGTCCATCCCCAACTCCCAGAGCTTGCTCAAACTCATGTCCATCAAGTCTGTGATGTCATCCGACCATCTCATCCTCTGTCATCCCCTTCTCCTCCTGCCTTCAATCTTTCCAAGCATCAGGGTCTTTTCCGGTGAATCAATCCTTCACATGAGGTGGCCAAAGTATTGGAGTTTCAGCTTCAAGCATCAGTCTTTCCAAAGAATATTCAGGACTGATTTCCTTTAGGATTGACTGGCCTGAACTCCTCCTTGCAGTCCAAGGGACTCTCAAGAGTCTTCTCCAACACCACAGTTCAAAAGCATCAATTCTTCAGTGCTCAGCCTTCTTCACAGTCCAACTCTGACATCCATACATGACCACTGGAAAAACCATAGCTTTGAATAGACAGACTTTGGTCAGCAAAGTAATATCTCTGCTTTTTAATATGCTGTCTAGGTTGGTCATAGCTTTTCTTCCAAGGAGCAAGTGTCTTTTAATTTCATGGCTGCAGTCACCATCTGCAGTGATTTTGGAGACCAAGAAAATGAAGTCTCTTACTGTTTCCATTGTTTCCCCATCTATTTGCCATGAAGTGATGGGACTGGATGCCATGATCTTCGTTTTTTGAATATTGAGTTTTAAGCCAGCTTTTTCACTCTCGTCTTGCACTTTCATCAAGAGGCTGTTTAGTTCCTCTTTAGATCTGAGTATCTGAGGTTATTGATATTTCTCCTGGCAATCTTGATTCCAGTTTGTGCTTCATCCAGCCTGGCATTTTGCCTGATGTAGTCTGCATTGTTACATAAGCAGGGTGACAGTATACAACCTTGATGTACTCCTTTCCAAATCTGAAACCAGTCTGTTGTTCCATGTCCAGTTCTAACTGTTTCTTCTTGACCTGCACACAAATTTCTCAGGAGGCAGGTAAGGTGGTCTGGTATTCCCATCTCTTGAAGACTTTCCACAGTTTGTTGTGATCTACACAGTCAAAAGTTTTTGGCATAATCAATAAATAAAACAGAATGGTTAGATACACTGATTTTCATTGTGTGCTACTCCCAAGTCAGTTTTACCTTAGGTGGCAATATGCAGTATGTGTCTGGGGTGGGTGGGGAGACTTTGAAAATGAAATTCTATAGATTTTTACTGATCTATTGTGTTATTTAGAAAGAAAGAGTTTGGCTTCTCCCAAGGCCTATGTGGCTGGTAGAACAGCTCAAGACACTCAGGTTTCCAACCTGGCCCATAATATGGGATGCTCCAAACCTTTTATCCTAAGGGTTCTGTTTTTTAGATTCTCAAGAGCCTCTTTAAGAAGAGTTTTGACAAGAGAACTGGAAGAGATGTGGTAGTCTCCCAGCTTGCCCTTAAAAAGGGATGGATGTGTTTATTGAACTATCTAGACCACCATTCTATTAGTATTTGCTTAGAGAATAAGTTATGATGTTCCTAGGGTCCTCCTTTACTGTTAGCTACACATGCCCCCGGAGAAGGCAATGGCACGCCACTCCAGTACTCTTGCCTGGAAAATCCCATGGATGGAGGAGCCTGGTGGGCTGCAGTCGATGGGGTCACTAGAGTCGGACTCGACTGAGTGACTTCACTTTCACTTCTCACTTTCATGCACTGGAGAAGGAAATGGCAACCCACTCCAGTGTTCTTGCCTGGAGAATCCCAGGGATGGGGGAGCCTGGTGGGCTACCGTCTATGGGGTCGCACAGAGTCGGACACGACTGAAGAGACTTAGCAGCAGTAGCAGCAGCACACATGCCCCAAATCCCAAAGCTTTGTATTACCTTCTATTGCTTGGTAACCATAAAACTGAGTGGCTTAACCTCAAACATTTTAGTTTCTGTGGATCAGGAATTTGGAAACAGCTTAGCTTGGTGCCTCTGGCTCAGGATGGCTCATGAAGTTACAGTCAAGGTGCTAGCTGGGGCTGCAGTCATCTGAAGTCATTACTGGGTCTGGATGATCTCTTTGGAAGATGGTTCACTCACATGGTTGATGATAGGAGACTTGGTTCATTATTGGTTGTTGGCCAAGAGACCCCACCCCACTTCCTTGTTATAAGGGCCACTTCATAGGGCTGCTCAAATGTCTTCACAGCAGGGTAGCTGGCTTCCCCAGAGCAAATGACCACAGACAGAGCAAGGAGGAAGCCACAGAGAGATTTTTCATATAGACTGATGTAATATTCTCATTTCTGCCATATTATATTCATTAGAAGCAAGTTACGAATTATAGCCTCTACTCAGAAGGAGTTGACTGGGTTCCAGCATTTGAAGGAAGGTATAGCAAGAATTTCTGTACATATTTTAAAATACTACAGTTAGTAACTGTCTTATCCCCTATATCAAGACTCAGTCTCCAGACCTTGGACTTCAGTGAAGAAATTCTGTGAGACCAGCTCAGTGCTTCCTAGGGCTCTCAGTTACCTCTGATCCACGGTTCAGCACTAAGTAAACTGTGCCCTCAGAAAACAGCCAAATACAAGAACATGGCTTAGGCACTAAAGTTTCCTGTGTGAAAAAATTTCCAAGAATAATGTTTTTGAGATTCAGCTTTTACAAATAATTGTAAATCTTACCTATTTTGCTATGTTTTCCTAAGCTGTGACACCATAGTAAGCAATAAGATACAAGACTATTCCAGCAAACAGAAAAGCTTATTTGATCTAAGGATTGAGAATACTGCCAGGTAAATATATCTGTTACCTGTTAACGTAACAAACCACACCAAATCTTAGTGACTTAGACACAGAATTTATAATTGCTCATCGTTTTAAAATGTGGGCAGAGCTGGGCGAGGATAGCTCATATCTCAGTGTAGTGTGACTTCTGTGTTCTTCATGTGACTGCATTTATTTGGGAGCTCTACTGGGATGCAGTGTCTGGTGTGGCCTCCCTTCAATGTCTGATGCTTTAGTAGGGTTGGCTGGAACAGCTGAAGACTCACTGGGCATTTCTCTCTCTTGATGTGGTCTCTCTAGTGAGGGATAGCTAGAGCTCTGCACATGGTGGGTCAGAGCTCTAAGAAGAAACCTCCAGGCTTCCTAAGACCTCGGTCTGGAACTGCACAGTATCATTTCTGCCATATTCTGTGAGTCAAAGCAAGGTTACGGGAAATAGACTGTGTCTATTAATAGCAGCAGCAGCAAAAAAAGAATTATGACCATCTTTAATTTATCACAGTGAGATAAAACAAGTGCTATTTGTTAGAATTCCTAGTACAAACTTCCTGAACATGTTTATTTTTCCCCCCAAGTCGAAGTTTAGCATATGTGGTGGTGGTTTAGTTGCTAAGTTGTGTCTGACTCTTGCGACCCCAGGGACTGTAGCCTGCCAGGCTCCTCTGTCCATGGGATTCTCCAGGCAAGAATACTAGAGTGGGTTGCCATTTCCTTCTCCATGGGGATCTTCCTTACCCAGGAATTGAACCCGGGTTTCCTGCACTGTAGGCAAATTCTTTACCAACTGAGCTACGAGGGAAGCCTGACATATGGAGAAGCCATATAGGCAAACAGTCTATTCTCTGAAGTGTAATCATGAGAGGAATCAGTGGTGGAAGAATTTTGACTTCCTTATGCTGGTATTTGAGAAAAAGAAATTGGAGATAGCTAGGTGCTTCTTCTTTTCTTTGACGGCCCTATCTTTGTGTAATTTAGAAATTCTTTCTGCAGTGTTCTTGATAGATGGTTATTGTGATAGTTAATTTACTGTGTCAGTTTGACTGCACCATTGAGTGCTCAGACATGTGGTAAAACATTGTTCTGGGTCTGTCTTTCAGGGTGTTTCTAGATGAGATCAACATTTGAATCTGTAGACTGTGTAAAGCAGTTTGCCCTCCCTAATATAGATGGGCCTCATCCAATCGGTTTAAGGTCTTAACAGAACAAAAAGACTCTCCTCTTCTCCTCCCATACCCCATGAGTAAGGGAGAATTCTCCTCTTCACTACTTTCAAGTTGGGACATTGATTTTCTCCTGTCTCTGCACTCAAACTGAGACCCAGGCTCTTCCTGGATTTCTAGTCTACCAGCCTTTGGGCTGCGCCTACTCCATTGGCTCTCCTGAGTTTCCAGCTTGCAGACAAGATTGCAGGACTTGTTAGCTTTCATAATTGTGTGGGCCAATTCCCTGTCTATCTTTCTGAAGAACCCTGACCAATCCAGTTATGCCTGTAGTTATATTCTTCCAGGGCTGATGAGGTCACCACTTATTGTAGAAGCACATTTTTTTTTTTTTTTGGTAAAGTGTTGAAATCATTAATTATTTTAAAAAGTCATTAATTCTTTTCCTTTGTTAAGTGTTCCTACAATGTAGGACCCTATCCTATATTTTGGAGCAGTGTAAAAATAAGTGGTTTCTTGCTATATGCTAGGTCTTCAGATACTATAGGACAGCCATCTTGATTTATTTGGGTCTTTTCCAAGTGGAATATCCTTAGAACCCTTTTGTTTAAACTGGATCATAAGCCTCTTATCTATTGTCACCATTTTTCGGGATATTTCTAGTGGTAAAGAATCTCCTCCCAATGCAGGAGATAAAAAAAACAAGAGACAGGTTTGATCCCTGGGTTGGGAAGATCCCCTGGAGCAGGAAATGGCAACCCACTCCAGTATTCTTGCCTGGAGAATCCCATGGACAGAGGAGCCTGGTGGGCTACAGTCCACACACACACACACACAAAATGATACCTGAAAGTGATCATCACTCCAGATGTGACCTGAGCATTAAAGAAGTACAGAATTAGCCTGAACTTACTCATGCTAATGAGTTAGGTCTTGGAATAGTGGTATTTTCTAAGGGTGCACAGGTTTCCTAAACAACAGGTGTGAAAATGGAAAGAATGAGTTGAAAAAGGAATACAAACCGAAGTGAAATGAGACATCGTCTTCACTCTCTCTACCTTCTGGGTGAGAGTGGGATTGGCTCTCAGGTCCCAGTTGGCCTGCATACCCCACAGGCACAGTTTAGCCCAGCTTGGGGTTGGTTAGTGAAAAGAAAGCTTGATATCCCAGCTGGGACATTCTCTGCCTTCTGTAGCTCCTCAAGGTTTCACCAAAGCTGATTAGGATATGAGACAAAAATTGGAGTGTCTTACAATGTTTATCTGGAATAGCAGAAAAGAGAAAATGCATGAATAATTGAACAGCATAGTATTAAAACTTGAGTCAGTGGTTTACTGACCATTGACTCAAGGGACCTCATTTTTATACTCACCTTCTAAAGATGAGTAAATTATACTGTTATCCTTTCATGGACCTTATACTTTAAGCACCATGAAGGCAGGAACTCAGGTTTGTTTGTTTGTTTGAATCTTTTGACAGCATCACACGGCATGTGGGATCTTAGTCCCCCAACCATGGATTGAACTGCAACCCTTGCATTGGCAGCACAGAGTCTTAACTACTGAACCACCAGGGAAGTCCCAGGGGTGCAGTTTTTAAATGACCACCCTTTTTTCCTTCTAATTAGCATGCACAGTGCCTTGCTTATACAAGGCATTTAGTAGATTAAAAGAACAAACAACAACAAAAAAGCTTGGATAATCCACAAGCTTGAGGTCCAGATTTTAAAGAATCCTTTTGAGTGGAGGCTTATAATAGAAAGGTGTTTATTTCTACCTCTCGGTCTCCCTGCTACTGAACAGACAACAGACTGGGACATAACCATACACCCTGCCAAGCCAGCAACAGATTCAGTTCAGCTCAGTTCAATCTCTCAGTGTGTCTGACTCTTTGCAGCCCCGTGGATTGCAGCATGCCAGGCCTCCCTGTCCATCACCAACTCCCAGAGCTTGCTCAGACTCATGTCTATAGAAATGCCTCTCATACCTGTTTTCATTTTTTTTTTTCTCTACATTCATACAAATCAGATTTTTAGTTGCATGTCAGCTAGGAAAACTTTTTCCATAGTCCATTCTTCATGCTGGCCCAAGGGGCAGCTTTCTAAAACAAAGTTCTAAGCAAATCATCATCCTTCTTCAAAACTTTCCTTGGTTTCTCATTTTCTGGATCTTTAGCGTTTAGCAGCTTTATCTTTCAGTTCAGTCGCTCAGTAGTGTCTGACTCCGTGACCCCAAGGACTGCAGCACGCCAGGCCTCCCTGTCCAACACCAACTCCCAGAGTTTACCCAAACTCATGTCCATGGAGTCGGTGACGCCATCCAACCAACTATTCCTCTGTAGTCCCCTTCTCCTGCTGCCCTCAATCTTTCCCAGCATCAGGGTCTTTTCAAATGAGTCAACTCTTCGCATCAGGTGGCCAAAGTATTGGCGCCTCAGC
Source organism: Bos javanicus (assembly GCF_032452875.1). Classification (NCBI taxonomy): domain Eukaryota; kingdom Metazoa; phylum Chordata; class Mammalia; order Artiodactyla; family Bovidae; genus Bos; species Bos javanicus. The sequence continues at coordinate 50,761,802 of NC_083877.1, read as the reverse complement.
TTCAACATTAGTCCTCACAATGAACACCTAGGACTGATCTCCTTTAGGATGGACTGGTTGGATCTCCTTGCAGTCCAAGGGACTCTCAAGAGTCTTCTCCAACACCACAGTTCAAAAGCATCAATTCTTCGGCGCTCAGCTTTCTTCACAGTCCAACTCTCACATCCATACATGACCACTGGAAAAACCATGGCCTTGACTAGACAGGCCTTTGTGTTGGCAAAGTAATGTCTCTGCTTTTTAATATGCTATCTAGGTTGGTCATAACTTTCCTTCAAAGGAGTAAGCGTCTTTTAATTTTATGACTGCAGTCACCATCTACAGTGATTTTGGAGCCCCCCAAAATAGTCAGCCACTGTTTCCCCATCTATTTGCCATGAAGTGATAGGACCAGATGCCATGATCTTAGTTTTCTGAATGTTGAACTTTAAGCCAACTTTTTACTCTCCTCTTTCTCTTTCATCAAGAGGCTCTTTAGTTCTTCACTTTCTGCCATAAGGGTGGTGTCATCTGCTTATCTGAGGTTATTGATATTTCTCCCGTTAATCTTGATTCCAGCTTGTGCTTCTTCCAGCCCAGCGTTTCTCATGATGTACTCTGCATATAAGTTAAATAAATAGGGTGACAATATACAGCCTGACATACTCCTTTTCCTATTTGGAACCATTCTGTTTCATATGTGGTTCTAACTGTTGCTTCCTGACCTGCATACAGATTTCTCAAGAGACAGGTCAGGTGGTCTGGCATTCCCATCTCTTTCAGAATTTTCCACAGTTTATTGTGATCCATGCAGTCAAAGGCTTTGGCACAATCAGTAGAGCAGAAATATATGTTTTTCTGGAACTCTCTTGCTTTTTCCATGATCCAGTGGATGTTGGCAATTTGATCTCTGGTTCCTCTGCCTTTTCTAAAACCAGCTTGAACATGTGGAAGTTCACGGTTCGTGTACTGCTGAAGCCTGGCTTGGAGAATTTTGAGCATTACTTTGCTAGCGTGTGAGATGAGAGCAATTGTGCGGTAGTTTGAGCCTTCTTTGGCATTGTCTTTCTTTGGGATTGGAATGAAAACTGACCTTTTCCAGTCCCATGGCCACTGCTGAGTTTTCCAAATTTGCTGGCATATTGAGTGGAGCACTTTCACAGCATCATCTTTTAGGATTTGAAATAGCTCAACTGGAATTCCGTCACCTCCACTAGCTTTGTAGTGATACTTCCTAAGGCCCACTTGACTTCACATTCCAGGCGTTTGGCTCTAGGTGAATGATCACACCATCGTGATTATCTGGGTCGTGAAGATCTTTTTGTACAGTTCTTCTGTGTATTCTTGCCACCTCTTCTTGATATCTTCTGCTTCTGTTAGGTCCATACAATTTCTGTCCTTTATTGAACCCATCTTTGCATGAAATGTTCCTTTAGTATCTCTAATTTTCTTGAAGAGATCTCTAGTCTTTCCCATTCTATTATTTTCCTCTATTTCTTTGTATTGATTGCTGAGGAAGGCTTTCTTATCTCTCCTTGCTATTCTTTGGAACTCTGCATTCAAATGTTTATATCTTTCCTTTTCTCCTTGGCTTTTCACTTCTCTTTTCACAGCTATTTGTAATGCCTCCTCAGACAGCCATTTTGTTTTTTTGCATTTCTTTTTCTTGGGGATGGTCTTGCTCCCTGTCTCCTGTTCAGTGTCATAAACCTCCATCCATAGTTCATCAGGCACTCTGTCTATCAGATCTAGTCCTTTAAATTTATTTCTCACTTCTACTGTATAATCATAAGGGATTTGATTTAGGTCATACCTGAATGGTCTAGTGGGTTTCCCCACTTTCTTCAATTTAAGTCTGAATTTGGCAATAAGGAGTTCATGATCTGAGCCACAGTCAGGTCCGGGTCTTGATTTGCTGACCAGATAATCAACCAGATAATCTATCAGATAATCATCTGATTTCAGTGTTGGCCATCTGGTGATGTCCATGTGTAGAGTCTTCTCTTGTGTTATTGGAAGAGGGTGTTTGCTATGACCGGTGCGTTCTCTTGGCAAAACTCTATTAGCCTTTGCCCTGCTTCATTCTGTACTCCAAGGCCAAATTTGCCTGTTACTCCTGGTGTTTCTTGACTTCCCACTTTTGCATTCCAGTCCCCTATGAAAAGGACATGTTTTTGCGGTGTTAGTTCTACAAGGTCTTGTAGGTCTTCATAGAACTGTTCAGCTTCTTCAGTGTTACTGGTCAGGGAATAGACTTGGATTACCGTTAATTACTTGGATTACCGGTAATTAGTTGGATTACCGATATTGAATGGTTTGCCTTGGAAATGAACAGAGATCATTCTGTTGTTTTTGAGATTGCATCCAAGTACTGCATTTTGGACACTTTTGTTGACTGTGATGGCTACTCCATTTCTTCTTAGGGATTCCTGCCCACAGTAGTAGATATAATGGTCATCTGAGTTAAATTCACCTATTCCAGTCCATTTAGTTCGCTGATTCCTAGAATGTCAACCTTCACTCTGTCCCAGACTGAGGAATCTTAGTGTTTGAAGAGTTCCTGTTTGGCAGTCCAGGACCTAAACATTTGTGTAGGAATCTCAGAATCTGTCTCAGACTTCCTTTTGTATGGTTGGAAGATACTAGGCAATACCTACCTTGAAACATAATATCTCCTGACAAACCAAGCCACTCACCCTGTCTTCAGTCATTCCAGTCCAATATTGGTGGTCTGTGCTTTTGCTTAGGGTGCATTCTATGCCTGCAATATTCTTCCTCACTGCATATTCACCTGATATGCATATATTTGAAGCAGTACCTGTCCAAGAAATGAAATAAAGTGAATTGATCATGTAGAATTTTACCATACTGCAAAAGACCAGCCTTCAGGAAATTTATCCTTGGTTAATTTTCTCTTTTTTCAACCGCATAGACAGCAGCCCACCAGGATCCCCCGTTCCTGGGATTCTCCAGGCAAGAACACTGGAGTGGGTTGCCATTTCCTTCTCCACTTGGTTAATTTTCTATTCAATTTCCTTTGATGACTGTTTCAGCTTTTGCCACTCTTTCTGCCAAATGTAAATAGGGAAAGTCAAAGTCGCTCAGTCATGTCTGACTCTTTGCCACCCCAAGGACTATACAGTCCATGGAATTCTCCAGGCCAGAATACTGGAGTGGGTAGCTGTTCCCTGCTCCAGGGGATCTTCCCAATCCAGGGATTGAACCACATTGCAGGTGGTTTCTTTACCAGCTGAGCCATCAGGGAAGCCAATGAGAGGACAATGGTAAATACAGAGGAAAGACTTTGAAATCAGACTTGAGTACACATTCTAGCTCTGAAATCCATAAGGACTGTGATTGCAGCCAAGACATACAACTGTTCTGAGTCTTAGTTTCTTTATCTGTTAGACTGGGATAACACATGACAGATGTTAGCTAGACTCATTGTGATCCTTTTGGAATATATACAAATATTAAATGATTATGTTTTACATCTGAAGCTAATATATATCAATTATACATCAATTTTAAAAATGCCCCCCAAATTGGGATAATACTAAAAACTGGGATCTAAGGACTAAGAGGATTCTATGAGAAAGTTTATTTAAATTAGTATATAGGAAGAGTGATCAATGTTATCTAAGATAGAAAGGAATAGGAAATAAAAATATAGGACTAGAATGCATTAAACGAGATTGAATCAAAAAGTTTATTTGTAAGGTTCTAGGTTAGCTGCCATGAGGGATAAGCCACAAGAAATAGTACCTCTACTTTATATGAAAATACAGTGTGTCTAATATGAATTAAATTATTCCATTTTAACAGTGTCAAATCAGTTAATAAAAGTGCTTTACCATTCATAACATTTCTGTTTACAAAGCCCTAAAAGTTGGTAAGGATTGTTTTATAGTTGTAGCTTTTGATATTACCACAAAAATATAACAATAAAGAAAAAGTATAATTTTAGTCACAACCCCAGTGCCCTAAACATCTATTTTCCCTTCCCAATACTTCTTAACTGGATATCTAATTTTTAGTTTTAGGACAATGGATACATTAACATCTTCTCATGCCACTTAGTAGCTGCAATTATTTCTGTTTTACCTCAGATATGCAGATGATACCACCCTGATGGCAGAAAGTGAAAAAGAACTAAAGAACCTCTTGATGTAAGTGAAAGAGGAGAGTGAAAAAGTTGGCTTAAAATTCAACATTGAGAAAACTGAGATCATGGCATCCGTTCCCATAACTTCATGGCAAATAGATGGGGAAACAATGGAAACCTGAGAGGCTTTATTTTTGGGGGCTCCAAAATCATTGCAGATGATGACTGCAGCCATGAAATTAAAAGACGTTTGCTCCTTGGAATAAAAGTTATGATCAACCTAAACAGCATATTAAAAAACAGAGACATTACTTTGTCAACAAAGGTCCATCTGGTCGAAGCTACGTTTTTCCAGTAGTCATGTATGGATGTGAGAATTGGACTATAAACAAAGCTGAGTGCCAAAGAATTGATGCTTTTGAACTGTGGTGTTGGAGAAGACTCTTGAGAGTCCCTTGGACAGCAAGGAGATCAGACCAGTCCATCCTAAAAGAAATCAGTCCTGAATATTCATTGGAAGGACTGATGCTGAAACTGAAACTACAATACTTTGGCCACCTGATGCGAAAAACTGACTCATTTGAAAAGATCCTGATGCTGGGAAAGACTGAAGGCAGGAGGAGAAAGGGACAACAGAGGATGAGATGGTTGGATGGCATCACCCACTCGATGGGCATGAGTTTGGGTAAGCTCCGGGAGTTGGTGATGGATAGGGAGGCCTGGCATGCTGCAGTCCATGGGGGTCGCAAAGAGTCGGACACGACTTAGCAAATAAACTGAACTGAAGAGGAAACAGGTGTAGTCATTTTAGATCCAAGAGAAGGAATTTAATTCAGATCACTTTATTTAAGGCTCATTAGTAGTCCAGAGAAGGAAATGGCAACCCACTCCAGTGTTCTTGCCTGGAGAATCCCAGGGACGGGGGAGCCTGGTGGGCTGCCGTCTCTGGGGTCACACAGAGTCGGACACGACTGAAGCGACTGAGCAGAAGCAGTACTCCAGTAACAGACAGATAAACCATTTTTAAAAGAGTAGGGAGTGATGGGAAATCTTGCTCAAATTCTTAGACGGAGCCTATCATCAGAAGTCATTTCACTACCTTTACTGTGGGCCTTTGACCCTTCCTTTCCTCTTCTCTTTCTGTTTC